>NC_141028.1:25282500-25882500 GCF_052040795.2 Danio rerio
AAATATTTATGTATCCCAAAAGTATTTCCATGATCTAACTGTTCTTACATAAGTGTTGTGTGTGTGTCTCAGTGTGCAAGATTAAGAGCAATTCTGTGTTGCAGTCTGAAGGCACAGTGATAAACGTCATGACCCTTGCCTTCACCTACGCTATAGGCGTGAACACACCTCTCTACTTCCATCGTTGTCATGACAATAAAACTGCAAGAAAGTTCATTGTGATTTATAGCAGGTTCAAGAGCTGCTAGTGAAGTTGGTGTCATTCCCTCCCCAAACGCTCCAGGAGAACTCATAACATGCCCCATGCCACCCATCTGCTCAGACGAAGCCATCACAATGCCACTGCTAATCTTGTAGCCGCTGTTGTTAGAGACTAACCACCACCCCCACTTCCTCATTTTTGTCACAAACAAACCCTCATTTCACTGTTCGGTCCTCCCCCTCTGCAAAAATACACTGATGAAGGCACAACTCAATTAATCTCAAAGACCACCAAAATACATTTAATCTTTGTTTGTTTATAGCCTGACAATCCGCTTGCAAAGTCGTGATATATGGAATACTGTTTTGGAGTCCAAGCCTACTCATCTGAACTGAAATAACTTTCAAAAAGCATTTATGACTTTTATGATTGTTTAGTCACGCTCAACGCAATCTCACAGCAATTTGCTACTTTTTTATTTAGTTGCTAATTCATATTCATTACATTTTAGTAAGATTTGCTCAACCCTTAGGGGTGGGGTTTAAGGCATGGCTCCTTTTCCTACATTTTCAAATGAATGAAATCGTGAGAATTCATACTGTACACTGTAAAAAAAAAAAAAGTCAGTACAACAACAACAACAACAACAAAAACAATCCTCCTTTCCTTTTGCTTTTTCTTGTTCTCTCAACTTTTAAAAACATCCGCTGCACTGACCTAAAATTATTTGTCGGTAATACAAAAAACATTAGGTGGGTTAACATAAGGTTATTAGTTTTCTGGAGAGGTGAACTACTCTGTAACAAAACTTTTTAAGTTTTGCCAACTCAACATCTTTCTTTTTTTCTCACCTTTAATTGATAGGACAGTAGAGAGGCAGGAAAGCGTGGGGAGAGGAATCCCGGATTGCTGTGAACACCAGAGTGCCATGTGCCGACATGTACTCAACTTTTGAAAACATCAGTCACACTGACCTAAAATGTCTGAAATTGAGTGAACATAAAAACTTCTTTGGAAACTGCTACTAAGAAATAATACATGATCAGAACAAACACACATGCATTACAAAAACAAACAAACATTACAAAGCATTTTTCCCTGTTTGTCCAGCCATGTTTTGATCCTTGTCTCGTTTACCGTTGATGTTTTTTTCGCCTCCTGTCTGGTTTCAAACTCTGTTTCTACTAAGGGTTTTGTTAACACTCATCTCCGTTTCTCCAGAAAATTAATGTTAATCTTTTGTTAACCCAACTAAATGTTTTTTGTATTACTGACAAAAAATTTTAGGTCAGTGCAGCTCATGTTTTTAAAAGTCGAGTGAACAAAATAAAGCAAAAAGTAATAAGGATTATGTTTTTTTTTTTTTTTTTACTGAATTTTTAGTGTACAAATCAGCCACTTTTCTGACCATATGTAAAATAGTTACGTTTCCTTGTATGATCATGTCACACTTTTTTACAACAACTATTTTACAAAATCCTGGCGACCACTACAATCTTTAGACTTGATGCATCCCATACACCAATATTTGATTGTTTTATAAAAGACTAATTTTATCGCTGTCTGTTCATCTCAAATCATAGATATTTACAATAGATGTCGCCTACGCTCTAGTTGTCTATTGGAAGGAATGTGTCAATAGAGCCGCCATTTTGGTACTTCGCAGCGCTTCCTTGAAACGAAGGTGGGACCAAGTTTGTGAATAAATCTCCTGTAAGAACGATTTGTGTGAACCATTGATATCCCTGCATCTTAATTTGCAAATCCACATTTCTAATCATCCAAATGGTATATAACATTTGTAATATTCAATAATTTAGGGTGGAAAGTATACACATTGATGCGCAGGCACTGTTATGTTATCAGGCACTCTTATAAGTTACTTCAAAAACTAGCTGTTACTTTACTTAGCTGACAATAATACAAGTTTCTGGCACCGCAGCATGTTGTCATATTTCATTTACATTGTGTGCTGATTTTATTCAACAAAACTAGCATCAGCCTAGCAGAAGCTACTTTGACTTATGGTCAATGCAGTAATTGACTGTATTATCATCAATAACGTTACTTGTTGAGCGCAAAAGTTCATATAAACATATAAAACATATAGTAACATATAAAATCGTAAAAAACTAAATCTTACCTATGAAATGTTCTGTCTTTATGCTTTGTTTTCTTAGTTTGCTCATTACTACACTTGAAAGCAGTGCTAATGTCCAGCATCTTTACATTGGCTTTGGTCTTGACTGAGTGCAGATTAATGACTTGTCCTGGGAGCACTGTACAAACATGGCGGCGGCATTGATGTATGCTCAGAGTCCATATGCGATGTCTATTGTATGTATCTATGATGTCATATTAGGCTTAGGTATAAACACTATGATCATGATTTTCAATACAGCACACACTCAGCTTATAATAATAGCATTTATTGTTGGCTTATGGAATTGTATGTGTTTGGACCCAGACACTGGCAATGCAAGACATTAGCAGACAAATACAGCGGAACTGAATTCATCCTCAAAGACTACCAAACGACTTCACTCTCAGCATTACGCTCAAACAAAGCTTATTTATTAATGCCCTGACAATTAAAAGCATACTCGCCTAACTAATAAGCTCAACTTATTCAGTATATAATTAGCACGAGTCTTTCTCATCCCACGCACACACAAAAGCAAACAAACAAACAAAACAAATCCGGCTTCTACACTTCACTGTGTGTCCCTTATTCGTGTTTATTGTTACCATGGAAAACTGAAGAGTAGAGCTGACTGAAAGAATGTAATCATCAGCGGTGCTCGAGTGGAGGTGAGAAATGCAGGTGTGTAGATGTGTATGTGTATCTGTGTGTGTGTGTGTGTGTGTGTGTGTGTGAGTGTGAGAGAGAGAGAGCAGGAAAAGTCACTCTGATTTCAGCCCCAAACTGTCACTGTGAATTGCCTTTCCATTAAAAACACTCACAGGACCACTTTGCCTGTTCAGCAGTGGACTGTTAACAGGAAGGAGGTCGAGACAAACATGCTGGGACCCCACAGGTGACCTCAAGCTCAGAAATTAACAGATGTAGCAAACTCATCAAGCACTGGATAAGTTTGAGCTAGAAAAAGTTATTGTTTTGAAACAGCTATGTCATGACATTTCCACTGTACCATTGTTAATCTAGCAAACTGTTTGTTTACCATTTTTTACTATAATTATTTTTTACATTATTGTTAAAATCTAACCAAAATATGCTGGGCTGGCATCATGCTAAAACATGCTAAGAACATGCTAGAAACTAGCAGCTCTGAAAAATATATTAAACTCGATAGGAACAAACTATGAAAACTAAAAACATTAACATGCTAGTAACCTGGTAAAAAACAACAAGAATAGCTTACTAGCAACATGTTAAGCATGATACCATTTTGATAAAAAACAGCTGCAAGCTAGCAAGATCTTAAAACATGCTAGTAACTTGGTAAAACATAACAAGATAAGGCTAATCCGCTTGTTAAGTGTGACGTCACGCGAAGCTGCTTCTGGGTCTAATCGCTCTATTCAACTGAATGGGGAGACTCATGAAATGGTAATAATAAACATTTACAAAGTGATTTAAGGCTTTCGAAAATCACAATCGCAGTATATATGCCCATGCCTAATATCCAATGGCCAGAAAGTGATGAACTTTTTTTATAAATAGTTAAAGTTTTGGTATTTGTTATGCAGCAAGCCCAGAGATTGTTGTGTACACTTTGATTTTATATAAAATTAACTTTAATGTGTGATAGGAATAAAACGTGGTCAAATGATTTCTCCACTCAAATGAATGGCGGCTTGGACCCAGAAACAGTATTACATACGTCACAAACACGTCACCACTTAACAAGCGGATAGCAACATGTTAAGCATGATAGCATTTAAAAAAACAGCTAAACTAGCTAGCAGCATCTTAAAACATGCTAGTAACTTGATAAAACACAACAAGAATAGGCCACTAGCAACATGGTAACCATGATAGCATTTTGATAAATAAAAAAAAACAGCTACAAGCTAGCAAGATCTTAAAACATGCTTGTAACTTGATAAAACACATCAAGAATAGGCTACTAGCAACATGTTAAGCATGATAGCATTTTGATAAAACAGCTAATCAAGCTAGCAACATCTTAAAACATGCTAGTAACTTGGTAAAACACAACAGAACAAGGCTACTAGCAACATGTTAAGTACGATAGCACTTTAATAAAACAGCTAAAGTATCTAGCAGCCTCCTAAAACATGCTAGTAACTTGGTAAAATACAACAAGACACAATAAACATGCTAACATAAAACCTAAAGATTAAATATGCTATCTATCTATCTATCTATCTATCTATAAATTATAATTTGGTCCAAAAAAATGGTCATGATCCTAACATTTATCTGAAGGACAGATTGAGATCGTGACAGGTGTTCATTCGTGAAAATGATTTCACACTGTCCTGTTAAGCTTTGAACAAGGAATATGAATGCATGTGCAAACACATACACACGCGCGTGCACACAGTACAGATAGATACATGTGATTCATAGAGTCAGTCTTGTGAGAAATTGAGTCCCTCTGAGGTTTGTTTAGGAGGCTGATGTGTGTGATGTTGACTCCATTAGGTACCAAGTCGAGCATCAGTAACACATGCGATGAGAAAGAGATAAAAATCCAGAAGCCAATGTAGATTCAAAACCAATCTAGATTCAGGTATAAAGATGCAGGTATGAGACAATAAAGACAAAAATATAAGGGTGTTGGAGAAAATTTCATATCATGAAAGTGCAAAAAATGTTTAAATCTGATATTATTTATGTCAATTACAAAACTTTTTTATTTTATGTTTTTAATGCATTTATTTAGCGTTGACACAGTAAATAGTCAATGAAAGGTAACTTTGAGCTATAACACAAATAGACTAACAGAATGATTTCTGAAGAATCATGTGACACTGAAGACTGTGGTAAAGTATACTGATCATGTAGCCTTTTGAAATAAAAAAAATAGAAAAGTTATTTTACATTTATTTATTCATTTTCTTTCCACTTAGTCTCTATTTCATAGGTCGCCACAGCAGAATGAACCGTCAACTATTGCGGTATATGTTTTATGCAGTGGAGGACCTTCTAGTCACAACCCAGTACTGGGAAACATCCATAAACACCCATAAAATATGGCCAATTTAGCTTATTCAATTCACCTATAGCGCATGTCTGAACTGTGGTGGAAACCGGAGCACCTGTGCGAAACACATGCAAACATGGGGAGAACATGCAAACTCAAAAATATATTTAGAAAGTCTAATCTCACTAACCTTGCAAATTCTGTCAAATCCAGTGATTATTTTATCCTCAGCAGTGTTCATATCAGTCGGATACTTTTGTTTGCTGATGCACTAATAACAAAATTAATAATATTCCTATGCCCCCCACCTCCAGAAGTTGCATAAATCCAGCCAATTAAAAGTGAACATGCCAGATAAAGAAGTAGCAAACGGCAGTCACTGAAGAACAGACAGCTGATGTTGTGCTCTCTGAAGGTAAAAGCACTTAAACCGTCACCTAACCTTTTAATCTGAGAGAAATGATCTGTTGATTTGTCATTGTTTGAGCCCCTACCCCAGCATTAATCCTAATATTATCTCTAAAATCTGATTGGTTGATAGGAATCTTGATCACAGATATACATTAAGTAAGCAGTAGCAACCTGATTGGTTGAGAACATGTGGCATGCACAGAAATTATGCCACTGCATATTTTTGTATTACATTGTATTATAGTGTGAAGAAATATAATAAGTGTATTCTCCAAATAGGTCTAATACTTTTAGGTTTTGAAAATGGGTGCTATACTCCGTCTTAGTACCAAAAATGTATCGGGGGTTTTATTTTTTTGCTTTTTGTGACCAACAATTCCCTCAACTTAGTGAAACAAACTGCACAGACTTTTCCCCCATTCAATTAAAAGAGATTGGTGTAGTAGCGCCCCCTACCTGCAGAATATTTGTCAGCATATACCAACCTTCCCACATTCCTACTGATACTGTACATGTGTGCCTATTCAACCACGTTAAAAGTTTAACATGTTCTTAAAATAAAAAAATGTAAATGTCTAACAGGATAAAAAAAAAGAATAAAATGAGCAAAATAAATAAATAAATAAATAATAATAATAACGAATTCATAACTCATGACTATATATATATATATATATATATATATATATATATATATATATATATATATATATATATATATATATATATATATATATATATATATATAGACAGCATATATATGTACAGCATGACATACAGAGTGCCAGAGTTAGATATGAAGCTAATTTACATCTGTAGTCCTAGAGTGGGTAGTTGTAACAAGCTTAACAAAATGAAAAAAAAAAAAAATCAATATACACTTACAACACCATACATAAAATACACCATCGTCAATTAAATTAATTCAAATCAGTGGTTGCATATTTGATTTTCTTTTAGCCAATCTTTAAGGACATTAATATTAAAAGTGGTACTCTCTCTCTGATATGCACTGGTATTTTATTCCATCTTTCTGCTGCTCTGACTGTCCAAAAACAGTTCTGATGAGAGTAATTCAGTTCTCAGATCTAATGAAAGTAATTCCTTTCTGAATTTAGAAAATAAATAAAAACTGCTTAGATATATGCTAACAAAATGATCTTAAGAATTTCAAGTGTGTTTCAAGTAAGCTTAGCTTAACCCTAAAAAGATTCTCTATTGGGTATAATGACAACTATAATGATATTTCTACTAAAACAGTTAAATTTTAAGATACTATGATACACTTTTTTCTGGATCATTTCATGCACAAAATTCAAAAGAAGAAATGAAGACTATAATGCTACAAATGCCTTTAAAGTTAATTCTACTGTTTAACAGGATCGTACATAGTAGTAAACAATACAAAGTACTCTAGGAACAATTAAAGACTGTCTTAGTTTTCTTATTTTCCCATTATCCACTCAAAAGAAAATAAATAAAATGTATAAAATCAAAACCAAACATATCCTCTGAGAGGAAAAAATAAATAAATAAAAATTCAAATTACATAATAATTTAAAATGAAAAAAAAATCTTTACTGTTAAAATTTTTTTTTGCAATAAGTTTTAAACTAAGTAATAAAAACAAAATAACATTAAATTAAATATATTACAGTGTAAGTCCCTGATGTCACATTATGTCCCTGAGAAGGACACTTGGACTATTACAAAATATACAGACAAAAAAAAATAATGCCTTTAGAATTTAATTCAAGCCTATTTAGAATGTTTCCCGTTTCAGCTTGGTGAATGTGTCTGACCTGGATAATAATAAATGTAACAGGTATGCTGTTATAAAATGCCCTAGAATTTCGTCTGCATGTTTCATGCTTTGCTTATAATCTTACAAAGATTTTCTAACTACACCGGCATTTACACTACATACTTTTTTCTGATATGCCAGCAAGAGTAACAGCAATCCTGTAGAAAACCCTTAATAGCTTTTATGTGAGCTGCAGATGCGTTTGACCCAGCGATAATGTATCCTGGTGCACCTTCAGCTTTCCTTTATAAGCGCCTTCTATAAATACATGCTTTACATACTTCATGTATTCATGTAGAGTTTTAGTCGAGAGCTATAAGGAACTGTCTTCTTCAAGGATGGGGGTTGTGTGTTTATCATCACCCCATTTATACAGCACAGTGACCCACAGACACATCCAGCTCCTGCTATTCCAGGCATCCACATATATACTGTTGCTGAGGCAACCATGTCTATAAGAGTTTACCTTGACAACCACACATTGCACCATGAGGCCTTGTCGCAGTTCCTTTGAGCTGAGTGACTTTTACATTCATTTCTTTGCCCAGATACTGAGGCATTTTTAGCATCATGAAACTACATGCTAGCCTTAAGGTCCCCCGGAAATCAAAACGAAAGCTGAAAGGTCACGAGTATCAATATGTTAGTCTTTAGGTTATCGATATTCTCCAAAATAATGACAAAAGTCGCTTTTAGAGGATATAAGCATTCAAAAACCTGCATTTCTTACTTCGGCCAATGGACCCTTTTCACATTTCTGGTCTTCTGAGTAGTGGAAGTCATTGTAGTTGGGCAAACTTAGAGCGCAGTAAATGGGACAATACAAAAAAAATGTAGCACCTGGGATGTATTTGGCGCTCTCCAGAAATGTATATAGGGGTATGTAATCAGAATGAGCCTGGATTGTGATAATGGCAACCTAAAAAAGAGAACAACGTCAAATTTATTGCGCATAGATGCTACATTTCAAATGCCTCGTACAAGCGGTAATTTTTCTATTTTTTTTTTTAATGCAAAGATGATGTAAAACATAAATAAATCCATATAAATGTTCATACGTTTAAAAAAATCTTTTAAACGTATGAACATTTATATGGATTTATTAAAAAAATAAAGGATTTAGGATGCTGATGACATCATAAACACATCATAATCTTGTGAAAAGGGTCCATATGAATCAACGATTGTGAAGCACTTCAGATTCTTATCAGATCTTCTGATCAATTAAATGCACTCTGGGTATTTTTTATCAGCCCGCCCCCTACAAGAAAAGACCCTTATTCATGCATAGTCAAACATTTATACAGAGGGCTTGAATAAACACTTGCAAATGAAAAATATACAGCAGCATGTTCTGAACACCTCCATGTTTATTAGTTTTTTTAGATTAGATTAGATTCAACTTTATTGTCATTACACATGTACAAGTACAAGGCAAAGAAATGCAGTTTGGGTCTAACCAGCAGTGCAATAGCAGAAAGTGCAGGATACAGGTACAAGTTATAAAGTGCAGTTATAGAAAAACTATAGTGATATTTACAGATGGATGTACTATCAACATTATATACAGGTTGGATTAGCTACTAACAGATTTACAATATATGAATATATGTGCAGGTTGCTATTAATAATCAGTAGTGTGCAGATACATACGCATGATTACAAGTGTATATGTTACAATATATGAATATATGTACAGGTGGTTTACAATAGTAATAATAATTAGTTGTAATAATGATTAGAAGATATTAAATTTTCTATAAGGTAAATGACTCATAGTGCACTATATAGGCCAGGAGTTTCCAAACTTGGGTCTCAGAGGTGCGAAAGCTGATATATGCTTTGAGGTTGAATAAAGATATAAAATATGCTCCACTAATATTTTAAGATAGAATTATTTTTTTTAAATCATGTGCTTACAATGTCAAGACATAAAGGCAATATAAAAAACAGAGAAATAATAAAAGTGTGATTGAAAGTTGCCTGCCAGGGCTCCAGATTGGCACTAAATGGATATTACTGCAACCTTTGTGACACAAAAATTTGTTAGAGGTCACACTGGTGCCACTCCAATCTACCAAACTGAACATCATTAGCATTGCATTGTGCATGATAATAAGGTATTTAATGCCAAATGCACCAAAAGCAAAACAAAATAGCACTTTTGGTTTGAAACAGATGATTGCATGGACCATTGATCAGCTCAGGCCAAAAGGAATAGAGTGCAGTGTGAGCTAAAGCAGATGTTTTTACTACACTGACCAGTCATGATGTCGAGAAACTACATAGTGCTGTCAGATCAAGTCAAGTTTTATTGTCATGCTGCTGCATGTGTGGACGGATAGTGGCACGTAATGCCATGTCTCGATAGACCACGGTCATACATACTAGTTAAACATAAAAACAGTTATATCCAGTTATCTGCCTATATAAATACTATAAAGAGTTGACTACACATACACAACCAAGGATGTACAAAAATGTTTCCATAAATACTGCATGTGAAATAGTGCAGAAGAGTGATTTTAGGGGGAAGCAGCGCACAGTGCAAAATGATCACCATTGAATTCTCCAGTGTAAATCACTATAGGTGTGCTTTTTCAACTAGTTAAGCAGAGCTGAATCATTCTCTACACCTGATATGGAAACACCTGTGCAACAATACACTAGTTAGAAAGAGTTCCATTCTGTAAATCACCAACATTTACCATGCTTTTATTGTAGTAGCATTGACTGTAATGATAGAATATTTATATAGAATTTTGTTAAATTATTAAGTTAAGTTTTATAAATTAATTTCGAGAGGAGCACGTAATATGACTGATGGCGGTTGGTCTCCCATAATGAGCGATAATCCAATCAGATTGATCCAAGACTTCAATAATTAGAGCGATATTACCCAACTGCATTATCTTCATTTGGGAGAATCCCCCCTCTCACCCTATCTCTTCCTTTTCTTCCTTTACCAAGGGGAGCTCCCAAGACCTACCTGATCTCGGACCCCCTTACATGCTAATTGACCAGGCGGGAACCCTGGGTTCAATTATCTCCAAGATCAGGGTTTTCTCCCAGGACAGCATGTCAAACCTGCTGATAGCGTCAAGCAGTATCTAAGTGTGAACTCTTGAATGTACTTGAAAGTATTTTAAAAGTGTAAAGAAAAAGTGACCCTAAACCACAAAAAAAAAGTCAAAATTATAGATTATATATATATATATATATATATTTTTTTTTTTTTTTTTTTTTTTAATGCCAAAAATCAATTGAATATTAAGTAAAATCATATTCTATGAAGATTTTTTGTAAATGTCCACTGAAATTTTGTGAATATCAAAACTTTTTTTTTTTTATTATTCATTCATTCATTCACTCATTTTCTTTTTGGCCTAGTCCCTTCTTAATCTGGAGTCGCCACAGTGGAATAAAACACCTCCTACTTATCCAGCATATGTTTTACGCAGCAGGTGCCCTTCCAGTTGCAACCCATCACTGGGAAACACCCATACACTCTTATTCACACAAATTCACTACAGACAATCTAGCTTACCCAATACACCTATAGCGCATGTCTTTGGAGGAAACCCACGCAAACATGGGGAAAACAAGCAAACACCACAGAAATGCCAACTGACCCAGCCGAGGCTCGAACCAGCCACTTTCTTGCTGTGAGGCAACTTTGCGACCCACTGTGCCAAAAACACCCCAATTTTTTTTATTAGTAATATGTGATTCTATGAACTAAATTTGCAAAACTTTTTTTCACGTCATTATTTTTCTTATAATCAGTTTTAGATTATAGATTTTCAAATAGGAGTATCTCTAGTATTTTTTTATTTTATTTAAAATATATCAAGTGTTTTGGTGTGCATTTGAACTTACACTAAATGTCTGTTACTGCTTCTCACAGCAAATATTCTAGAAACCACAAAGTTAAGATACTTTTTACCATGATAGTGAGGTGCTGAAACTGTGTTCATGATCTACAAATCATGATATGTAGAAAGATAAGGTTGCTATGAATTTCACAGAAACTTACAGATATAGGTACTGTTTTATAACAGAAAATAAATGTACATCTGCATCCCAACTCAAGCTTCTTAACCAAATTTACTGTGCACATTTATATTTTATATATATTTTATTTATATACATTTTATATTTATATATATTATATATATATATAAATCAGACAAACCACATTCTTGGACAAGACAGCAAAGAGCAGATCATTTGCTTTTGTGGGAGTTGTTTAATAGAAAATAGAAATAAACTCTTTTTTTTTTACTTTTTAATCATCATTGAGAATTCAAAGTTTTTTTTTTTTTTTGACTACTGAACTAGAAAAAGTATCTAAGTGCATCTCAGAAATCTGATTAGAATATTTTTAGTGTGAGTCAGTGCAGAGCACAAAACATATTAGCCTCATTTATTTTCTTCCCTGAATGCTGTATTATAAAGGGGAGAAAGATTTAGACAGACTCAGGATTGCTATTATAGACTGAGTCTATTATGAGTCACTGGTGAGACCCTGGCTGACATTAGCTGAGAGATAAACAAAACCTTATTGGCTATATTTTAAAAAGGGATGGGCTACTCCATATCCTGCCATCTTTATGTTTCAATTAAACTGACGTCACTCATTGAAGAAAACTGCCTGTTTCAAGGCACTTTAAAGGACTTTGAATGCATGTTTAGTGGTAGTCAGCAAAAACATACTGAAAACAACACGTCAACTCAATAAATCAATCAATATATGCACTGACTATATTTGAAAACGTTGACATATTCATTCATTTATTCATTTTCATTCAGCTTAGTCCCTTTATTTATTAGGGGTCGCCACAGCGGAATAAACCGCCAACTTATCCAGCATATGTTTTACACAGCGGATGCCCTTCAAGCTGCAACCCAGTATTGGGAAACACCCATACACAACGGCCAATTTAGCTTATTCAATTCACCTATGGCGCATGTGTTTGTACTGTGGGGGAAACCGGAACACTCGGAGGAAACCTACCCGAACACGGAGAGAACATGCAAACTCCACACAGAAATGCCAACTGACCCAGCCGGGACTTGTTTCCTACCTGCTCATTGGTGTTCATGCATTGTAGTTTCATCTGTTTCAGATAGGTGGCAGTGAGAGGCATGTTGTAATCGATGAGGTCTGGCACCAGAGATGTGGGCCGGTCATTCTCTGTGGGTGAAAATCAACAAAAAAAGGCACACATTGAGGTTTAAGATAACAATAAGGTTTTACTTGTTAACGTGAGTCAACTACATTAGTTTATGTGACTTAACCACGAACAAAACTTCTAATGTTTCAAAGTTTAAAAAAAGTTTTGAATTTAGTACATGCACAATTAAATTGATAATCAAAAAACAATTGTTTAGATTTTTTTTTTCCAGATTAATTAATGCTGTGAAAACATATTCCTCATAGTTAACATATGCATTAACTCAACACTGAAAAAAATTATTCAAAGATGATTCCTTGAATTTACCAAATTCTTTTAGGTTATTTAGTTGTAAACAATTTATTTGTGCTACATTTAAACAAACAAATTAAGTTGAACATTAATACATTTAATTTGTTTGTTAAAATTGAACACATATAAATAGTTTGCAACACGTTTGCAGGCATCTTTTTTTTCAGTGAACTTGAGAAATAGAACTTATTGTGAGGTGTAATTTTTGAAATAGGATCATTTTTAAAATCTAAAGTTTATTTTATATATATATATATATATATATATATATATATATATATATATATATATATATATATATATATATATATATATAATAATAAAACAAAATAATAATCCTGTAATAAGTAGGCGTACACAGAAGTTGTCTGTGCAGAAATCAGCAGATTTTTAGCCCATCATTGACTCTATTTATTTAATTCTGTAAATGTGTGTAAATTGATATTTATTCAGTTATTTTTATTAATTTCAGTAACATTATTGAGTATTTTTTTCTGTCGTTAAGTAGATATGTTATGTGAGACTTGCTTTGTTTACCAAATAAGTGGATCTAACTGGATTTGCATTGTAAACATTAAATAAAAGTTAAAGTTTTTAGTTATAATACTTCCAAAATAATTCTGCTTAAATCCACAAATCTTTTTTAAAATTCTCAGCAGAAATGGCAAAACAATGTCCACATATACTGTGTAGCCCAAGTAATAAGTACGTATTACTAATACTTTAGTAATAAGCCTTAACTGTGAAAAATTTATTTTAACACAAAAGTTTAACAAATTTAAAATAGTTGCTAAATACACAATGCATATAATAATTCCTATAATATAATAATCATTTAAAAATGAATAAAATTCAAAATAGAAAAACTAGAAAACTATTATATATCTTGTGTATAAACATATAGCCTTTTAAAAACAATAACTAATAAAAATCCTATAAACACAGATTCCGAATCTAATTAAAACGATATATACAAAATTAGTTTTGTGTTTTAAAAGGCTCAATTTATATATAGATGAAGTCAGAATTATTAGCCCTTCCTTTGAATTTTTTTTCTTTTTTAAATATTTCCCAAATGATGTTTTACAGAGCAAAGCATTTTTTCACATTATTTCAAATAATATTTTTCTTCTGGAGAAAGTCTTATTTGTTTTTTTCGGCAACAATAAAAGCTTTTTATTATTTTAAAAACCATTTTAGGGTAAAAATTATTAGCCCTTTAAGCAATATTATTTTATGATTATCTGCAGAACAAAACATCAATATACAATGATTTGCCTAATTACCCTAACCTGCCTAGTTAACTTAAATGACCTAGTTAAGCCTTTAAATTCCCTTTAACCTAATTACTAGTGTCTTAAAAAATATCTAGTAAAATATTGTTTACTGTCATCATGGCAAATATAAAATAAATTAGTTATTTGAAATGAGTTATTAAAGCTATTATGTTTTTAATTTGTCAAAAAAAATATTCTCTCCATTAAACAGAAATTAGGTAGGGGGTGGGGGGAATAAACAGGGTGGCTAATAACTCTGACTTCAACTGTATATCTAGCTAGAACTGATTTTGAAGGCCAGTATTGTTCTGCTTAAAAGTGTGCATGATTCCATTTAATCCTCTAGAAGGCGCTCTTGAGACAGTGCTCTAACAAACCCTGCCGAAACTCCCTCGGGTCTTTGTTAAAATCAAACCCAATAAATGCAGACAAGCTTTTGTTTGGACACAGATCTTCATACTCTACAGGGTTCCCAGATGCTATACAGTGTGAACATTTCAAAAGCAAATCTTCACTCTATAAAGTGCTTTAGAGAGCAAAGAAAACACACTACCCTTCAGAACCCCTGCAGGCACCAGCTGATCAGCTCATTCACCATTCAAACTTTGTTTAACATCCACTCTCCACAAATGCGCACACATATTTTATGAATACAAATTAGGCTGTGAACTGGTGTATGCAAATACACAAACTCTTCAGTGCATGTTGGTTAACTTGCACATTTATGAATCATGTTTTTTTTAATATTATTATTTTAGTTCTACAGAAATCGAGCTTATCTGTGGCAGTGCGAATTAGTCACATCAGTCTATGACTAATGGCAGACAGACGTCACGTCTGCGCAGAAAGATGACTAAAACCATAAAGACTACAATATCACAGCTGTGGCAAAATGACCAAATCTCTACAAATCCCTTCTGATTCATGTTCAAGGAATCGTTTGCTGATTTAACAAGTCATAAAACACTACGCTAATAATGAAGCCTCGATTGTAACAGCGCTACTGTCTCCGAATTAGGATGCAAACATCCAGACAGAAAGGCATATTTGAAGGTCATCACATGAGCATCTGATTTGTCATGTCTTGAAGGATTGCCTGCATTTTCCTTAATCTGATGTTTACTGAGGGAAGTGTGTGGGTCGGATTATCCGTGCATTAATTACAAGTGGCCCGTAGAAGCGCAGAATTTTGAGTACGAGAGTGTGACTTTAATGACGATTTTGGAAATCTTGTCTTCCTAATTACCGCTAAAGGGCGACTCACTCCCAAAACTTCAATTAGTGATAAAATGAACCAAAACAAGCTGTTTCCTCAGCCGTGCATACTCATGTGTGATTTAAAATTGTTAAAAATGGCAAAATCAGAGGGTAAAGAGCAGTGGCAGTCGGCTGACCTTTGAACTCTGCTGTGCTGGGGTTGATGTGCATCCTTTTCTGGCATTCTCCACAGCTCATCAAGAAACGGGTCACCGCCTCACGTGGAAGAAATGCGTAGGTTTCAGCAATCTGACAAGCAAAAAGAGAGAGTGGAACAGAGTCAGCAAACATTTTGGAAGAGATTAAACTAACAGAAAAGGAGAAACATGGGAGCGAGAGTACCAACAAAAATAGTTTACTTTGTTCTGGAGCTCGATTCAAACACCCACATGATCTTATTCCTGAATGACAGCAATCCAGCTATGTTTCACATGTACAATTTCACTGGAACATTCAAATCGGGTCATATTTGTTGTTGTATATGGAGGTTTTACACTGTACATTCCTAAGCCTTGGGTGTTAGTGCCATTGATTGAATGAACTCAGTATGGGACAAAAATTTTAATAAACACTTTTTTAAACATGCTTTGCATCCTAATATTGTATGCTGCAAACTGCTATTAAGTTTCTTACTGAATAGACTATATATCGTGTTGCATCGGACATTATTTCACAACATGTCATTTTTAATATTATTTTCAATGCTGTGATAAAAGATGATATTACACTGATGTCTAAGATAGCTATCAACATAGATTTTATCACCCTTAACCTTCAAATAAATATTATTTAGAATTGAAATGTGCAGAAAGGTAGGGTTGGTCACCCCTGATCTAGTGGTCAATATGCTTTATATGTCACCACCTACTGGCACAACAATATAACTGAGACAGCTTTTATTTGAAAGTTACACCTACTATATATTAGGCAAGTATGTGATTGTGATTTTTTGCATTTATCATCCAATTTTTGCATTTTCTATCTATCTATCTATCTATCTATCTATCTATCTATCTATCTATCTATCTATCTATCTATCTATCTATCTATCTATCTATCTATCTATCTATCTATCTATCTATCTATCTATCTATCACATTGTTACACCAGTAGGTGGAAACAAGTGCCTTTTAAAAATGGATCTGACAATAAAACATTCTGTTCTGAATGCAGAACTGTGGCTTTATTTCAGAATGTTGATGTACTTAAATTGAGTAGGGGGAGGAGATGCACATCATTCACTCATAGCAAATAAGGTTGAGAGGGCGTGGTTAAGAATATTGTTTTAAGTCTTCAAACTAACGTAGAAGGACCACAACTCCAAACGCAGAAGCAAACGATCAGACTTTGATTGAAGATTAACAAAACACACTTTTTTTCAGAGGATTAACTCGCAAAGATTTTTTGCTCAATAAAAAATAACAATGTGCACAAGCACAATAAACACTGTACATTTTGACTACACACAAACTTTATTGCAAAATTCAATTGTTCTGTTATATTTACGATGAATATGTTGTCATTGTCTTATGACATGACCTACAAGCAGTTGCGTTGCTTTACTGTCATTCACAAATGCTGTCTTATGGCCTCATGGGACAGTCAAGTGTCCACTGTGGAGGTTCACTTCAGAAGCTTCTAAATCAAGGGTGCTCAACCCTGTTCCTGGAGGCCTACCTTCCTGCAGAGTTCAGCACCAACCCTGATCAAAAATCTCAATCAATTAATAAGGACCTGAAGCAGCACTTAATAATTACAGGCAGGTGTGTTTGATATTGGTAGCAACTTCTTTCTTTCTTTTTTTTTTCTTTCTTTCTTTCTTTCTTTCTTTCTTTCTTTCTTTCTTTCTTTCTTTCGTTTTTGTCTATTCGTCTGTGTCTCTATTTACTGTATATCTGTCTGTCTGTCTGTGTCAACCTATTGTATATATATCCGTCTGTCTATCTGTCTGTCTATTCATCTATCTATCTATCTATCTATCTATCTATCTATCTATCTATCTATCTATCTATCTATCTATCTATCTATCTATCTATCTATCTATCTATCTAATCTCTAAACATTGTTTTTAATTTATCCAGCAATGTGAAGCTCTCCTGCGTTCTAAGCTCCCCACTGATGATACATTTTAAGACACTCAGTGCCTGCAGCATAAAGGCTGTCCACTTTGCTTCAGAAGGCAGCTGCTTATTTAGGAAGCATTGTAGGTTTTCCACACTAATAACAATGCGCGTGCAACTGAATGCTCTACAACTCCTTCCTCCTCCTCAATGCCTGCTTTCCTCTCTTTTCCAGTCTTTTCTGGTGTCTCTCATCTCTATCCCCTCTCCCTCCATTCTCTTCTGCTCTAGCTTTCTTCTCCTGGAGGCTTTCTGAGTGCGACCTTCACACAGAGAGGGTGATGGAGCAGTAGGAATAGCAGGCCCAGCACCCTCCCCCCTTCAGGCGGCACAGAGGGAAAAGGCCAACTGGGGAAAACCGCACCTCCCAGAATGCCATGCTCCCAGACTGCCCCCTCCTCCCCGGCTGGCAGGGCTGCTCTCTGTGGGCTGCTCGTGCTATGAGACCTGACAGCAGGGCTCTCCGGGGCACGGGCTGAGGAGACGAGGTGAACGTTGCCCCAAGGACATTGTGCAGCCCCCTGCCACCCCTGAATCACACACACATAACACACACACACAAAAAAACACCCTTCTGCATCTTCAATATCGGGGGTGCTTTCTTTCCCTTTGTGTGTCCCGAAACAATAAATGGCCCTCTTTTCTCACTTGTTTAAGTGGTCAAGTAATATTGTAATATTTTATAGCCACATGAATTAATTTCATTTTATAATAAAAAGTTACAATGGAAATGCCTGAAATCTAAGGGAGTGGTATTATAGGTGCCCCTTTAGTGGTCTCAGGCTCAATAAAGCAAGGTTGCATTTACCTCAGGCCACCACTAGAGGGCACTGTGCAGACAGCAGCAGTATGAGAGGTAGTGGGTCAGGACAGAAGGGGTGACCTTATTTTAGTCACACTAACCATGACTAAACTTGAATTGATACATATCTAAAAATGCACAAGTTAAAAAAGTAATTATAACATAGTTACATGGTGTTCAACAGCTACATTAATATGAATATAGTTATTAATAATGGTATTAGTAAAATAATAATAATAATATAGCTTGTATTATAAATGTATATGCAATTACAATTATGTATTTTCCCAATTTAATTTAACTTATTTTTCTATAGTTTTATTAATGCTTTAAAATTGATTATTTATATATATATATATAATATTAACATATATCTTTAGAACTTAACTTCAAAGTCTTCAATTTATTAACTTAAATAAAAAATAAAGTAAATTAAAATAAAATATACTCTTAAAAAATATCAACATCCATTTTTGAACTTATCTTTATAGACTTCAATCTATTAATCTGCAGTAATTGTTGATTAATTAATATAAACATTTTCAGTAAAAATAAAATAAAATGGAAAAATAAAATAAATAAAAACAAATAAAATATAATATCATTCAATTAAAATTAAATAAAATAAAAAATAAATTAAAATAAATAAAAAATAAATAAAACAAATTAAATTAAACAATTAAAAATGTAAAATAAAAAAATACACAAAAATAATAAAAAATTAAATAAAATTAATAAATAACATAAAATATAATACAATATAATTAAAGAATAAATAAAAAATAAAACTTAAAAAATAAAACAAAACAAAATATAATAAAATAAAAAATAACAATATAAAATAAAAAAGCTTCAAAGTCAATTTTCCTCACCAAACCTTTACCATTATGCCAAAACTACGGACTCATCATGACCTGAAAGACTGAGGCAGCATTTGGAACAAAGCCATGGATGGTAAAGTGTGTAAGGATTCTGGACACCACCAATCAGAGTCAGTCATAGCTAATTACAGTTCAGCCAGAGCAAATCAAGCCAATAACAGCTGATTTCAGAAGGCTACAGCAATTCGGTGAGAACTTAAGGGTGTTCTGCTCCTTGCTTGTCTCATAGTCCAGCGGTTTGAGAGTGGCTCTATGTGTGCCAAATGTCAAAAACATGGCTATCAGGCAGTTGATTGCTTTAATTAGGTGATTAGCACAGAGCTTAGTGGGGGCTGGAACCCGACACCTGCTTTCACACACCAAGGAATCACAGCACAAGGGAAAATAATCAAGTGCACACTTACACATCCACTACCATACTTCTGAAAGAACAAGGCTAGTTGGTGCGTTCTCGTTTAATTGGATCAGATGCTAAATGCTGCATTAGTTTAGTAACTCGTATCGGCTTTCTTCCTCCCTCATTATGAAATACTAAGCAACATAATAACTCGATAACACCTATGCTGCTGAAATGTATGTGCTACGAAATATAATAGTGTGTGTATAATTGCACACTACACGAAACACTTCAATGCGGTCACATGGAGAGATTGCATTGCACAAGAATAAAGGTATGTGATATAAAATCCCCCTCGCAGTGTGGCATGGCAGTTCAGAATGAGTCTATCTGGACCCTCAGATTCAGTCACTAATTCATTTATGTTTGTTCCTCCTACTTCATTCACCAGAGTCTCAGATAAAGGAGAGGTGAGTCACACACACACACACACACACATACACACAGCCAGCTCCCTTTACACCAATGTAAGGTGGTTGAGAAAGCACTCGTTATTGTGAGCACCAGTAGAAATGAAATTGGACAGAGTTGTTTTGAAGTGAAGCAAAATTGGTCACTGCTTTTTTTTTCATCCACTAAATATCATAGAAAACTCTGTCTGACACTCTTAAGTTTTCAAGACCTCTCAGACATCTCTGACAGTCAGAGAAAGCAAGAATATGACAAAAAATTTTGAGAGGTACACTGGAGACAAAAGGTTTGTGAGGGTGATGTACAGGTTGACTCATTCTGCAGTTTGGACATCAACTTAAAATACAGCTGGATTTCAGGATAAAACTCTATTCCTATACTTAGGAATAGGGAATAAACATTAGGGAATAGGGAATAAATATTACAAAAAAGATGTATTTAATACTATGCAATATATATTATAGTCATATATTTAAAAAGAGACCAATTTAAGTTGTTTTTTTTCTCTAACTATTGTCCTGAAATTATGTACATATTTAAGAGATGATGGTAGTCACAACAAGTCTGCTTTAAAGCCCTAGATTTCAATATAGACTAGATTATATTTACTTTTGTCAAACTATCTAAGGAACCCTGTCTATACAATTTCTAGTGCTACAGTCGGGTATCAACAGTTCTCATTTTGTCTTCTGTACATTTATTACACCCAAGAAAATTAAGAAGAAACTAATTAACTGAAAACTGTAGGGTTACATATATTTTGAGGGGTCTAATTGTGATTTCTCTCTGTGAAGACTCTGCATTGAGTGAAACTAAGTTCGCTTTTTCAGATCTTAAATTTCTCTCACGAGTGCCATTCGTGCCTGCTGTTCTCGCGTAAATCCACCAAAGGCAACTGACTATTTCACTGACTGAATGACTGCCTTTTCACATGGTCAAACAGGGTTGTGCTTATTCTCTAATGAGTTATGGGTGTGTTTTGAGCATATGTGCATTAAACCAATCAGAGTCTCATCTCACATTACCCTTAAGAGACAGTTGTGTCACGTTGTAGCGCATTTGCTATGTACATGGCCGATTTCATTAGTGTATATAACATATACTAATATTCAGTGATTCATTCATTTTCTTTTTAGCTTAGTCTCTTTGTAAATCTGGGGTCGCCACAGCGGAATATACCGCCAACTTATCCAGCATATATTTTGCGCAGCGGATGCCCTTCAAGCTGCACATATATTAATATATGTCCAATCCAAGTAATAATTTTTGTAACAGTTTAATTCTTTAATTCTTTTTTCACATATAAAGATATTTGTGAGTTGGTATACATCCTGTGTATATCAAGCAGTGTGTAAGAGTTTGAACCCACATGGACGCATAACTAACAGCTGGTCAGTTGCGCAGTCTAATTCAGTTCTTTAAAATAGCACACGACAAAAATGCGTCTTAATACACCTCCTTTTTAGACTAGCACACCCATAAGTCCACAAAGTGGCACAAATGGATCTATTATTTAAACAACGTGGTGCAAAACATAAAAATTAGGATTTTGCTGGTCTGAAAACAGCAACAAATCGCGCCAAACATGCCTTGTGCCTTATTGTGCTAGGTGTATGATAGGGCCCATTAAGTCATCTGGTGAAACTGTATTTATATCTCAATATATATCCAAAAAAAAAATATTGCAATTCTAGATTTTTCCAATATCGTGCAGGCCTACTGCAGATCGTTTTCATGCTCAAAGAGCAACATTGCACTAAAGAGGAACCTGAAAGTATTAAAAAACCTTCAGTTTCAAAATTTTGAACAATGAAAAACTACAGGGAGGCCTTAAAGCTTCTCGTTGACAGTTGTAAACTCTTCTCATTACACGTTTAGAAAGATGACTGGTGCATGCCCAGCACATGCTGAGATGAGTTGTATTAAGTAGCATTTGCTGTGAACTGAGCTGCTGTGTAGCCATTGAGATTTGATAATCGCACTAAGCCATATCACAATTAATGGTGCAGGCCTACTGAGAACTACAGAAGTACTGAGTCACGAAAGGGCAAACTCTGAGCAATACAATTTTCCTCTGGGCTTGGCAAGCCAGGCAGTTTTATATAAGTCCCATGATGCAATACTTGTCACTTGGGTCTTGTCATGTTTGACAGCTTGAGAGGTAGTGATGTTGACTTACATCGGTAGGTCAGACGAGTTCAGGTTTAAAAAGATTTTAGATTGCGTCGGTTTGTTTTTCACAAACGTGGGTGGGCGCGAGTCGGAAAAAGCTGGCAAATGCATCACTAGTATGTAAAAGTGCATTTGCTGTTGCTGCATTAAAAAGCCAAAGAGTACATCTTCAGAATGTGGTCGTTAAGACTCCTTGTTCCTTTACATTCTATAATGGCTCAACAGTGCGACAGGTGTTTCAAAATGGCTGCTGTTACCTCAGCAACAGCCTCCACTCATTACAGTTATTTAGTTGTTCTATTTTCGAGTTGCCTGTGTGGTCGTTAGAAGAAATAGAGTGAGAGCAGTTTTACACATTGCTCCACATGAAGCAGAGCACATCATTTTTTTATAGCCTGAGTTTCTTTTCTGTGTGTTTGGACTTGTTTTTGGTTGTCTCACCGCCTTATAGGTCTTTTTCTGCCCGGCGTGTTTGGGTGCTCTACCGGGATCCGCCCCCATCTCGACGTGCATGGCATAGATGATATCAAAAAAATCCTCCACCACAGCAACCCGCTTCAAAGAACTGTCCTGGGCCGTCCCTCCATCTGAACACTGCAGACACAGAGAGAAAAGGTGATCATGAAAAAGAGATGAAAGGTCAACATTGAGAAGCTATGGCTAGATTGAGACCAATCCATGTGGAATCTGATTGTTTTGATTCTGAAATGAGCCACCTCTACTTGTAGTCCTAATTCAGATACAGATCTGATGTTTTGATCAAAATAAATAAATGATGCCGCAGAATGTGACATGATATGATTACAACTGTTGCAGCAGTAATTCAGTGCTCAAATTGAATGTGAAAGCAGCTTTAGTTCAGGACCAAGTGTACCTCAGGCATCCTGAAATGTGAGGGCAAACCATTTAAATCATACCTTGGTGATTGGATGAGGTAAAGGCCATAAACCCCACCCAATCTAGGTACATTAAAGTGATGTGAGCTACAATACAAATTACATTTATCTTCCAATTGTTGTGTTTTTTCCCAATATTGTTTCCATCATTGTACGTTGTCAATAACAAAAGTTTTATTGCCAATCCAAGTTTTAGGAACAACAAGTAATAACTTGACTTCTAGTTGATCATTTGGTATCAGAAGTGGCTTATATGAAAGGCAAAGGCCTCTAAATTACGCTTATTTTACAAAAATAAAATATGATCATGCCTTGATTTTTAATCAATTATTTAAGACAGTGCAGTCTAGCTTTGTTTAGACAAAAAGTCTTGTCACTTAATAGAAATAATGTACAGTATAGAATATAAAGTCATGGTGCAGTGGAAAAACAATAAATATTGTGTATGACTCCGATAAGCTTGGACGACGGCATCTATACATCTCAGCAGTGACTCAAAAAACTTATTAATAAAGTCATCCGGTAAAGAAAGTGTTCTTGCAGGACTCCCAGAGTTCATCAAGATTCTCTGGATTCATCTTCAATGCCTCCTCCTTCATCTTACCTCAGACATTCTCATTATCGTTCATGTCTGGTGACTGGGTTGGCCAATCCTGAAGCACCTTGACCTTCTTTGCTTTCAGCAACTTTGATGTGAAGACTGAAGCATGAGGAGTGCTATCCTGCTAAAGAATTTGCCCTCTCCTGTAGTTTGTAATGTAATGGCCACACAAATGTCTTGATACCTCAGCCTCTTGATGTTGCCATCCACTCTGCAGATCTCTTGCATGCCCCCATACTAAATGTAACCCCAAACCATGATTTTCCTTCACCAAACTTGACTGATTTCTGTGAGAATCTTAGGCCCATGCTGGTTCCAATAGGTCTTCTGCGGTATTTGTGATGACTGGGATGAGGTTTGACAGATGGTTCATCTGAAAAAATATTCCTTCTGCCACTTTTCCAAATGAACAACTAGAAGTCAAGTTATTATTTGTTGCTTTTACAACTGAAATTGACAATAAAAAATTTGTCAGCTAGTGTATGTTTTAAGTAAGTATTTTATGGTATAAAATGGTGTGGTGTCATGATTATGTGCTTGCAATTGGTTTTGGGTTTTTGTGCTGGATTTTCCTATGCAAACTCAGGTTCCAAACTCAAAAAATGAAAGTGGCCAGGCTGAGACATTTTGAATACACTTTTGTCAAGTAAGAGGATCTTAAGACTTTCTTATAAATGACCAATTCACATTCAAAAATGCATCTTAGTTGCATTTAAATAATAAAAAAATATAAGGTATGTTTTACATGCTGGAACCAGTACGGGATTCTTGATTCTGGTTTGAAGCTTCTGATAGACCAGATTCACCAGCTCTGTTCTCCCACTTTTCACAATCACTGCAAATAGTTTTTACAGTATTCATGTTTCAAGATTTTCTACTGTACATTTGGGTTAATGTTCTTATTTGCATATTCATGAGGTCAGTAACACGGACTGGACAAATAACAGCAATGTACAAAAGCTAATAACACATCATTTTCTTTTTCACTCCTGTTGCATTTGTTCTCTCAAACATTGCCACTTAACAGTACGTGAAGTTTGTGACTGTACAAAGCTCATGAATATTTAATGAGCTGAGCACTGTTTAGTTTATGATTGTTTGTCTCTTGTAAGCAGCTCGCAACATTAGAGCTGATGTAAAATGACAAGAAGTATAGAAAAGCCACAGTCCTTGAAAGTTGTAACCAAATAATTTCCCTCAGATGAAAGCCATTACACAGGTTTCTCTTGTCCAGGTTGGGCTCAGACAGCTAGGAAGCAATTCTGTCTGTGTTTGTAGACCAGTAAACTGCAGTCTGGTTTGGAGAAAGAGTAAGAGTCGCTCTGACAGGCTCAAAGGCCTCTGACAGCAGCAATGACACAGCAACCAGCTGAACTCTGCATGCACCAGTCCGCAGACTGGCATCTTTATGGGCACAGTTCTTTACGGCTCATACATTATTTGAGTCGCATTCTCCACATTTATGCTGATCACAGTTCCTTAAACAGTGCTGAGCTACAGGGCTGTACGAGTTCTGCCCTTGGGTTATGGTGGCTATGTGTAAGGTTAAGAGAGTCTCTTTGTGTAGTGTATTATTCAGACGTCCATTGATCTGAATCTAATATTAAGTCCTCCACAGCTCAAGGGGTTTCTTACAGAACGTCTCCACTGTTAAGATCTGTGTGAGAGAGAAACACTGTGGTTTTTGAACACTTTTCTGCAGCATTTTAAAAATAACTGCTTTCTTCACCACACACACACAACCAGCCCCACCTCCCACCATCACCACCTTCAACCCTGCTTTCCATAAAGCTGACCCTGTCGCTATGGCAACTGGAAGCGCTCTCGGGCAGGTGTGGAGGGCAGCGGGTCATGTGACACCTGCCGGAACTCTGATCGCTACGACAACCTTTTCATTCCCCTAGTCCCACACAGGCCACGCTGTCACCTGTTCTTTGTTGCTTTCACACCTTTTTTCTCTCATTACTTCTTTATCCGCTTTACTTCAGAATGACATGTCTTTTTCTCAGGTACGTGTAACTTATTTTACTTCTTTTAACCCCTCAACTGTTGCTGTCCCATATTTACAGTACGTTAAAAATAAAACAATTCTAAGCCTTACCTTGACAGACTGTTTAATATGTATTTATCATTAAAAATGCTAATGTGTGACTTCCAAATGTGGGGTGAAATTTATAACCGTTCTTAAACTGCAAAAGCTATTGTTTCCAAACAGGTTTACAAAACACACTACTTGTCTGTCATTGGTCAAACATAGGTGGCCCCGCCTCATAATCACACCATTGCCTGAGCAACTCTATTTAGCTGTTTCAGATTAATGTGTTGGAGCATTTATTTACTGTTAGCTTACTTTAAAATAAGTGTTAATAAGTGGAATGTGACTACATTTTATTTAGCTTGTTATTACTTTAACAAATCTGTTTTTTTATGTCACAAATATCCAAAACGTCTATAGTTTCCAGATTCTGTACAGGTACAAACAAAGTTAGTTTATAGTGTCTGTTTTTACAGACACACCACAAGAGGTGTGGTGTAAAAAAGGAAGTAGCAATCATTCTCCTTCCTCTTCTTTTATTTCTCTCTCTCTCTCTCTATCTCTCTCTCTCTCTCTCTCTCTCTCTGTCTGTCATTCTTCAACTGCATATTTCTACTTTGATTCCCAGAGGAACTAACATTTTTTCCCATTTTTCTCCAGTTTTCCTTTCAGCATCCCCCTTTTCCCCAAGACATCTTCCTTTTTTCTCTTTCTTTGCTGCTTTCCATTCCTTTTTTTTATCTCCTGTCCCGCTCCATCTTCCTTCTCTCCCTCTTTCTCTTGCTCCCCCTTTCCCATGTGCCAGGTAATGAAGGTTGCCATGGCAACTAAAACCAGCGCACAGAGCAGGCTCGATTTAATCCGGCCCTCTCCAACCATCCTGCTCATGCATGCGTTCCCTCTTGTCGTCATAATTATCACTCTTAATATGCCATGATCAGTCAAACATGCGGCAGCCTAGCTGCCATGATCTCGGTCATGAGGTGACAGCACCACACCTATGCACAAACCCTCCTGCTTTCCGTCTACCAAAGAATACTCCAGAAATGCTCCCTCTAGGACACCAGACGCAGGCTCCTTCAATACCTTTGAGAAGAAAGCCTCAGCTATAGCCGTGGGGGAAGGACTCTGTGTGTGTTTGACTCTCTCTGTCCTACAAACATCGCCATCTCAGCTTGACTGCTCCATTCCGGTTGCTTTCACACATGCACTCACAGACACAAACATTTCCTCTTCACCCCCCGCCCATTTCCCCAATCTGAGGGCACATCGCAGTCTGGGACACCAGTGTGTGGGTGACTAAAGTAGGCCAGCAGGATCAGGGTGATCTGCTCAGCTCTATCCAAGGCCTAACTTGGGCCAAACCTGACACACAGTGACGCCATACTGTACCCAAATATACATATCCAAATATGGGACAAATTTGTGTACAGTCCGTTGAATCACTGAGTGTGCAATAAAAACAACAAACCACAATTAAATCACTAAATAAATGCCAGGGTAAAACAGGGGATCTGATATCTCCCTGAAGTGCTTTGTTTTGCGGTAATGACCAACAAGCTGTGCATTAGGGTACTCCAGATATGTGAGAAAAGAGACTGCTGAGGGAAATATACTGTTTATTTATTAGATATTTTTAATGTGTATTTACTAAATCAAATTTTTGACCGATATAACTCCACTAGCTCAAGGGTTCACACATTTTTCAGCCAGTGACCTCCAAAATATCAATCCCAGTTACCCCCCACTGCCTCGGAGGTAAAAACATACAAACAGTGCACACTACAGTGCATATACACCAATACTATATAAACATGAGCATATTGACAAAACAATAAAGGTATCGGTTTAACAACCATATCATTTTTATAGTCATTATTTATTTGTTTATTTTAACAGTAACCTCATATAATAAGACTGGTGGGCACAATGTTTAGCGCAAAATTGAGAATTTTTGGTTTATTTTCGAGACCACCACTTGAAGATCATCCTCTATGTTTAGTCATTATTTTTAATGTATCCAAGTGCTGTAAAGGTGTCGAAGTTTAACATTGTGCTGAAAAATTAATCTGATGCATCTAACGCTATTGCTGTGTCGTTAATGTAGCATAATAACCCCAGAGGTCGTAATCCAATGGAAAAAAAAATTGAAAGGCTGATGGCTTTTTATTTCCATGTTGTTTTTTAAGTAACTCATTCATTCATTCATATTCTTGTCGGCTTAGTCCCTTTATTAATCCGGGGTCACCACAGCGGAATGAACCGCCAACTTTACGCAGCGGATGCCCTTCCAGCGGCAACCCATCTCTGGGAAACATCCACACACACATTCACACACTACGAACAATTTAGCTTACCCAATTCAGCTGTACTGCATGTCTTTGGACTGTGGGGGAAACCGGAGCACCCAGAGGAAACTCAAGCGAAGGCAGGAAGAACATGCAAACTCCTCACAGATTTTTAATTAACTATTAAATACTATTTTTAACTTCTGTAGGTTATGCATAAAGTAAACTAATACAAATAGTTTAATAACATATATGAGATTTTTTTAAATCACTAAGCGACCCCCATTGAGAACCACTGCACTAGATGGTAGAGATGGTACCTTACTTCTAATGTTTCAAGGCACAAGCATAAATGCATCCTGCTAACAGACTTTTATTTACACAAATTATATTTTGGAAAACTACTTAGGATTGTATGCAAGATTGGAGAACATTCTGATGAAAATGCAACCAAAAAATAGCCAGTTCTGATTTATGGCCAGTCGCCTGAAGTAAATTATGCCACAGTTTTCATCTTAGACCAATTAGAATATCACTTGACTGGGATAATAGTCATGTTTTCATCCACTTAGTTGAAATGATAGAAATGGAAAGATGCACATACTAGGCATGGAACAAAACCGTTTTCAAGGTACACCGCGGTTTAGAAAAATTAAGTTTTTAAAAATGCCAAAATTTTCAGCTATGTCATTTCAACGGTACATGTACTTTTTTTTTTTTTAATTTTAAGTTTTTTAGGACAACGGTATCTCCAGCACAAAAAAATATATCAAAAGATTCCATTTTAAAGTGTAATGAAATCTGTGTTTTTGAAACAAATGAAGACAGCAGAAGTTAATGATTTACTTTAATTATTAAACCTGACCTGTTTACTCTCCCCAAATATTTTAAAAGTTTCTCAAAATAAAATATATTGTGTTCAAAGCGGAAAAACTTTTAGTTTTTTACCCAGAAATTTTAAAAGGATTTTTTTTTAAATGGTAATTGGAATACCAGGAAACCGTAATATTTTTATCCAAGGTTATCATACCGTCAGAATCTTACCGGCTCATGCCTAGCACAAATGTTTTGAAAATGCATATAAAAAATGAGTAGGATAAATGTTTTATCTGGAAAATTGAGCAAAAACGTCAATGGAAAAACATATATGAAATAAATTCCAGCATGCTCAGCAAAAAAGTCATGTGATTTTGTTTTATTAGATCATGTGATAACAAAAAAAAAGGTGTGGCGAGACGATATTAATGGACATTCTAAATTTTTTTGGCCATTCTAAAACCCCTTAACCAAAGCCACTACCTCCTTGAACAGAAGAGCAGTTTTGCACCTTCAAAAGCCACTGCATACTCATTGTGTTTCATATTCTGAGGTGCAAGTATTTTATTATATAAGAAAAAAAGGCCCACGGTGGCTTCTGCTAACGTAGCAATTTCCAATTTACTTTTTTATATTTGGCACCAGTTTAAAAGAGAATTGTCACCCCAAAGCAATAAGGTAACTAGTCTGAGTCCTGGCTGGGCCAATTGGCATTTCTGTGTTGAGTTTGCATGTTGTTCATGTGGATTTCCTCCAGGTGCTCCGGTTTTGCCCACAGTCCAAAGACATGCAGTATAGGTTATTATTTCATTCATTCATTTTCTTTTCGGCTTAGTCCCTTTATTAATCAGGGGTCGCCACAATAACAATCATATGTTTTACATAGCGGATGCTCGTCCAGCTGCAACCCATCACTGGGAAACTACAGGTAAATCAGATGAACTAAATTGCCTGAAGAGTATGACTGTGAGTGAATGCTAGAATGTTTGGGTGTTTCTCAGTACTGGGATGCGGCTGGCCACGTAAAACTGTAATGCTGGAATTGTTGGTGGTTCATTCTGCTGTGGTAACCCTAAATAAATAAGACACTAAGCCAAAGGTAAATGAATGAATGAAATAACTAATTAATTAATGTTTTATGTCATATTACTCTGAATGGAAACGTAGCTTATGATGCATTACACAGTTTAACGGTCACAAATATTTGTAAAATGCAGCAATCGACCAATCAGAATCAATTATTCTGCAATGCTTAAAAATAAACATATGATAAATATTGCAAAAGCTTGGTTGTAAAAATGTTATATTAGAATAAAGCAGACTGTTCCCAATCCGATGAACAGTAGCCAATTGTGACAGCGTATACTGTAGTATGACTCACACAGTGAATGTTTCAGATTGCTTCAGATATTAACCCTGATCAGGTGAACACACTCCTCACTCGCTCTTCCTCAAAGCACAAAAGCTCAGTGTTTTGATTCACAGGTTGAGCTGACTGTTTGTTCCCATCGTGGAGCAACAGAGTGTGTGTTTAATCATTAAACCGCTGTAGAGCTGAACTGGCGTGTGTGAGATGCTGCGTTCTGGGCCTGAAAGTGCACAGTTTCATCATCCTCTCATCATTTTAAAGAAGCGCTGTGAATTGTCAGCAGCAGCAATCAGCATTTCCCCTTCTAAAACTCTATCTGTCTCTCTCTCTTTTCTCGAGACCATGCAAGCCTTGGCTTTTTCCAGATGTGGCATATTTTTCAATCCCCCTCTCCTCTATCCTTCCTATTCTCTTTCTCTCTGCTTTTCTCTCTCTCTTTCTTTCCCTCTCTCACCCGTCCCGCTCCAAACAGCTCTGTTGCTAGGAGACTGGAGGGGCTGATTCGGCAAGCGGCCACCCCGACCCCCCACCCCCTCTGGCAGTCGTGCACACACACACACACAGACACACAGACAGAGTCTCTGAACAGTCGTACACACACAGGGCCAGTGAAGGGAGGGGGGCAAGAGAAAGGAGGCAGCTGGGTCACACACACACATGCACGTATGCATGGGCCGATGGAGAAAAAAGAGCCCTAGCAAATATTTGAAAGGGTAAAGAGGGCCTGATAGATGAGAATGTGAGCGATATGACACCAAACAGTACACATTACATATGTATATGCATGTCAGATGCTTTTGAAAATGAAACCCTCAAGGGCTTGAATCCTATATAGCTGGACAGTGGGACACTATAGTGGTATGTTTGCAACGCATTAACCTAATCTTTTCCTCAATGCTACCTTACACATAAGCGATCAGTGTTCATATAAACTAAAGCAATTTAGACAAGAGGCCTGTTGAATGCTTGATTCTGATTCGCTAATTAGTCTTTTGTGAGACGTATGGACATCCAGTGAAACGAAATGTCGTGTCTCACAGGATTATGGTGCTACATAAATAAACAATCATAAATATGAACACAACACTGGACATAAGAGCTATTTTTAACTTATTCATAACTAACATATCGCATCGGTAATCTAACTAGACTATCTATACATTCATTCATTTATTCATTCATTTTCTTTTCAGCGTATTCCCTTCATTCATCAGGGGTCTATACATTTAATACTTAAACTATATACATAACATAAGACAGACTATACAAGTAATTTTACATAAAACAGAATGAATCTTCTAAGGTGTGCAATTATCTAATCATCTAAAGTCATTCATGGCAAGTCTTGAATCATTACAGTTCCTAATCATTACGCTGTCTGATTTCAGCTATTATATAGTGTACAACAATCAAAAAAGTCAAATAAAAAAAAGGCTTCAGATGACATGTTGGGGGTTCTGGTGATACCAAGAATAGCAAAGTCTACTAAAGGAGGTCAAGCCTTCTCATTTATGGCTACTAAACTCGATAATAGCCTTCCTGATAATATCAGAGGCTCAGACACACTCTCACAGTCCAAATCTAGATATATCATTTTATTAAAGCATACACTCAATACACCACATAATCCTGCTCCATGAGTTGAGTGGGCATGACAAACCACCTGTATACACACTCCTCCTGTCTAAATGCACCACACATTTTGTTAGAAATAATTCTATGCTTTTTTTGTTTGTTTCCTAAACTCCTATCTTGATTTACGTAAGATACATTTAATATCTCCAATTCAAATACATTATGAACAGCAGCTATGCTAATTCTTTTTTTTGTTTTCTGTTTCCACCTGGGGATGCCCATCCCGAGGCTACTAGAGATTGTGCAGCGCCATTGATGGGATCCAAGACCAGTGAAAAGATGATGCCAATCATCAAGGACCTCATGGACAACACACACACTCAAGCACACAAATACACTTCATTAAACATGTTCACATAGACATCACTTAAGCTGTAAACCTGCAGGTTAACTGTTTATATACTGTATTAACTTGTATTTGGGCAGCATGGTGGCTCAGTGGTTAGCATTGTCACCTAACAGCAAGAAGGTCACTGGTTTGAGTCCCAGCTCAGCCAGTAGGCATTTCTGTGTTGAGTTTGCATGTTCTCCCCATATTCACAAGGGTTTCCTTCGGGTGTTCTGGTTCCCCTCATAGTCCAAAGACATGTGCTACAGGTGAATTGGATTAACTAAATTGGCTGTAGTGTATGAGTGTGTGTGTGTGTGTGTGTAAATGTGAGAGTGTAGGGTGTTTCCCAATACTGGGTTACGGTTGAAAAAGCATCCACTGTGTAAAACACATGACAGAATAGTTGGTGGGTTATTTCGCTGTGGCGACCGCTAAAATATAGACTTAGCCGAAAGAAAATGAGCAAAAGAATGAATTTGTATTTTATTATAACCTTAGCTTAATTTGATTGTACTGCAATAATGTGGACCTTTTGTTAAGCTGTTTTGAAACAATTATCATTGTGAAAAAGTGCTATACAAATAAACCTGAGTTGAACATGTTTAAGAAACTAGTTCTTAGCATAATAACTGATATTTAACATGGCCAAACTCACAACCTTAGTGGGGCATATGAATTATCAATACTGATTTGCCTCTGGTTCTAAAAACTACCAAGACTTATGTTTACATAGAAACTGGACTGACGGGAATGAGTTGGTTTGTGTTTTATAAATACTATTCAGTTTTAAAGGGCACATTGTTTACCCCTTTTTTATGATTTAATATTAGTATTATAGTTCTTCTGAGTGTGCCAGTTTAATTTCAGTTCATCACACAGTTCAGATGTTTTTATTATAATGTGTTAAAAAGTGTAATGTTGGGGTCGTTTACACAGTTTGCTGTTTTAGGGGCGTGTTGCTTTACAGTTTCGGCTTCCCTCCCCCGTAACAAGGGGGTGGAGCCAAGAGCTTCCACCCTCTGTGTTTGCAACAGACAGGCTGACAGACAGAGAAGCTAAGCTTAGCTAAGCTAGGATGAGCATTCAGCAGTACAATTCGGACACAGACCAAGCAGAGAGTACAAAATCATTTGTGTTTTTGTATAGTCTCAGTGTACAAGTGCCGAGCTTGTACACCGAGACTAATAACCACACACACTGAATTAACTTTGACTGAGGCACCAAATGCGCCGCGACACGGCACACCAGGCACTCAGTGATGCGGTCTTTCATCAAAAATAGAGCACGGGTGTTCCTTGTTAGTGATATCGCTTTGACTCACACGCTGAAAATGGCGGACATGCAACAAGAAACTGAGGATATGATCGTGACGCGAGGCTGTCAATCAATACTGGTGGGCGGGGGAACCGCACTCCTACATAAAGTTGCGGTCGATCTGAAAACCGCTCCAATTGGTCCACCGTTTATATGTTGTTAAATTAAAAAAAAAAAAGGGCGGTGTGTTTATATCACCCCAATATGATGGTCTATACACTATACTTACTCATGTCTGTGCAAACAGCTTGAAAAGTAGATTTTTCACCATTATGTGCCCTTTAAATGCTTTAAAACAGTTTTTTATAAATTAGTTTGCCAGTTCCAATATGGCTTACATCTTGGGTATAACAGTCCATAGGAACGACACTTAGTAAGATATGGTTTGCTAAGGCATACCTGTTTGTCCAGGAAAATCATATTATTGCAGTTCTTCTCCACAAGTGACACAATTTAAGTTTTTATACATGCGAATAGCACAACTGGCTCAATTCTAGCTCACCTACAGTCATGTAAGTAGTTAGGACACCCCATTGAATTTCATGGTTTTCCATATTAAGGCCAAAAGTAACTATATGACCATTGGCAGATCTTGCAATTTGGAAGATAAAACAACGACGCATGTTATTTCACGACCTGTCAGTACTTCATTTCATTCATTTTCATTTTCTTACACACTATGGTCAATTTTAGCACACCCAATTCATCTGCACCGCATGTCTTTGGACTGTGGTGGAAACTGGAGCACCCAGAGGAAACCCCCGCGAACGCAGGGAGAACATGCAAACTCTGCACAGAAATGCCAACTGACCCAGCAGAGACTCAAACCAGCGACTTATTTGTTGTGAGGCAACAGCACTACCTACCGCGCCACTGCGTCGTCCCTGTCATACTTATTTAACAAAAATAAAGCCAAGATAGAAAAGTCATGGGTGACACACTTTGATTCAAATGCCTGTAGATCTACTTTTAGCATTAATTATTTAACATAAATATTGTATGTATGACATTATCATATTTCATTCAGGATGAGGTCTTTATTTTGGCCGGACTAATAAACTTGATTTATTTAACTTTTTTTCAGGTGTTTCTGTTATAGATTTGCTGGTGTGCTTGAAGATCATTGTTTTGGCTAAGCTTTAGCTGTCTGACGGGCATCGTGTTACCACACATCTGAAGGTTCCAGACCAACAAACTGCTAAAAACATCTGCTAATGATCAGTTAAAGTATTTGATTAGAAGTGTCTGCTTATTTTTGTTAATACTATATGTTGTTGTTCCTCTGAGAATTTATTTATTTTTTAAGACCTGCGAAAGATCAGATAATAAATATAATATATAATAAAATGCCCTGATATGAAAAAATTGGAATTTCTATACATATGCTCATTTACATATGAGCTTTACATATAGTGCTGCAAGACTTATTGAACAATGCTTACTATATTAGTGTGGTGCAAATTGAGTCTTGTCTGCCATCAGGCCACTTAATATACAGCAGTGTATTTATGAATTGCTTTGTTTGTTAAATCTGCCATAACACATTACAATGATATAGTGCTTGAGGGATAATGGGGAAAATATTTATATTAGAGCGGAATTGTGTGCGTCTGTATGTGCATGAGAGAAAAGAAGTGTTACAGCGAAGCATGCGATTCAGATCAGTTTGCTGCAAATCTGATAACAGGTCACCTCTTAAAGTCCCATCTCCATCCTGTGAGCCCAGCAAAAGGTATGGACCTACAAATTGTAGAGAGGCTTTTTCTCAGCGGGAGGTGAGGGATTTAGAAGAGGGTTACGGGGCAGGGGTGCTGTGTATGAATCTTTGTGCATGAAGGTCAAGGAAAGATGAAGTGTAATCCTTCCGTTCCTTTCCTCCCCTCTCATCTCCTCTTTTCAGTCCTGCGACCCCCCCCCCCCCTCCCCCTTCTCTCTCACCATCCTTCCACTACAAGTTCACCATACTCTTCCATTAAATCCACATTACAGTTTTCTCTCTCCCTTCACTCTTTCCTCATTCCCAACCCTCCCTCTCATTCAGCTACTCGTTTCTTTCTCCCCTCCTCTCTCTCTCTCTGACAGGGTGTGACGGACGCTTTCAGCTCCTCGTACGGGTGCTGCTCTTCCCTGAGCTCCATCTGACTCCCTGCACCCACATTACCCACACACAACTGATCATTAACTGTCATCTGCATTAGTCTGTCACTATAAAGCGTTGGCCTCAATTGTGCTCCCTTAAAAGTAATTTTTGAGTGTGCGTCTGATGTGCAGCTCCTGCAGGGTGGTAGTCAAGCAGCATATTTGACATTGTTGTGCGTACTGCTAAACTCAACATAAATCTGAACTGACCCAATTCGTTTTCCGATGGCACATTTTCAGAGTATATTATTCAAAAAATGTCTTAATCTTTGAACTTTGTCTGAAATGAGTTTCATTTCTGCTGACAACACTTGACAGGGTTTCTTCAGGCTTCATCGAGTTAAATTTAAGACTTTTTAAGACCCTTTTAAGACTATTAAGAATGAAATTTTAGACTTATGCAGGGTTAAAGACTCAGGATTATTTTTCTAATGGGCCGGTGTAATTGTCATGTGTAATTGTTTTTAAGTTGTTTTTCCCTGATTAGGGAGTTTAATGTAGAGAATTTGCTGTAAAATGTCATTCAGCTGTTATGAATTGTGGCTCTTTGCAAAAAAAAAAAACTAAATATAAAAATAAGATTTTGTTGAGATCTATTGTTGGTCATTGGATGGATGTCGGCTCGATTGAGTAGCTTTACTTTGACAAAAAAAAAATTTAATTAAAGCCAGCTTAAAATGAGTTAAGACCTACGACACACCACTACAGTGAATTTAAGACTTTTGAAGACCTAAAAGTTTGTTTTTGAAATTTAAGACTTTGTAAGACCCAGCAGACACCCTATTGCTATTCACCCTACAGCTGACAAGCTATTGTACATTAAGTTACAATATTTATGAATTAATTATAAAATAGTTGCATTTGTATTTACAGCTTTGTGTTATGTAGGGCATGATTTTTATTCCAATCAATTCCAATCACATTTTACAACTCACCGAGTTGAAATTTGAACAAATATGACATATAGGCTATTCGGAAAAGAGGTCTGAGATTGACCATTCACAATGAACATTATTACAACTAGTGTTTAAAAAAAAGAACTAAAGAACAAGATTATTGTTGATCAAAACTATAAATTAAAACAGAATGACAATAATAATAATAGTTTACTTATTATTATTACAGGATGTTTAATAATGTTTATTTTGTGCTACTATCCTCATGCCATTTGAAAAAGACCCAAAAGAACACTTTTCTCAGAATTTCCTAGTACCAGAATTGGAAAGACTTTATTTGTTTTCAATCATAAAAAAAAACTTTTAAAAAAATGTTATTGTCTCATCAACTGAAACATTAAAAAAATATTTTTGTAATTTATTAATTTATATATTAACCAATACTGATTAGGGCTGCACAATACATTTTTCACGATCACCTGCGATCTAGTCCGTACAGATTGCTGGAGAACTACAAATCCTGTCACGCACCACATACTCACACCTGTTATGGTTCCTCTTTGAATTCACACACACACACAGCTGGGAGCTGCTCAAAGACTGGTTACTGTATATACAGCACACAAACACACAGACTTTGCTGAGACTCGTTGTCTGTTTACACTGTGACATTACAACGTGTTTTCCCCTTACCTTGTCTGGCCGTGTTTTGACCCTTGCTCTGTACCGACCATTCGCATGTTTATTGACCTCAACATTGGATTATCTGCATGTACTTGTTTGCAACTGTTTAGACCGTTACCTGCATGACCAATCTGCCTAATAAACTGCATGTGAATCCCCAACTTTGTCATTCATTGTCATTTCAGCATTGATATCGCAACATGCGTATCTGCAAGTCACTTCGCAAGATATGCAATGTCGACTCTGTATTATAGCTGACCAGCAGATATAGAATTGCATTTAATTACTGTATTTATGTGGAATTTATTTGATCTATGAATAAAAAGATTTCTCACTTAGACTTTTTGTCCAAATATCTACATTCCAAAGCAAAAACATGATGATTTTACTTGTTTTAAGGAAAAACTCAATATTCTATACTGCACTTTTACCTTTTTATATATTTGGACTAGGACTGAGACAAAGCAAAGTAAGAAAACATTTTTTTAGCATTGTGATAATTTATTTCTGTGCCTGAATACTGTTAAGACTCTCCAAAACCGTCAAATAGAGCCATGCAAACTATCTTGTCAAACTGTATTCATATCTGAATTTTTTAATCGCAGAAAAATAAAATATTGCAATATCAGATTTTTTCCAATATCGTGCAGCCCTAATATTGATTATTTAAAATTAACATGTATAACAAATTCATTTTGCATGTAAAGTGGCTAAGACAACGCCATATTTGAACCATACAGAAAAAACAGTATCAAAAATTGGCAAGGTGGCGCAGTGAATAGCGCTGTTGCATCACAGCAAGAGGGTCACCGGTTCGAGCACCGGCTGGATCAGTTGGCATTTCTATGTGGAGTTTGCATGTTCTCCCCGTGTTCATGTCGGTTTCCTCTAGGTGCTCTGTTTTCCCCAACAAGTCCAAAGACATGCGGTATAGGTGAATTAGGTAAGATAAATTGTCCATAGTGTGTGTATGTCCTGATCCTCTAGGTTGGCAGTTGAGAGTTGGGCTAACGACCCACCTCGTAAAAATTTGATGTTACAAAACACTAACATGCTGCGGCTAATATATCAACTTCGATATAAACGGCCCCAAGAGTAAGTATACAGTATTAATAGATCACATTATTATTAAATGATATATTTTTAAATATAATAATAATAATAAGTTAAATTATTCCAAAGTCTAATTCAAAATAACTATTATATCCATATTATATTAATAGCTATAGCTAACAGAAGTTTTTTTGACCCAGTATGTCCAAAAAGTTAGGTTTCATCTAAGAATTTCCTTGCGATGCATGACTAAAATCAAGATTGATGGGAACTGTCACAGCCAATAGCCTTGTGGGCTGCATTTTGACACATAGCGTGGTTGCGCTTTGACCGAGTTTGAGTTCTGGCTCGTGGTCCTTTTTGATTCCACACCCACTAAGCATCCGATGTGTCTTCTCTGCACTATAGTCCAAGTAACACCCCCCAAAAAATAAAAGAATTAGTCAGACTCAGTACTGATCAATGGCTAATCAGAAAACCCCAAACTTTAAAGTAACAACGGCATAGCACAAACCCAAAGTGCTAAAAAAATGAAACACTTGTTTGCATGTGGGTATACACGTGTTGTGTTCATGCTCGGAGGTGTCTGCTGGGTCACGTGACCCTGGTGTCATGGTGTAATTGCGCGGTGGGGAGGGGGGGTTCAGACAGTGAGACAACCGGACAGGATCACAACGCTAATGAGAGACTGCAGCAGTTAATTACAAAGGAGAGAGAGAGAGAGAGAGAGAGAGAGAGTGGCACAGAGGGTAGGGAGGGTGAATATGAGGAGGGGGAGATGGAGTGAGACACTCTTTTGTCCCAAAGCTGCATCCTCCCAGAATAGAGATGGAGAGAGCTTTCATTCGCTCGCACACACATGATCCGCTCAGGGAGGCAGCGTGTAGCAGGACTGTGTCTGTGTGTGGTTATCTGTGTAGGTGTGCGAGTGTGTGTTTGCAGGATCTCTCTCTCTCTCTCTCTCTCTGGTAGGGGGGAGGCCCTGGAGCCAGTTAAAAATGGTGTTAATTTCTTCTCCTATGGGAGAGGAGAATGGTCTCTCCATGGCAACAGAGAGAAGGAGCCGAGGGGAGGAACACCAGAGCAGCACCATCCACGACCCTCTCTCCTCACACACACACTAGAACATGCGGAACACACAAAAACAAACATACACACACTGGCAATGTGCATAATCATATTCATACACCCAAACTTCACATGTCCATTCCATAGACATTCCTATAGATACAGACTACTTCTACTTCTGTCAATTCCAAATCTCAGAAAGACAATAGCATGAAAGATTGGAAGAAGAGAGAGGATAGTGGATCAGATCACCTACTTCTGAATCAAACATCCATTTCAAGTAGGAGGCTTCTCACTTCTAAGAGACAGACTGAAGTGGGTCAATCAGGCGGTGTGTGTGTGTGTGCGTGTGGATGTGTGTAGCACAATCAGAACAGTTCTTAGTAAATTGAGAGACCAATGTGGTAATTATTTTGTCCTCTGCAATTATTGTGAGCAATTTAACAAGTTAAAATTTTAGTTAGATTCAATAGAGATGCAACAATTGTTAGTATAAAATGTGCAGTTGGACTTTATTAAGCAACTTTTAACTTGCTTAGACTATGATTGGAAATGTTTGGGCCAGAAAGTTTTCTTTGGAAAAATATTGACACTTTTAGAGGTTATAACTTTAGAAATAAATGTCCTGGTATACTTAAAGGAAAAACTTAAGAACTGCTAATTATAAGTATATTGACATTTCAAATAAAATATTTAAACAAAAAAGAGTGTTTTTAATACTATACAGCAGTGGTTTTTAAGACTCAGGTACCAGTTCACAGATCAATTGGTACCAGGCTGCAGCACAAGAAATCATTAATTAAGTTTAAGTTTTATTTAATAAATATGAACAATCTTTTATTTTAAAAAATGACCTCTCGGTTACTTCTCGGTCACCTGAGCTAGCAAAATGGGTAAGAAACAGACGTCTTTGGAAAGTTTCTTTGACACAATTGCGCCTTCCAAGGCACTTCAGAATGCTGCAAGCGCACCGCGAATCATGTGACAAGAACTTGCCGATCAGCTTCATACTTTGTATGGAATTAACACATTTCAGGAGACTAATTATCTCAGACAAACACTGAACACCTAAACACTGCAGTGCTTTTAATGCTCTTCATAAATAAAACTTGTATCAGAGTTGCAGCAATGTTTTTTCAGCTTGTCATTCTCTGAGAAAACGGTTATTGGTCGCCTAATAATTGACATACACCCACAATGTGGTAAAATTGTCAAGTTGATGGTCCGTGATGATAAAAAGGTTGGGGACCAATGCTATACAGGACTTTAAAACAGCTTACCAAATTGACCGTTATGAAAAAGTTTGCTTCATCAGGCAAACACTATTGAACTGCCATTGGTCTTTAGAGATTCAAACTGTCCTCAAATCAGCAAGAAAACCATCAAAGCATATTAAAAATGGTACCTCCAAATGTGAACTGGAATTAGCAAAATCATTGATAAGTAAAAGTCCACATAATACATTTAAAAGAATCAGAATTTTGATTTGTATTTAAGGTCTTATATAATTTCATTAAGATATACACAATTGCCACAATATTGCTTTGATGATGTCACTATGATGAGGTGATTTCTTTAACGCTGTTTTTATATTTATTTAAAACTAGTTTATTTATTTTATAATAGAATGGAAAGTGCACAGCACATATTTACATGTTTATCTAATCCAAGGGAGTCCAAACTTTTTCTTATAAAGGGAAAGAATAGAAAACAATACTTTAATCATATTAAGTAAAGCATTATATGTTTTTATTTTATGTATAATGGACCTAATATAATGAAAACATAAGAATTATGTTTATAACACAATAGAGTTTAATGCTGACTACACTAGTCAAGCTGCACCTGCCTTTGCCTTGTTTTCCTCCATAAGGAATTCTGAATTGTGGTCTATCCGATGAGCAACAGTATATTCATTTAAAAAAAATAAAATTTATTTACATTTAATTGAAACATTTAACTCAAGTTTGTCTTTTGTAGCTTAAAAATAAAACTAACAAATGATAGGTTATGTTAAATTAGAAATGACTGTATTAAAGGCATTAACCCCAACCCTCCCCAAAAACCTCCCTCTCTTCTCCGATGCGATGGCGGGCCAAATCAAAGGTTACCATGGGCCAACTTTGGCCCTAGTTTGGGCCTCTCTGATCTAAACAAAGAACAAAAAAATTCTATGAGTAATGAATGTTATCAGGGACTTAAGGATATAGTTTTTATCATGCTAAATGTAAAAGAAAAAAAGCAGAGCTTCAAAAATATGTTGAAGCTGCATGTCAGAATTCTATAATAAAAAGCATCACAAAGCGGCCTACTGACTGTTAAAATGGCCTAATGACTGCTAAAAGATCAGTTTTGCCTAAATGCTTATACATCTTGACAGGTATTCAATCAGTTGGTTTAATCAGAGTTATTCAAACAGAGTTAGTTTGAGTTATAATATTTCACTACATTACTTTTTAATTTTAAGGTTTCTAGTTTTCTTTACAGAGCTGGTTTAAGGACTTTGGAGTCAGTACTAATGAAGTACACAAGTCACAGAAAGTCTTTGTGATGGGAGATTGGCGGTCTTGTTCCATGTTGCATGTGGACAGCAGCACAGGGCGCTCTGTGGGCTTTTCATGTTGTAACCTGCTATTGCAAATGCATCATGCAAAACTGTTAGCATTCATGCAAATGACTGGTAGATAAAAGGCCACTGTTGAAGCAGAGAGTGTCTCTGGGTTTGGAAGGGTGGGGAGGGGAGCTGAGGGAAGGTCTGTTTAGATCCCTTTTTCTCCAAGGCTCTCTCCAGATACGCTCGCTAATTAATCACTTATCATAATGAGATTTTTGCCTGATTTTTTTCCTCAGTGATATGCTAATAATGGAGTCGAAATGCAGTTGGCTACAGTTTAAGTCCTTCTCTTCTTAGCGCGTTTGAGTGTGGATATGTGCACTGTTGTCAGTAGTCATCTGGGTGGATGTGTGTATATTTTTGAGCTCAGTCGCCAAGAGAAGCAACTCCTCCAGGACAGAGGACAGTGTCTCCTGATCCCCGCAGGCCGGACAACAGCGTCTCTTGAGAGTTTAGCTGAACAGATCAGCCTTCTGCTGACCCGGAGCTTTGAGCAAGAGAGGGTACACAGTAACAAACATGCAAACACGCACACACATTTAAATTATGATGAAAATCGCTGACCCCAATGTTGCATTGGAAAAGGTGTCAGTTCTTTGATCCAAAGAATCCTTTTAAAAAAGGGGTTGCAAGCACACTTGCAGGTTGTTACTGTTCGTTTTTTTTTATTTTATATGTCCTGTCTTCCTCTATAGAATCAGAATGAGTTTTATTCGGCAAGGAATTTTTTGTGCTTTAAAGGAGCTTGGATTATATATAAACCTATTAAAACAAGAGAACAGAAAGGACATTTAAAAAAAGTCAGAAAATAAGACTTATAGAAAACAATTGAATTATAACAATTACAAACATCCAGATGATTTACATGCAATCTGTGCATTGCTTACTGTTTTAAAGGTCCCATGAATTCAAATACATATTTTTTACATGTTAGTTTGTCTGTTATAAGCTACTATGCTCCAAAACAGTGACAAAATTTGCATTTAGGAAATATAAAACTGAAACAAACATAAAAACCGTGCAGTTTGCATGAGCTCAACCACTCCAAAACATTAATGACTGTAATTTTTTATTTTTAAGGGGAGGAGTTACTCTACGTCCCTCTAATCTACTCTGTGTATATTTCTCAGTTTAGATTACATCAAACATAGACTAAAACGCACATTTCAAAGCACTACATGGGATCTTTAACATATTTGTATTTACAAATAAGCTACTTTTAGTTTACAGAAACCATAAACACAATAATGACACTGTTTTGTTTATTACAATAAGAAATAAGGAGCAACTGATGTGCTAGTTGTTCAAGTTGGATATGGTCTGAGGAAAAAAAAATGTTCGTATGCCTAAATGTTTTAGTGCATATTAGGCTTGGGCTGTATCCAAATTTTGATACCATTAAACATCCTCCCTATTTTACATCGGTATCTGGTATTACCGTGCATAACAAAAAAATTATGGTATAAGGCTCAGAAAGCATCACCAAGCTGTTGGCTTGTGATCGCTTGATACAGAATTATAAACCGGCCTTATGCGACCACAAAAATGTTGCGCTGGACCATACGCATGCACTTGATGCAGAAGTATAAATCAGCCTTAAGGGAAGAAGTGTAAACAGTTCTTCTACATTTTTTAAAATTTATATTTTGCATAAATGATCACTTGGCTACTGCATTACTCAGCATTTCTCTCATTGCAAAAACATTCACAATTTATTAATTTAATTTTTTACTAGTCCAAAAAAAAATCATTCATCTGACAGGGAAATGAGTCACATTGGGTTACAGGAATGATGTAAGAAGCCTTCGATTTTCTGAAACACCTGTGTGCTTCTCTAGCACCTCTATCATCCCTTAGTACATATAATGGCAGGAGTGAGTCTCGTATGCTTGACCAGGAGATTTCCCCCCGCTCACACTCAGAATATGCTCTCGCTGTAGGCCTATACTGCAGAACACTGACTAAACCTTCACTCTGCCACACACACATACACGGCTATGAGGATATTTCTGTTTCCGTTGGCATAGCAACAGAAAGCAATCATTTCCCTCACTTAAAATCTTGCAGCATCCTTTCTTCTCCTTTGCCCCCTTAATAAGGGAAATCTTTAAAAAGTCTCCCTCTCGCTGGACTCTTCATCAGTTTCTGAATATCAACAGGGACATAGATGAAGGGGGGAAACAAGTGTGCGAGTGTTGGTAGAGCAGCGTTGAGGCTTATTTGGTGCAAATGCAGTAGACTGTGAGATGTGATTTAAAGGTGGTTTTCAATAAAAACAGTCTACTGTGCGAGAATTTCTGAACGACTGATTGATCATTATTGAGTTTACTCATTAGATTAGATGTGGCTCTATCAAAAATGGTTAAGGCAGCATATTTACAGCTACTAATCTCAAATCGTATGTGTTTATTCTCTTATCTGTTGAAAAATAAATGACTAGCTAGTTTTCAACACATTTGTAAACATTATAGTTTTAATAATTTATTTTATCTTTGCCATGATGACAGTAAATAATATTTACTAGATATTTTTCAAGACACTTCTATACAGCTTGAAGTGACATTTAAAGGCTTAACTGGGTTAATTAGGTTAACTAAGCAGGTTAAGGTAATTAGGCAAGTTATTGTATAATGATGGTTTATTCTGTAGAAACCTAATAAAATAAATAAAATAGGGCTTAAAGGGGCAAATAATGTTTTTTTATATATATATATATATATATATATATATATATATATATATATATATATATATATATATATATATATATATATATATATATTAACAACTGCTTTATTCCAGCTGAAATAAAACAAAGACTTTCTCCAGAAGAAAAAATATTATCAGACATACTGTGGCTAATAAATCTGACTTCAACTGTACATATTATAACATAATAAATGACACATAAAAAGTATAGCCTTCGACTATTTGGGGTCTTTTTGGGGTCCATCCATGCAACATTGACTCTCTCCCTCTGTTCAAATCCAGACTTAAAACTCATCTGTTCAAAATAACATACTGTCCCTGTATTTTATTCTCAATTTTTAAACTGCCAGTTTATTTATTTAATTTCTTTTTAATTGTGCATATATGTTTTACAGTGGCCTTGGGTCTTTTAAAAGGCACTTTAAATAAAATGTATTTTTATTATTATTAAATGTTTTTCAACAAGTTTTATGGAATTATACTTATGGAAACCAAAGATATAATGATTTCCTCAAAAACTACAAAAAAACAGCGATATTTATAAAATTATATTATAAAAAATATTATAATAAAATATTTTGCCAAATATTTTTTCAATTTAAAGCATTTTCTCTTTAAAATATAGGCCTAATAATTGTTGCCTATGCTCAACTTTCAGAAGTCTCTTCAGTAGTTATTCTAACATGCTGAATTGCCATTATTATCAATTCAATTCAGTTTAAGGTTACTTGTATTGCGCTTTTCACAATAATTATCCTTCCAAAGCAGCATCACAAAAGGTACACAATACATTAAAGTCAAAATCAGATAATTTTTTTATGTCAGTAATTACATATTAATCACAGTTTCTTAATCATTTTAACTTTTTTTACATTTTTAAACAACTGAACAAGTGCATGCATATAGTTTATATACAACATATTTAAATAATGTTCTTTCTTTTTTTTTTTTTTTTTTTTACAAAAGTGCTTTGCAGGGCAATAAAAACCTTCATGATTGACCCGATATGGCCAAAAAGCTAAACTGGCTCAAAAAACTAACTCTGAGCACCTGTGAACTTGTGGTCACAGTTCCATATGACGTTGCGTGTCTGATTGTATACGAGTGTGTTTTTTCTCCCAGTCTTTGCCACAGGACATAACAGGTGATAAATGAAGCTACTCCCCTTCACTAGAAAGACACCAACAAAGAGAAAGAGCAGAAAGAGATCAAGAGAGAGGGAGAGAGAGAATATTAAAGTGATACAGAGAAAGACTTTGACAGACAGAGAGCAGAGCGGGCCTGTGATGCCCTGCAGCTGAATTGAGCACCACTCTCATGAAACAAAGTCTACACTGGGCCTGTGACACAACAGATACATATTTAATAGCTTTATGAATGATATGTGTGCTGTGAGCCCAGTCAGCGCTGACAGAATAGAACGGGATGTTCGACTTAGATACTATTAGCAGATCTATTTCTTTCTCTTTCGTGAAAGTACAACTCTCTTCAGTCTCTACAGGATTTCACAAGACTTTTTTTTCTGATTCAGCCTAAAATTACTGCTTTTGCTGCAGCTTTTTCAGAAATTGCAGTCATTTTTGCAGTATTTATTGTATATGTATGTTGCTTTGCTGAGATAATATATACAGCCCATAATATTGTAAAATCTGTATTATTTTTTTACTTCAACAAACATTAGGCTCTGATTTATATGGAAAACACTAAGAGAAACAAAGCAACACCATATAAAGGTCATTGTATCACTATTGATAAACAACGGTCGCCAAAAGATCAAATATTTCCTAATCATTAGCATTAGAAAAATTATTCTAAGTTATATTTAATTAAATATGATCTACAGTTAAGGTCAAAATTATTAGCCTAACTGTAAACTTCTTTTCTTTTCTATTATTTGCAAAAAATATGTTTAACATAGCAAGGAAATTTTCACAGTATTTCCTATAATATTTTTTCTTCAGGACAAAGTCTCATTTGTTTTATTTCGGCAAGAATGAAAGCAGTTTTCAATCTTTGAAACTATTTTAAGGTAATAATAATAATAATAATTCCTTACATTTATATAGTGCTTTTCTGGGCACTCAAAGCGCTTTACACACAATGGGGGGGATCTCCTCATCCACCACCAGTGTGCAGCATCCACCTGGATGACGCGACGGCAGCCATTTTGCGCCAGACCGCACACCAGCTGAAAATAAATATTATTAAAGGTAAATATTATTAGCCCCCTTAAGCTATATAAATGTTTTCGATTGTCTGCTGAACAAACCATCATTAGACAATGACTTGCCTAATTACCCTAACCTGTCTAATTAACCTAACTATCCTAGTTAAGCCTTAAAATTGCACTTCAAGCTGAATACTAGAAATATCTAGTAAATATTATGTGCTGCCATCATGGCAAAGATAAAAGAAATCAGTTATTAGAAATTAGTTATCAAAACTATTATGTTACAAAATGTGTTGGAAAAAAATCATGGTAGGATATTGCATTGTTTTGCCCACAATTAAAAGTACAGCTTTGATTATAAAACAAAGCATTTCAATAGAATGTTACCAGAGACGGGTTGCTGAGAGATTTAGAGAAACAAATAATTATTTATGTGAATTATACAGTAGTCTGCTCCAGGATTGCTCAAAATATTATTGATTACATCTGTGGCCACATGAATAACAAAGTACACCAAATTGCTATTTGTGCCCAGTTTGAGTTGGTAAAGAAAACTGAGATTGTGATTTTTTTCCAAAATCAAATGAGCTATTAAACATGATGTATTAAGTAATATATTTTTTTCTTGCATGTTAGTCCAAATAGAAATGTTTTATGTTTGTAGTGATACACTAACAGGAAGCAATAGATGAATCGTCTAGATCAGTGGTTTGCAAACGTTTTTCATCAAGTACCACCTCAGAAAAAAATTGTCTCTCCAAGTACCACCAAAATAAGCAGTATTGAAATACAGTAGCGTAGTAGGCCCAGTAAAGCAGCTACAACTCTGCACAGTTAAAAAAAAAACGTGGCAATTACCTCAGAAATATAGGCTATATGTCATATATAGCATATTATATACATCATTTTTGATAAATTTTGAAATGTGTGTAGCATGTACATGACATATTTCATTCCTCTGCGTACCACTAGAAGGAAGCCTGCGTACCAGTAGTGGTACACGTACCACAGTTTGAGAACCACTGGTCTAGATAAAAAATTTAGTGATCGGTTCAACGCACACTTTGTTTACTTCGACTCAGCTTTGTGTTTTGATAAAGGCCCAATCTGCCTTCTAAACCTTAGCCCTTTCCCTTAACCCTACCTCTCGTTTTGCGTGTTCACCTGAAGGGGTGGGTGTGTCCCAATTTTTATTAGTTTGAAGCAGTAGGGCTAAAAAAAACACACTCAAAACCAAGGGGTACACCATCTACAACGACAAAATGGCTGCAAATGGAAGTCAGGAGATGCAAAAATTTGTTTTTTTGTGTTTATTAGAAATAAGCATATATCTTTTTACAATAATAACGGCGTTCATGTTTTAGCGTTATGCATTACAAAAAAAAAAAAAAACGATTAAAAAAAACTACATTTCGCTATCTATAATCTATAATTATAACTCTTGTATAGAAGTCCCATAACATACTTTCACATCTGACCATTTTTTTTCTTTAATACCCTGTCAGAAAAGTCTAGTGGCTGGGAATTACCTTTATCCATTATCTGGTATAATTTGAATGTTTTTTCATGTTTCATGTTTGTATAGATGATTATGGCCATGGTGTAAATACACAGTACAGTTATAAGCTTATTACTGTCATCAATCTCATATGAAGCAAGAGCTCACGATGACATGTGATGATGTGTGCAGGTGTGGTAGTGGAGTCCCATTTTTTAGGGGTAAGATCTGAAGCTCTTCCCCTTCACACTCTGTTTCAATGACCAAGGAGAAGGGGTAGGGATAAAAAAAAGAGAATTGGGATTGGGCTATAGTCACAAGATGCATCTAAGGCAGCCCAAAATCTACAACAACCTAGAACTATTGTGACATGATTTCGCATTAAATTCTGAGACTGCAGAATCACAAAATCCAAGAGGGATTTTCTCTTTAACAGCACAGGACAAAAACAAACCCTTGCTCAGGTCCCCCTCCTTCCTAAAGTTGGCACACGCATGGAGTAGCTGCATCAGACAGGTCCTCTGCCACTCTTCTGCATCCTACACTGCACTAGGGCTTCAAGCCACAGCACGGCTCCATGCAGCCCAGGGGGAGGTGAAAGGGAAGACACTGCTCACATTTGGGGGGGGTTAAAAGAGGAAAACGGAGAGGAGAATGTTCAGATGGGAGCTGGCAGAGAGCAGTCTGGGTGAAGTCATTTTTCGTGTTTATTGCTGATGATAAAGAGAGAGTGACTGATAAGCGACAGCATTCACTATCTGTCTCTTGACACAAAAATAGAAGCAGGAAATAAAGGTAGACACAGAAATTAACGTTTTAAAAAAGCAAACCAAATCCTATTTAATGAACGCACCAGATCTGTTGTGTTTTAACAAGCAAAGTTGTACACGATACAAACAATTAGCTACATGTATGGTACTAAAGGGAAGCACAGAGATATTGTGCCACACTTTGTCTGTATCCTATTACTGTAAAAAGGTCCCCGGTTGCCTCTGTTCCTCTTATTATTCGGCTCTGTTTTGTTTGTTCTTCTTTCTTTGTTTGTTGTCTAATTTGCGTACATAGAGCAGGTTGGGAAGGATCCCCTACTGTTTCAGTCTTTAATGAGATAATAATGCTGATGTGAACATCTCGCTTGCTTAGTGCATAAGAGTGTGGATGGTTGCGCTTCCTTGTTCTTGGCCACTTTGTGGCATGCTGTCTGGTCAACAGCACGACTGGGTGGGCATAAGAGAAAGTACTTCAGTTTATTAGCCTATATGAGAAAGTTTCCATGATTCATATTTTGAAGACTGACAACTTTGAGCCTATAGTTAGGTGCATGTTAACAGATTTACTCAAACAATTCTTTTTAATACGACGCATACGTTCCCAGTGATGGGTTGCAGCTGGAAGGGCATTAGCTGCATAAAACATATGCTGGATAAGATAATGGTTCATTCCGCTGTGGCGACCTCTGATTAATAAAGGGACTAAGCCATAAAGATATTGAATGAGTGAATATGATATAGACTATAAGTCAGAACTGTTAGCCTTCCTGTTAAATTTTAAGTCTTTAATATTTTCCCCCAAGTTCTGTTTAAATGGAGTTAAGATTATTTTTATAATTTCTAAACATAATAATCTTAAGTAATTTCTAATAACTGATTTATCTTTGCCATGATGACAGTACATTTTACTAGATATTTTCAAGATGCAAGTTTCAGCTTAATGTCCAATTTAAAGGTTTAAGTAGGTTTATTAGGTTAACTAGGCAAGTTAGGTCTCCCAATTGAAAAATATATATTGCTTAAGGGGGCTAATAATATTGAGCTTAAAATGTTTTTTAAAAATTATAAAACTTTTATTCCAGCCAAAATATTAAATATTGAAAATACTGAATAAAATAAAATAAATTAAGATGAAATAAATAATAAATTTAATAAATAAATAATAATTATATTTAAACAAAAATTTCCAACTGTGTTGCCCTCAACCAACAATATGATGGGCAGGAATATGTTTTTAGGCATAAATTTTCATCATCATTTCAGCCAAACCCATGATGTCCCATTGTGGTGTCTTTGTTATATTATACTTATAGAAGCGATTTTATAAACATATTAAGTATATTAAATGCAAAATGTTTATGATTTAAATAATTTGTGTGCTTTAATATTTTTAAATGATAATTAATATGAATAGAAATACACACACGTATACATTGTGTGTGTATATATATATATATATATATATATATATATATATATATATATATATATATATATATATATATACACACACAATGTATACGTGAAAATTAGTTTTATTTTTTAAATATTTCCCAAATGATGTTTAACATAGCAACGAAATTTTCACAAAGTGTCTGATAATACTTTTTCTTCTGGTTTTATTTAGTCTAGAATAAAAGCAGCTTTTAATTTTTTAAAAACATTTTAACGTCAAAATAATTAGCCGCTTTAAGCTATATATTATTTCGATAGTCTACAGACCAAACCATCAATATACACTAACTTGCCTAATTACCCTAACCTGCCTAGTTAACCTAATTAACCTAGTTAAGCCTTTAAATGTAATGTAATAAATGTCACTTTAAATGACACTTTAAGCTGTATAGAAGTGTATTGCAAAAAATATCTAGTCAAATATTAATTACTGTCATCATGGCAAATATAAAATAAATCAGTTATTAGAAATGAGTTATTAAAGGTATTTTGTTTAGAAATGTGCTGAAAAAAATATTCTCTCTGTTAAAAAGAAATTGGGGTAAAAAATAAACGAGGGCGAATAATTCAGGGAGTTTAATAATTCTGACTTCAATTGTGTGTGTGTGTGTGTGTGTGTGTGTGTATATATATATATATATATATATATATATATATATATATATATATATATATATATATATGTGGGCATAGATCAGATAACCTCTTCCATATGACAGAACTGGTCATCTGTGTGACTGACAGATCATTTGTGAGATATAGTATATGTGTCATGCAGTGAAGAGAGGCTGTATTAGGATGCACAGAGGCTCCACAGAGGGACAGAATGACTGATGAAGGGTAAAACAAACACGGCATTAGGGAGCTGTTAAATAATGATAGTGAATGCCAGTGTATACAGACCTCAGATCAGCCACATGTCCTCAGAGAAAGAGAGAAAAAGTGGTGGGTGGAGAGACGTGCGTGTATGTTGGGGGGAGGGCCGTATATCTCAACAAGTAATTCAGATGTGTAATCATGAACTTCACTTTTACATCTGACTTTGCACATTCATTCCATTACAGAGGCAATTCATGGGTAGAGGATCTGTAATTGCCACAGGCTCACTGGACGTCCTTTGGGTAGTTAAACCCACACGTCTGTGTGAAGGGTTAACGGTGGCGGGAGACATTACTATGTTCAGAGTTCTGCCTCATTTCTTCTTAACACAGTCTTATAAATTAAAAGCACGCTGCGAGCTGCCTGTTAGGAGCTGTCAAATGCTTGCATATAGCAATTATCTGCTAACGAGGATTAATTGACACTAATGCTTTGGTTATTTAAAAAGAACGAAAGAAGAAGAATGTTTATTTTGTAGAAAGTGATCAAAAGACTTGGTGGCTCCTGTTGACATGATTACTTGTGTTCTGAAACAACTGGGACTTTATGTGAATACTGAAACAAGAATGAAAGTGCTCATTACAAAATAGTTCTGTCACTAATTTGAATGCTTATTTTTCTCAGGCTGAGGTGTGCCAGTCTCTGGGGATCCAGTCCCTACTGGATGGCAGACAAAGGTCTGTTGGTGGGACCCCTTGAGGGCAATTCTCAAAATGGTGTCTGTTCATGACACTCTGAGCGTGCACCAGTGGTAGTCGAGGACCTCCTAGTGTTCAAGAAAACAGTCTGGGATGTAAATCACATCCTTTTGTAGGCTGTAGTAAATGTGGTCATTTTTTATAATCTCTTATCATAAAAACATCAATCCCTCGTGCAATCATCGTCACAATGATTGCAGTCCAATAAAGTGTTATTAAAACTATTATTGGCCAAACCGGATGCTTAAATTAGCTTTGTGACCAAATGTATTTTATTCATCCAAAGCAACATATTCAGAATACATGTTTTGTCCATTTCTAGGCCCTAGGGCTGGTTTTAAATGAACCCCGGCTGTCTTTCTAATGATGGATTCTGTCATAGTCCTGGGATGTGTGAAAAAAACGCGAGCATTGTAGAGCAGAACAGGTAGGTTACCGGAGCAACGGGTGCCAACCGTCCGCTCCGCCCTCATCCGGTACAGAACAATGCAAGTGCTTTTCTTCTACAGTGTACAGAGCACGATCGTGAAACAGTTGCCCATTTCGGAGTGCACCTGTTTAAAGTACGCCGATTGTTGTTTAATACTGCTCTGGATGAACATTGATCGGCGTGCGCGCGAGTGTCATGAGATGCCCACAAGAGGAGGATGTTGCGCGAGACCCTCAAGTGGCCCAAGAGCGCAGCTGAAGTCCCACAGACAGTCATACTCATTCATTTACATCATGTTTTTAAGGTTCACCGTAGCATTAACCCCATAGGAAAACTCTCCGCGCCCAGGCGTCCCCAAAAATTGGAGAGCTCACCATACGCGCGCGCCTGGGCGCCTGCCCGCCTCCAACCGTCCAGTGACACATAACGTTAAAGCAAAGTGAATAAAATCACACTGCCCCGACTAACGTTCTCACGATTTGCTCGGATGGAAAGAAACGGGCCACGCTGTGATTTTCTGTGACATCCCGATCCCGTCAGCAGGACAACGTCATGCCAATTCGTCAGATACCATTACTACACCGCCGTTACTGCTAAGAGGGACCGGCGTTGCTATGGCAGCCAGCTCTCGGAGTAAGACTGTTCTGCCCGGTTGGGGTGAGGGATGAATATGCTCGGTCAACCCGAGGTGTAAGATTGAAAAGTTGCGCACAGCAATGTGGGTTGCGCGTAGGTGGAATCGAACGAGCGCTGTCCCGAAGCATATTGACAGCGGGCTACAGAAGCACACAGAGAGTTCAAGTCTCACAATCACAGACACACAAACACAATTCACTCACATACAGTCAAGTGGAAAAAGCACTTTACCGTAGACTTGACAGGGACGTACAGGACGGGCTTCCCCGATGACTCTTTCTTGTTGTGCTCGCCCAAGATGTTGCTGCCGACCTGAAAGCCTTTGGACTTCACCCAGAATTTGAATTTGGCGTTGATGTGGCTGTTGTCGACATAGACACCGTCCGACTCCTCGTTCTGCAGCAGGGTCTGCATGATTTTGTTATATTTTCGGCGCGTGACGGTCTTTGTTTTACCCGAGTCTCCGTAAGTCCGGAGGCACCAGTCCTGAAATTCGCTGAACATCTCCGCTTCCAGCACGACGGGACTTCGGCTCCTTTTCGTTAAATCTGCGCATGGTTTCTTAGTTGCCATTCCTTCCTCTTTGTGAGCCCTACGCGGAACGATCAAATGCAACTACAAAGCCTGAAAATGATAGTAGACTCCCCCTCCTCTCCCTGTCCCGCTACGAGGATGATCGCGTTGACACCGGTGCTGGAGGTCCACCTCTTTTCAACAAGGCGAAAAAAGTCGTATTATGTGTGCCTGGTTCGGGCAGCCGCACACCTGTTTGCAGAGACGCCTCGCCTACTGTCCCAAACCGCAACGGCAAATGTCACTTGCACACATCATCCGCTGAGGAACTGAGAGAGGGGGCCGTCCTACCAAGCGGGTATCTCCCACCTGTGCGTAAACGGCTCGAGGACCAGCGCAAGTGGGAAAAACCCCAAGGGTCGATACCGTAAATGTAAAAAGACCCACAAACCGGATAAAAAGAGCCCAGCGTAACAGACTTTAACGGCCCACTTTTTCAAACGACCGGCGCGAGACTGCGCGTTCTATCACGGGATGTGGCACAAGCCTGTTGATGTCACACGGACGCAAGAGTGTTTAGCGAAAACGACTCGAATTATTTTAATACTGAGGTATCAAACAAAAACAAAACAAAAAACGCTCAGCCGGTTGAAACAGCCTCCCTTCTGAAGCTCCGTCACGCGCTAGGACTGTCCCACTCTTTCCACCTGTTTGAATCGGACCTGCGCGTGCACTGCTGCCGCCACGCTACAGACCGTCCCAATTTGACATTTCTCGTTTATAATCGTCAACATGTAATATGTACTGGTAGTTTTTATGACATAAAGGTTTGCCGTGGTTTGGATAGAAATAAAAGGCAGCTGAAACGAAGTAGTAGCTTTGTTTTTTTTTTCTCAGTCTCTTTTTTCAGGAAGTAGACTGTGCAGCGCGTGGACGCAGCGGTTACAAAGCGGGTAAGAGGCTACATCTGGTGTCGCAACAAAAAGACATTTTCCGATTCAGACGAAAGAAAATGACCCACTTGATAACTTCAATGTTTTTAAAACCTTCCATCATTGTTAAAAATAATAATAATTACCCGCAGATATATCACCACGACTTAAATGTTTTCGTCCATTATAAAATTACTGACAAAACAAGGATGCCATTTTGTAAATATAAAGGGTAACTACTCAGTTTTCTCAGTTCGACAATTTTGCAATAATACACAAAATCTTCAAACAAAACTAATATAAGCTACATCAAACCATTCACAAAGGAGTGGATAGATGATAATATTAAAGTAGCCCCCAAATCCTGATTCTCTGAGTCTTTCAAACAATAGACTACGTAACTAACATTTCAAAACAAAACTCATATAGTCACAAAACAAAAGCACACATTTTATGTTCAATTTGACTTTAAAGTCTAACAATTTTACAACAATACAAGATTTGTTTTAGTAAAACTCATAGGCTACAAATATTTGGGCTAAATCTCTGACAACACCATGAAATACTGTATATATTAAACATGCTAAACTCATTGTGTTTAATAAATTAACTTTAGTTGAAAATTAATTTCTAGATATTTTTGTTGAAGTAAAACTGTGATCAGCTCAAGCACTAATAAATAGGGAATACTATGGACAGATATTTGTTATAATTTCCAATGTTTTTCAGGAAAACAAACAATTATATACACACACACATTTCTATGTCTATGTATATATCCATGTACTTTCCACCATCATTCTTGGCAAGGTGTGGGATTGTGTTATGTTGTTGTTTCTGACTGCTTGTGTGGTCAAGTGTGTTCAAGTGCCCTCTGATGTGAGGTTGTGTGTAATTGGCCTGTTTTTTCCAAACAAACTCTGTGTCAGTCTGGTCATGTATGTGTACATATTAGTTGCAGCTTGTTTGTGTGAGTGCTGGTATGTTCTCTGTGCAGGCAGCAGTGTGAGTGCTCCGGGGCTGTGTCGAGGACCATGCTGGGACTGCTGGTGATGTCGGCTGCTGTTGCTATGACAGCAGCTCAGCTCCAGCAGCTGAAGAAGCAGAACAGGCCGCCTGTATCTGCCCCATCCAGACTGCAATGCCTCGCTCTAGAATCTTCTCTCAGTCCTAGAACCTGCTCAGAGTTCTAAAAGGTCTAGAATCACTTCAGCAATCCGGAATCTGCCATGAGCTCCGGAATTCTGTCAAAAGGTCTGGGATTCAAAGGATGAAGCTGAGCGGAATGTGTCCCCTTTGATGTTCTCCGATTCTTAAAGAGGTATTCCACCTTGTTTAAATACCATGTTCGTTTTGCCCGGCAGCTAGTATTGACTGGTCGGTTCCAATAAAATGTTTGACTGACAGCAGTAAATCCTCTTTGATTAGCTGAACCCTGCATATCTGTCCCAGATGTGCACCCCTTTAGTTGGAAAAGATATTAACAGACCAATTAACATCTCAAAGCACAGCTTTATTTAGATGAAATTGCCGTTTGAGGTAAATGTGTTTAAATGAATGTTGTTTTTTATTTAGTCACCTAAAAATAAACTCGTTATTTTACTTTTCTCAAAAGAAATAGATTCCTTTTTTGACCCTTTAAGTGGTTTGTTAGCACAAAGAAATTGTACAGAGCTGTTAGAGAAAATCAGTTTTCATTTACAACAGTAACGCATGAACCTCTGCAAAAGGATAAACAATGTGGGAATATAGAAACGTGTGGGCACATATTAAGCTAATTACTTGATCTTTCAAACACCTTTAAGTGACATAAAAGAGATATAATTTCAAGTTAACTAATTAGTAACTATATCACACCAATTATGAAGAAGATAGCAACGTTAAAGTGATTTAGTAAGATAATGGCCTCTGAAATTAGGCATTTGCTGGCTAAAAATAACCTCAGCAAGCTACATTTTCACAGTACTTTATGTGATTGCATGTGTTACGATCATTAGTATATAATAGAAGAGGTATTTTTCATGAATATAAAGCAGAATTATAAAAGTGTTTTTGTTGCTGATGAGATATAGAGTGCTCAGCATATATAAGTACACCCCTCACAAATGTATCTTTTTAATTCATATTTTTAATAGGAAGCTATACAATATTATATTTGTGCATATACATAGATTAGTCAGTACTGAAGCCAAATCTGGAGCTTATCTAACAAAATAACTTACGATAATGGTCCAAAAACTAGTACACCCAAATTTATACGTTATTGGAAAATATTAAACACAATTTTTAAAAAGAGGAAAAATCAAGAGAAGCAAAACAATTGAAAAATTTAGTTTAATTTTGTAGGTTGTAATTTTTTTGCCATATTTAGCTTAAATTTAATAGTATTATCGTTCAATTTCTAAATATGTTTGGGGGCTAAAATATCATTTTAATAAATATATCTATTCTATAAATCTGTTTTGTTTAAATGCACCAAAATACATCGCCTATATTTACTGAGAAATAGATAAAATATTAATTTTCAAAATGGGGAGTACTTAATTATGTTGAGCACTGTAAATATATAGGTGCTATAACCAGTATTACAGGAAAAATAGCATAAATGAGGGACAACCAAAAGATTTTATGGGCGTTTTGGTATCAAACACCTGCCTTTTTTAACATCCACTTGTTAATAAAATAAATATAAATAAAACTAAATACATATAGTTGTTTCATGGGAACCATGTGGACTTACTGGTGTCTATTCGGAGTTATTGCAAACTTTGAGAAAGGGTTTTAAAGCGGAGCCAAATATATAATTTTTAAATGAATTGACATTATGGAAGACAATTAAAACACAATGTGAAAATATGATTAATAAATTAATTTTTAAAAGACACAAATCTCAACTTGATGTTTTAAATCTCGAAATTTAAGTTTGCTGTAAAGAAAGTTGAAATTACCTGTAAAAGTTTGATTCAAGCTAAACATTTAAAATAGTTCATCAATTTCAATTTACTCACCCTCAATGGTTCCAAATCTGTAAGAGTTTCTTTATTCTGTTGAACACAAAGGAAGATATTTTGAAGAAAGTGGAAAACTTTAAACCATTGACCTCCATAGTAGGAAAAACAAATATCATGGAAGTCAGTGGTTACAGGTTTACAGCTTATTTCTAAATATCTCCCTTTGTGAACTCATAAAAGTCATAAGAGCAAGTAAGAGGTGAGTCAATGATGATAGATTTAATCATGTGGGGTGAAATATCTCTTTAAGGCAGCACTTATTTTAAAGTGTGTAATTTGAAAAACATTTTGAGCATTTGGAAATGATTTAGCATTTATTTTGCAATAATCCAAAATGGAGCATATCTCCAACCATGAAAACTCCTGCTGCAGTGTGCTGTTCAGGTGTGAATTTTCAACAGAGGACATTTCTCTTAGTTTCATCATTTTGACCAAACTCTGGACAGAGACATGCGAATTCCAGGTCTGACTCGCGATTGGTCTGTTTTGGGCCTGAGCATCCTTTCTGAGTTAGCAGATCAGCTCACATGACTAATCGCTGACAGGCAGAGAGGTTAAAAGCAGAGCTTACCCTAACATTTCTACATCATGCCTTCTGGCTATGATTAAATGTACTGGCACTGAAACGAACACTCTTATTTTGTCCTTTTGCATGTGCTTCTATGAGTTTATGTTCCCATGTCATTCCCTTTCTGTGTTTCTCTCTCCGTTTTGGCCACACAGACAGTGCGCACCACCAGCCTTTGGCTTCAGCATGCCAGGTTTCTGTTACAGCAACAAAGGGTGTATCTCACTCCCATTGAGAGCGTGTGTGTGCAGAAGTGAATGGGAGAGAAGGGATTACGGTGCCAGTGCAGAGGAGGCTGCCGTTTTGTATGGATATGTGTGTGTGTGTGTATGTGCAGTTCTGCTTATATTTGCCGGCTCAGGGTGGGTGTAACTAAAGCTGCGCATTAGCTTAGAACTTAGCTTAGGAAGAAAAAAAAAAACACTCACCCTTTTTCTTTTAATCTCTCCCTCTCTTCCACTCATTTCTCTCTCAAAACATTTTCCTCTTTTTCTGCCCATCTTTTACGTAGTCAAGGAAGACTCACTTAAATTTTCTTTAAACCTCTGCACAACATCCTTCTGCACGGGTCCTGTAAATATATGTTTACAAATATAACAAGATCTTAGCAGGAAATATGTGACTCATGGTGATGGCAGTATAGGCATACAATGCAAAATCTCTATTCTGTCATTTTTAAGACCTTTTGACTTTATATTGGTGTCTCTTTATATTGGTCTCTTTCTTGCTGTTCATTGCTTAAAGGTGCTGTAACTTTTTGACTCTTCTAAAGTATAAAAATTCCATAGTATGTTTGCAGATATTTAACAAACACGCTGTAAACATACTTGTTTATCAGAAAAATAATGCTAAAGACACCTTTTCTGCTTTGAAAAAGTGCTGAAACGCTGTCTTGGTTTTGGTTCTTTTAACCTCCACACTGCCAATTATATTTCAGCAGCCCAGGTTGCTTTGGTGGAAAACAGCATATTTCATTCATTTAGTCAGAGAGGCTTTCAAAACATGCGTCCATGAGCAAAATTCGAGTAGCAGAATTCAACATGAGAAGTAGAGTCAGAGTTCCACATGCAGTGGCGCCCCTGGAAAATTTTCATTGGGGTGGCAATTTTAGGCCACACCGAACTTGGGGTGGCACACAAAAAAATAATTAATTCATTATAATGTTATATTTTTGGTTCTGGTAAATGAAATACTGTGGTTTTAATTCATTTAATTAATTACTCATAAAATATTACAATTTAATCTTTGAAATAATTCACCAAGTTCAAATGCAAACCTAATAGAAATCAATATTTAATTTAAAAACACAGACAATTGAACAAACTGAACAATTTATCCATATTCATTTTGAGCCACAATATTATTAATGCAGCTTCTTTTACTGATGTATGCAAAATTATATTGTTGCAAAATACATCCACAAAATCATTGAGATTTATGGCCCTTGTAAGTCAACCAGTAAAAAATAAATGAATTTGCTACATAAACATGATTCTGAATAGCTGATTTCAAAATGCATTTTATTTTTTAGGATTTGTGGTTTTCAATCAGATGAAAGACAATTGTTCATTTCAAAAAATAATAATTTCTTAATAAAAAGTTTACCATCTTGTGAACCCAAAGTCATGTTTCATCTCTCAGTCAAACAATACTAAACAAACTATGTTACAAGAACTTTATCCTTAATTTAAAAATAATAATAATAATAAATAAATAAATAAATAAAACGTTTTCAATTGTTGTGGTAAAGTCAGCTTGTCTGCTGCGGTTGAAGGTCAGTGGTTCATCCCCGTTTTAGTTTCGCGGATGAGGTGCCTGAATAACACTGTTGAGAACCAGGTACTGTAGAGGGGGATTGAAAATATGGAGTTTTCTGGAAGTAATAACAAAACAGGGGGGTGGCGGGAGACGGGTCTGCAATACAGGAGACTCTCTGCACAAACCAGAGTGTTGACAGGTATGAGTTAGGCTTGATAGTCACTCGCTCCTGTTGGTCCTCAATCTGGCAACCTGTGCTTGCATTTGTTTTGATTCAGGAAAGCAATATCTAGTTCAACCACTGGGTGTTAAACTTACATACTGCACCATTTTGTCTAATCCTCTCCACAGCAACCTTCTGCACTTGCCCAGAGTATATCTGAGTGTATATCAGGTCCGTAGCGAGCCTGGTGAAAAAGCTGATTTTTTTTCTTCTCGTAAATAGGGGTGGTGGACTTTTTTTTGCAGTTATTCACCTCATTTTCTATTTAATCATGGGAAAAAAAATTATTAGAAAAGAAAATGTATCCTGTTGTCATTTTGTTAGACAATTAACAAGCTGGCCGACGCAATCAACTTTCCTCAATCAGAATTTGGACATTTGAATTAAAAACATTTAAAAGATGACTTCACTTACATCATATTCTGCAGTGTCTTAAAACCTTCAATCGGTTATTTTCACTACGTATGATGACATAGCAGTCAAATTTGACAAATGAGAAAATATGGGCTAAAATTCTGGACCTTTTTCAGTGGGGGGTGGGTCTTTCAAACCACCCAGACCCCCCCTGGCTACGGGCCTGTATATATTTACATAACTAAAACATAAGCAAGAAAATAAGAGCACATTCACATAAAACACACGACTCCTGGTGATGACTGTGTTCGTGCAACACCAAAATCTCTCTTCGGTGTCTATTTTAAGACCCTTTGACTTTATTGACCTTTGCCCCTTTAGATTGGTGCCGGAACACCCTGCGGCCCAAATTACATCAGGATCAGCTGGTGGGATGAATAGAAGAAGGGTGTGTGTGTGTGTGTTGGCGTGAGGAGGGGGTTTATCATTTCACATTCTTAATAAGCCCATCGCTTCGTAATTAAACCTCCCTTAATACTCTCCCTTCCCCCTTTGCAGGAGGGACAATGATGTACCTTCAGCGATCGTCTCCATAACCCTGTCATTTAGAACCGGAGGAGGGAAGGAGGACGGGGAGAAGCAATCTCTCCCCCTTCCAGGTCCCTCAAAGGGTCACATGACTCATCTCAGTTGTACGCCAGCAAGCCTTGCTCTCTAACTGTGGTGATTAGTGTCAAGCAGGACATGTAGTCTCATCCCGGTTCTGAGGTGTTTAGTGGGATGCACTATGACTGTGTGTATAAATTAAGGGAAAGCCTTGGAGACTTCTGTCATCATTTAGTCATCCCGCTGTTCCAAACCAGTAGGACTTGGCTTTGTGTGCATCTAATGAAAGTCAAGAGACCTTAGTCAGGGCAGCAACATATTTAATCTAAGAAAGGAAGGAATATGACCCTGTGAGGGAGGGATGGGTGTACGGTGTGTTCAATAGACGTTTAGCTGATGGAATGCCTTTCTGAAAAACACTTTAGACAAAAGGTTTACAAAAGTTGTGAAATTTATGTGGTCTATGACCCTCCTGTGGGTGTAAGTCTCTCACAGCCTCATTTTCATCTTCGTTAAAGGGACTGTTCACCCAAAAATGGAAATTTACCCTAAAAAAATATAGTTTGAAAAATGTTAAAAAAACTGATATCTTTGACATCCACGTTAGGGGAAAACTGCTTTTCCATATGAAAACTTTACAGATGAGTAGGTGCAGTGTTCATAATGATACCATCCAAGACAAACAGCTCTCTGGTTCATGCTATTTAAGTCTCCATCTAAATTTGCTCACCCATTTTTGTTTCCTATTTCCTGATATAGCACACTAAAAGTACATAAACTAAATATGGGTTAGTTACAGCGAATGAGTGAACAAGTAAGCAGTTTCAGACAGCTCAAACGCATTTTGGTCATCCAGAACATAGTCAGACAAGGGAAAAGTCAAGTCCAGTTTCATATGGTGTTTTCTCTTTTGTTCACTGTTGAAAACATTTTAGAATGTTGTTCTTTGCAATTTCTTAGCACTTTTTAAATATTATTTCATTTTTATAGCCCCTTATTGTGAAATAACCTTCCACAATTTATACCAAAGCTAAATGAGGCAATTAAAAATAATACAGGGAGCCGAGCTTTTTTCCTTCACCCACAAAACTACACCGAATTCCATGGGTTTGTGTTTACAGATTGTGTTTATCCTGACATTTTATCCTACCCATCAAATTATGCCACCAACACTGTATTTAAATTAGCTTTGCAGGGTTTACCAGTACTATGGTATTATCATGATACTCTGGCTTTAAAATACTGGTTGTGCCACTGCACTTTGTAAATGGCAGTATCGTCATTAATCTACAATACATAAAGCTGCACGTGAAAAAGTCACTAAAATGCTCACACATTTGTGCAACAATAGACCATTTTATTTGAATAGTCTGTGAAGTACTTTAAGGTTGCAAAAGTATGTAGAAATCATGGCTTTCGTGGTAGCCTGTTATACGTTTTCTGATGATTCAGTTCGAACGCACATCTGAATCAGTTCATTTCTGTTTCTGTCAATATGATTTAGTAGCCACAACAACTGCAACAATCTCTTAAAAAGAACGACTCACAAAGTGAAATTTTGAATTATGTTGGATTCTTAGCTGATAAGACTGAAAAACAAAAAAAAGCCCAAAAGAGCAAACATTGAAACAATTTTTGACCTCTTCATATAGCCACATTTTGTACAAAATGAACATTTTTGTAACAAATTTCTTTCTGTATAATTTGTATCTTTTTTTAATGTATTTTTTGTTGGTCATTTATCTACAAAATAAACAAAAAGAACTAATGCATTATAGGTGAAGTGCAGATGTGCAAATACTTTTTCAATAATAAGGGAATTATGAATTAAATTCAAGTAGACATTTTATAACATAAATATAGTATTTCTGACAATTTTCTATATTTCATAAATTTGAATTATGAATTACAGTATCCCAATGGTGTCACGATACTTCAGCTGGTATAGTATCGTAAATTTATGGTATCGCGACATCCCTAATTTGAATGGTTCTGAGGTTGGAGATAGGGATTATTTAGGTTAGGGCTTCATATCACACTATTCCACATTAAAATTTACACTGGTAGCAAAATCTGATAGGTAAGTTAGCATATTGCATCAAAATGTGCAACCTACTTTTTGAATGGAAGGTAACGTTAGGACAATTTAACAAGGTAGGACATTGTTCTTTGTTCATGTTTCAAAATGTATTCGTAAACTTGTGATCAAATTGAAGAAAACATATCTCAATGTCAATTGAAAACTGGGCCTAAGATCACTGTTTACTTTCATTATGAACAAGGACAGATTAAACCCTCAACAAAATACCATTACATGTGCTCTACAGAAGAAAGGCGGTTTGCAACAATATGACAATAGAATTTTCGTTTTGAGGTGAACTATACCTACCTGTAATATAACTTGAGGCCAACGCTCCGTTCGTCAAAGCTGTTTTATCAAGTTCTCTCGACAAAACATTTGACCGATTTTATCAGACCTAAAATAATTGAGAGATTAAAACATAGGCTGAGAAGGAAAGCTGAATCCCATGAAGTTTAAAAACTGACAACAAACATTAATGTTTCTCAGTTGAGGCCTAATGTGAAGTTGACGGATGATCTATTCGCTGCTGCCACCTAAAGTTCAGTCGCGAAACTGCACTTATAATGCTGTAGGCTTTTGTCTGGGAGATGCTAAATAAATCCAATCAGTTAATTCACTTCATTTATTTTTTCCAGAGTAATGACCGAACTATCTCACTTATTTCATTTATAAAAAAATATATATTCTGAATGCAGAGCATCGAGGGAAAAAAATCACTCTTCTAAACATTTCGCCACAAGAGATTCAAACTAATTAGCATCATAAGACTTCAAAATCAGTAAAATATTGAATTTAAGTCATCGAGGACCACCAACATGCTACATTTTATACTTGTTTGGGCATTTTGTTCTGTGTTTTATTTCTCCAGGAACAACTATGAATAGCTGTTTCCAGTTTCTTGCCTCAGTCCTTGCTGCTGAAAAACAAAAGCAAACAATGGAAGCCATCACAGAACTACTAATAGATTACACATATCTTTAGAACAATACAATCCATCAAAGTCTGCCGATCAAAACCAGTTTTAACGATATCTAATGTGTTTTGGGACTTATTCTATTAGGATTTCTTGTTTTCAACATGCCACCAATAGAAGGCCCAAACAATTACCAGTGGATATTTAAACCACCATTACAGTTTCATTAAAACCAATGCAATTTCCCACATATCCATGACAAAACATTACAAATTATATGATGGCTTCTGTTGTTTATTTCAGCAGGGTTTGTCTCTTCACCTCTGTCTTTCCATGCAGATCAGGCATGAATTCTTCAGCAGGTGTTAAATTGCTTGTACAGGGAGGTGGTCGGTCTGTTTGTCGTCCTGACTGAGGAAGAATCGGGGGGGAGGGAAGAAACACACGACTGAACACAGGCGGGCAAACACACACAGACAGCCTCGCGGGACATTGGCGCAGGGTGGGCCAGGACCCGGGCGCTCGGGCTGGGGGGCAGCGGGGAATGTCAGGACAGGAGAGCCAAGAGGCTGTTGGGAGATGACAGAATGGGCATGGTTGCCATGGCAACGCAATTGGCCCAAGCAGTTCGAGGCAACCGGTAACCAAGTAACAGGAAATGAGCAGTGAATGGGGGAGAAGCAGAGGCTGAAGATGCTGAAGGAGGGAGGTCTTCACTAATGGGACAGACTTGAACTCTTGATGGACACAGAGGGTCATTTATAAAGGTCTTTTATATGTGTGTAAATATGTTTGTTTATACATCTGTGTGTGCCCTTAAGTCACAGCAGACTGAGCATGTGTGTGTGTGTGTGTGGGACACCATATGTGAAGACTGACTGTCTGACTGTCTCTGGACTACAGTACACCATTATAACCAGCGGTGACAACTATGACGCATGTGGTTACAACAAGCAGGGAGAGAAAGGTGTAATGCTTAAAATGAAAAAGAAAGGATAGATGGGGGAAAATGGATAAATTATTTTTTTGTTTGTAAAATGTTAATATTTCTATTCAGGATTATGATTGAATTATTTAAGGATTCACTAATTTGTGTAAAATGTTAATATTTAATCTATTTTATAAAGGTGTGATGCACATAAAGATGGGGTCTTTCAAATACAAATGGACACTTACATTTAGATTTTTTATGACAATTAAAATAAGTTAATATATTGGGATAAATAATTATAATAATTAAGGTTATTACACCAAATATTGGTTTCTCAACTCTTCTCAAGTTAAAACATTAGAATTATTTTGTCCAAAAAAGCATTAGAAATGTCTAAAAACATTGCAATAGTTTTTGTTTAATGTGAGAAAGAGCTCTAAATTTAAATGCATAAATCTTATATATCTGAAACATATACCTATATACACATCACACACAACAGAGAAAACGAGAGGGAGGGAGGCAGAGAGTATCACCTATACCTATAAAAAATGTTTCATTAGTATTTCACATACCAACCCACTGAAATAAAAATAGCTTTTCTGTTTACAGGATGATTTATAATGTTCAAACCCACTTAATGATAAGAGAATCATATGAGGATTCAACTTAGAGTTATACTTTATTAGAGGAAACTTGTGCTGTTCTCAGAGTTCATATGATGTACGGCGTCATACAGATTCCTTTAACAGCAACATAATACAGAAAAGTAACAAATATAATCTGTCATGCAGGGAATTTACATTCATTCAATAATTTTTCTTCAGCTATATTACACAGTTGCCCTTTCAGCTGCTACCCATTACTGGGAAACATCCATACACACTCATACTACGGCCAATTTACTGTAGCTTATTCAATTCACCTGTACAGTATGTCTTTCGCCTGCGGGTGAAACCGGAGAACACTGAGGAAACCCACACAAACACTGGGAGAACATGCAAACTTCACACAGAAATGCCAATTGACCCCAATAGTAACTGGATGCAGCCTTTGTGATGCAAACTGAGATTGCATCACTCAGCAATGCAATGTCAGACACAATGCACTCAGTGGAGTGAGTGACGTCACTGTGAGGGGTAGGGTTATCGGTGGGGTTAGGTGAGCACATTAAAAAGCATTGGATGCAGCTCAGATTGCACTGCACCAGGTCTGCATCCAGACCCCCCTCACTGACCCAGCTGGGACTCAAACCAGCGACCTTCTTGCTGTGAGGTGACAGTGCTAACCATTGAGCCACCGTTTCGCCCCTAATTTTACATAAATTAACAAAAAAACATTTGTTTTTATTTCACTTTCTAAAACAAACTTATATCTTCCTAAGACCCAGAGAAAAGAAAAAAATCTTTTTTTTTCTTTGATTTTCTTCATCCACAAATTCTTCAATTTAGAGTTTTTACGATTTGTTTTTGTTTTTAATTTTACAGCATGTCCACTGTAGTGGACCACAGGACCATTTTAGTTCAAAACGACAGCCACTCAGACAACAAAACTGTACAGGATAGGGCTGTAAAGGGATAATAATCCAATAATAATGTAACAAAAACAAAACAAAAGCTATTTTATTCTTTTGTATTGAAATTCCCGAAACAGTTTAATCTGAAAGAGCCGAACTAAAAAAAAATAATAAAAAAAAAACATGATGAAAAAGTGATGTTAATCCAAAACAAATTTAACATAAAAGTGATTTAAAACTGATTGTCATTCTCTAATTGTCTCTGATTATCTAATTTTCTGATTGTCAAACTCTAAATCAGAGTCTCCCTCAACTATCTTATAAAGAATCTTAATTTCTGTCCCCTACAACATGCAGATATTAATTACATTAAGATGGTCCTGCATGGTGTCCACTATAGTGGATATTTGAAAAAGGATGATATTTTAAAACACAAACAAATTAACAGCTTTGAAAGTTAAATGTATTGTTCCTGACACTTTAATAAACAAATATGTGTGTAGTAATAATAATAGTGAAAAAACATTTGAAAAGCTCAATTTTACATACCTCTCTCCTTCCCATAAAATGTTCTTGATTGTATGTCTGCCATTTTGGATTCAGTGTAGGAAGTAGTTGCTAGCATGCCAGCCAATCAAATGACATATCACCAGAAAGCTCAGCATGTCCTCTGAACAGTACAACAGGACTTGAAAGAGTAGCTCAAAAAATTCAAAGGAATTTCATGAAAACGCAATGTCCACCACTAAGGACACAAGTCAATAGGTGGGGTCTCAGAAGGATATAACTGAATGTAGGTTTGGTCCTCTATTCAACACACTGTTAACAATTTTTGTAAATTATACACAATTTAACTGTAATATGAACTTTATTTTACTGTAGTTATGCAATTTGTTACTGTATTTTAAAGTCACATTGTGAAAATAACTGTATTTTTACAGTAAAAGTATACAATATTGTAAACCTGGTATTTGTGCTGTAATTGATTTACAGTAAGTTACTGGTGAACTGCTGCCAGTAAGTTACTTTATTCTACAGCAAATTGCTAACAGTGCATATGAGGAAAACTTGCTGTAAGGCCATAAAATGTTTTTATTATTGCATATTACAGTGTTTTACCATTAAAATAATGTAATAATATAGTAAGAAAATGAAACTGCTTACTTTTATAAATTATCTAAACACCTTCCTATTGATAAATCTTAATCAAGCATTTACTCAGCAGAATAATGAAAAACGTTTTTGCACATCCAAATCATTTTATTTTACATTATGACAACATTTTCATTCATTCATTCATTTTCATCAGGGGTCGCCACAGCAGAATGAACCGTCAACTTATCCAGCATATGTTTTACACAGCAGATGTCCGTCCAGCTGCAACCCAGCAATGGGAAACACCCATATACTCTCACATTCACACACATACACTACTGCCAATTTAGCTTATTCAATTCACAAATGGGCTGTGGGGGAAACCGAAGCTCCTGGAGGAAACCCACACAAAACAGGAGGAGAACATACAAACTCCACACAGAAATGCCAACTGGCCCTGCCGGGACTCGAAGCAGACCCACTTGCTGTGAGGGGACAGTGCTAACCTCTGAGCCACTGTGTTGCGATTTTTCAAATTTAAAATAATATTTTTTTTAAGTACAAAATAAATAAGATTATTAAAATCATGTTCAAACAACCGTTTTCATTACTTTGTTTGATTTCCTTTAAAAAGTAAACATCTTCAGCTTTTCAACTTTTCTCCGTGTACTTTCCCTGGTTGGAAACAGTTATTAAAGGATCAACCTTGTCGTCTTGACAACATGTTCATATTGGCTTTCAGAGGCAAATATAGTTCTGAACAACCACTCGCTCTGCAGTCCACAAATACAAAGACTCTCCCTAATGAAGACTGACTTGTGTTAATTAAGTTGAGGAAAATAAACAGAAATAACTCCTCATATTCTGCAGTAGCAACAAGTTCCTCCATCTCACAGTGTCCCCATGGAACATGAACAACATAGAGTTGTACAAATTAAATGTGAGCTACTGGAATCATCAGTAAATCAATGAAATCCAAGAGCATTTTCATTTTCTTCATAAATGGCAGCATCACTTAACTCATTTAATACTAGAGCAGCTTTCAAAATTATGCCATAAATATTGTCCTGATGAAAGACTTAAAGCAAATATTCCATGATAGCATGGAAAGAAAGAAAGAAAGAAAGAAAGAAAGAAAGAAAGAAAGAAAGAAAGAAAGAAAGAAAGAAAGAAAGAAAGAAAGAAAGAAAGAAAGAAAGAAAGAAAATTTCTATTTTCTTTAAGGGAAATGTCATGGTCTGATTCAGAATAACAATGAACCAACATCTAATTGTGTCTAATTGTTTTGTTAGACTGTAAATAAATGATTGATGCTGTAGAGACATAATGTTCTTTTGGAGAAGTTTTGGCAAGATGTGCTTGTTTTTGAAGAAGTGCACAACAAGACTTCTTTTATACCTTCATTAGTTTCAATTGTTTTGCAGATCTCACAAAAATGTACTGCAAAAATTCAAAGGCGTTGACCACATTTCATCTTTATTTTTTAAAGTTATTTGAGAGTCAACACTTTATTGAGACAGCAACTACATTCTTAGATGTTTCACATTGGCAAGGTAATGTTAAAGAAAAGTAAAATACATAACTGTGTGGCCACAGACATATCACCCTGCAGTGCAAGACCAGTTACTCACTGAAGCTAATTAGGGCTGAGGCTGGTCAGTACCTGAATAGGAGACCACATGGGAAAATAGGTTGCTGTTGGAAGTGGTGTTAGTGAGGCCAGTGTGAGTCCTAATACCCCTAGTGAAGGAGATGCTATACTGTCAGTGAGCACTGTCTTTCGGATGAGATGTTAAATCGAGGTCCTGACTCTCTGTGGCCATTAAAAATCCCATGGCACTTCTGGAAACAAGTCGGGGTGTAACACTGGTCTCCTGGCTAAATTTCCACCCCTTGACCTCCCATCACTCTCTTTCCACTCCACCTATAGCTGGTGTGTGGTGAGTACACTGGTGCTAAAGTCCTGTGGCTGCCGTCACATCATCCAAGTGGATGCTGCACACTGGTGATGGAGTGGAGAGACCCTCCCCTCATGATTGTAAAGCTCTTTGGGTGTATGGCCATACACGATAAATGCGCTATATATGAATACACATTACAATAAATTATATGAACTGATTTTTACTGTAGGACAGTTATTCAGTATGTTAGTGTATTTTAAAGTTGCATTGTGAAAATGACTGTATATTTTACAGTAAAGATATAAAATGCTGCAAATAAATACAGCAAGGTAAAGGGTAAATCAAACTGGTGCCAGTAAGTTATTGTGGATTCTAAAGGAAACTGTTAACAGTGTGTAACTCTGTCCCTTGGAAAGTTGTTCATTGTGGGAAACGTCCTTTGAATATTTTTTCAGATGTATTATTCTTGTTTTCTATTTATTTATGCTTTTGAACTTCATTATGGGTCCTCGATCACTGCTGATTTTTTTTTTTTGGCTTAGACCCTTTATTAATCAGGGGTCGCCACAGCGGAATGAACCGCCAACTTATCCAGCATATGTTTTACGCAGTGGATGCCCTTCCAGCTGCAACCCATCAGTGTGAAACACCCATATACTCTCTTTCACAAACAAACACTACGGACAATTTAGCTTACCCAATGCACCTATTGCGCATGTCTCTGGGCTGTGGGGGAAACCCGAGCACCTGGAGGAAACCAATGCCAACACAGGGAGAGCATGCAAACTTCACAAAGAAATGTCAACCAAGGCTCGAATTGAGCCACCCCATTTAAAAGATAATTTATAGCTTTTGTGCTTTTAAGATTTGAATTGTCATCTGGTTTTACAAGCTGACAGATTTTTTTTTTTTTTGTTATTTAAATATTTATTTAGATTATTCCATATAGCATTCAACAACTGACAATGTCAATAAAAGTCACTTTGTTAAAAGTTTAGTTAAAACCCAAATTAATATTCTGCCATCATCACTCACCCTCCACTTGCCTTCTGTTATACATAAAAGAAAATATACTGAAGAATGCTTGGGAAAAAACAGCCATTGACTTCCATATAGTATTTTCATTACTGTGAATGTTAGTGGCTGATTTTTTCCCAAAATGCTTTAGAATATCTTTTATCAGAGAAAATAAATTAATAAATGTTTAGAAGTATCTGACTGTGAGTAAATGGTGAAGATGTTTTCATTTTTGGGGTGAACTGTCTGACAGAGTTAAAATTATAGCATCAAAAGTCTGACAGAGCAGAAATGAATCAAACAGAAAAGCCCCTGCTAATCATCACACGGGAAACTGTTAATTAACCTATTTTTTCAGTGTCGGTTCAAGCCCAAAACCTCATCTATCACTCTTCTGTCAATCAACATCAAAATTTCTTCTTCAGAAATGGAGGTGGTTGCTTTAAGAGTGTGTTAAATGACTGTTTCCGACCTTATTATTCTCTTTATACACTTACTATTATTATAGTTAGGGGTAAACAGACTTTACATACCAATGTGTAAGTCTTTATATGCATGCCTGTTTACTTATGTCAAGCTTCATGTGGAGCAGTGAGGTTGCCATGGAAACTCAAGGTCAGCGTGTGTGTGTGTTTGTGTGTGTGTGTGCGCGCACGCGTGCGTGCGTGTGTGTGAGATAATGTGTGAGTGTGAGTGTGTGTGACTCCTGGGGCGGCTGCAGTGAGGGCCGGTGCACGAAAGGGATCCGACAGAGGAAGTGTTCTAAATTAGCAGACCCTTTTATTAAGCGACTAAGAAATGACAATAAAAGTAATCAAACCAACAACAAAAACAAAACTTGACAAAATCAAGAAAAGAGGACTAAAATGGCATACCAATGTGCTTTTTAATAATAAAAAGTTGAATACAAAATACCAGTGTTGATGTGGATTGAAAGCATTTTATCTGTTTTTATTGATAGATATAAGTCAGATATTTACACAAGAAGGTTACGCAAGAAGGTCGCTGGGTCGCTGGTTCGAACCCCGGCTCAGTTGGCGTTTCTGTGTGGAGTTTGCATGTTCTCCCTGCCTTCGTGTGGGCCAAAGACATGCGATACAGGTGAATTGGGTAGGCTAAATTGACCATGTGTATGAGTGAGAGTGTGATTGTGTGTGGATGTTTCCCAGAGATGGGTTGCGGCTGGAGGGACATCCGCTGCGTAAAAACTTGCTGGATAAATTGGCGGTTCATTCCGCTGTGGCGATCCCAGATTAATAAAGGGACTAAGCCGACAAGAAAATGAATGAATAAATCAGTTATTAGAAATGAGTTATGAGAAATGTGTTGAAAACAAACACACACAAACACACATAGTCCCCCTGTTTATTTTTTCCCATAATTTCTGTTTAATGTAGAGATTCTTTCAACACATTTCTAAACATATTAGTTTTAATAACTCATCTCTAATACCAGATATTTACCAGATATTTTTCAAGACACTTCTGTACAGCTTAAAGTGACATTTAAAGGCTTAAGGTTAATAGGTTAACTAGGCAGGTTAGGGTAATTAGGCAAGTTATTGCATAACGATGGTTTGTTCTGTAGACTATCGAAAAAAATAATTTAGGGGCTAATAATTTTGAACTTAAAATGTTTTTTTTTTTTTTTAATTAAAAACTGCTTTTATTCTTGCCAAAATAAAACAAATAAGACTTTCTCCAGAAGAAAAAATATTATCAGACATACTGTGAAAATTCCTTTGCTTTGTTAAACGTCATTTGGGAAATGTTTAAAAAAGAAGAAATGGTTCAAAGGGGGGCAAATAATTCTGACTCCAACTGAATGTTTATGTCATTCATTCGTTCATTTTCTTGTCGGCTTAGTCCCTTTATTAATCTGGAGTCACCACAGCAGAATGAACCACCAACTTATCCAGCATGTTTTGAAACATCCACAAACACTCATTCACACACACTCATACACTAAAGACAATTTAGCCTACCCAATTCACTTGTACCGCATGTCTGTGGGGGAGACCAGAGAACCTGGAGGAAACCTATGCGAATGCAGGGAGAACATGCAAACTCCACACAGAAACGCCAACTGAGCCAACGATTAAACCAGTAACCTTCTTGCTGTAAGGCAACAGCACTACCTGTGCCACTGCTTCACCCTGTATGTATACACACACACACACACGCACACACACACACACACACACACACACACACACACACACATACATTTTTATTTAGATTTCTAATTTTATTTATTTAGAATAAAATATAAAAGGAACAGTAGACTCTAATAGAAAGTCTTTTGTTGATGAAAAAGTTTATGAATCTTGATTAAAGATAAAAGAATTCAAGAAGTGCAGTAATTATGTAGGCCTATATATATATATGTGTGTGTGTGTGTGTGTGTGTGTGTGTGTGTGTGTGTGTGTGTGTGTGTGTGTGTGTGTGTGTGTGTGTGTGTGTGTGTGTGTGTGTGTGTGTGTGTGTGTGTGTGTGTGTGTGTGTGTGCGTAAAATAGTTTGGGCAAAAATAAAAATAATTACTATTTACTCACCCTCAAGTGGTTATAAACCTTTATGACTTTTGCTCTTCTGTTAAACACACACTGAATAAAAATTCAAGCTGTGAATTCATCCAATTAAAAATGTAACTTTCATTTCAGTTTAATATTATTTGTTTGAATTATTTTGAGTTCAATATATAATAAAATATAAATGTTCATCTAAGAAATGTAACCAATGTAAGATTTTCACAGGCCTGTGCATTTATATTAAACAGAAACTCGATATACTTCGAACTTTTATGGACTTTCATGAAAATATATTAAGCAAATGATTTATTTTTCATTGGCTCAAGTGAGCAAATTTAATGTGAAATCATTACCCTGCATTTTTTTATTGGATGAATGAACATTTTATTAGAAGTGTTGATTTGATTAAATCTATATCTTCTTTAGTATAGAACAAAAAGAGAATTTAAATAAATTGATTTTTTTTTTCAACAAGACAAATATGCTTTGTACCAGGTTATGTAAAATTTTTCTCATGGAGAGAGAAAATATTGTTTAAGGCAAATTATTTATTTTTGGGTCAAGTGATAAAAATTTAGTTGTGAACCATTACCCTAATTCTTTTTTAATTGGATGAATGAACGCTTTTTTCCAGAGCAAAAGAGGATATTTTGACGAAAGCTGAAATCCGGTAACTATTGATATCATATGAAAAACATGGAAGTCAGTGGTTACACATTTCAGCTTTCTACATGATAGTTTATCATGTGTTCAACAGAAGAAGGAAACCCAATCTGGTTTGTAAGTAAAGAGTGCGTAAATGATGACAGAACATTCATTTTTGGCTGAATGATCACTTTAAATAATAGTCAAACAAATCAACAGAACGTGCACATGAAAAGGCGCTAATAAAGGTTGTTGTAATGAAAACTCATGTCCAGTAGAGGCCACTCTATTCATATATTAACCAGGCCTTCCATACATTGTGCTTCTCAAGTAATTTTTTCCCCCAACCATGTGGAGGTTTCTGTGAGGAAGTAACTTTTTCACAAGCCATGTGTTTGCCGCATGGCTTTAGACAAAGATATATGCCTGTTATTGGATTTTGAATGTTAAAATAGGACAATATATTTCCAAAGGAGAAATTTATAAGAAAGAGGTTAAATGTATTTATGACTGGTAGCCTATCTGTATTATGTGGTTACTCAAAACCACATGGTGATCAAGTGTAAGAATACAACTGTGACTTCACACAAAGCCAAAGTGTGTTTATGACCTTCTTGACCTCAACAAACACACCCCCATCTCTATGTGAATACGCTCAGTCACACATTAACAAAGTTCTGTCTGCTTTAACTAGAAGTTACACACTAGTGTGGCAATTAAAAGATTTGCATGCACACTCACAATAACAGCTTTATGGTGTTGATTTCAGTGGCAATAAACAGGTTTAAATAAACCTTTTTTTTACTAGGGTTCAGCACCAACTGCTTATTGTAACCCAACATAACATGGATTGTGTTTAAATAATATTGAATCAAATTATGTGTATACAAACAACCAGTAAAAACTTTGGAAACATTTAATTTTCAAGTCTTTTTTGCTTACCAAAGCTGCATTTCACACATATACAGTAAAATGATACTGTTTAAATTTATTTTTTATGACAATGAAGACTTATACATAAATAAATGGACAAATAAAAAAATAGACAAATAAATTCTGTTTTGAATTTTGTCAATTTTTTCATCCAAAAAAATATAACAGATTTCTTTATAAAAATAAGAATTTTAATGAATTATTTAACGATTAAACACCAGAGAGAACTGATCATACATATAACAAAGAAGCAAATCATAATGTTATATTTTTTTCAAAGGTTAACATAACAATGAAAAAATAAGTAACTATTCTGAATATTCTGCTTTCAGTCACAGGAATAAATGGCTTTTATAAAATATATTCACCTAAATACAGTAACTAATATTAAATAACCTTTCAATATATCACTGTTTTGTCTATAAAATTACAAAAACTTTAAAACTAAAATATAACCTAATGCAAAATATTAAACATAACAATTATGACACTGAAACAAAACTGAAAACACTTACGATTGAAGACACAAATTTTATCTTGTAGAAACACATGTCTAGAGCAGTTTACAAAACTACTTCCAGCTCCACTGACCTTTATTGCACGCTTTGCAATTCTCTCCTCATCCCTGTCAGTCAAACCCAGAATCGATGGAGATGATTGGCTAGAAAAGTCTCTCAGTGAGGAGACACAAACACAGGCAGTGCTCATGCTGGGGTTGTGTCTGATTGGCTGTGACAAGTGCAGTGTGACCCCCTGCGGTGGCTGTGAGTTCCTTATCCTGAGAGGCCGTGATGAGTTTGATCACACCTGTCAGGATTTGACCTCTAGTATTGTGTTCTGTCTTTTCCCTGTCGCAGCTGCTCTTCGTCTTTCTTGTAGGGATTTTATCTCCACCTTTCTCTTTAAAAACACATACAACTCCCTAAAGTCACACATAAAGCTATAGCAATTGGGAGACTAAAGATTCTCAAGAATACACTTGAATTTTTATACTTATTTAGAAGTCTGAAAAAAATCTTCTTACCTTCAATTTCATTCATTTATTTTCCTTCAGCTTAGTCCCTAATTTATTAGTGGTCACCACAGCGGACAGAACCACCAACTATTCTGGCATTTGTTTTATGCAGCGGATGCCCTTCCAGTACTTGGAAACACCCATACACTCTCACATTCACACACACACACACACACACACACACACACACACACACACACACACACACACACACACACACACACACACACACACACACACACACACTACAGCCAATTTAGTTCATTCAATTTACCTACACTGCATGTTCTTGGATTGTGGTCGAAACCGGAGCACCCGGAGATTGTGCAAACATAGAAATGCCAACTGGCCCAGTCAGGACTCGAACCAGTGACCTTCTCGCTGTTAGGGGACAGTCCTCACCACTATGCCACCATGCCGCCTCAATTTCAAATGAAATATATTGTAATTAAGAGCCCTTTTCCCCCCAGAAAATGACAGTTAACAAATATTTTGTTATTATTGCTAATTATTTTTATTTGTTTTAAAAGAAAATCAAGGTTATTCCAACAAATACTTATTTCACAATTCTTCTGAATTCAAAAAAAGTTGTATAGTGTTGTTATTTTGTCATTTTATGCAAATGAAATGCTCTAAATGACAATATTCTGAAAGCAATGTTTTCAAAAATTTGGAGAGTAAAACAAAAATTATGTAAACTAAATATTTGTTATAGAGAATTTTCAAGTGGTCTCACTTTTTTGCTCCAAATGTTCCCAAAGTACAACTTAGATGTTGTGAGACTCCTCAACGAATGTTCAATGACTAACTTAAAAACAAAAACAAATTAATCATTAAAACAAATGGCCCTATCCATGGAAGAATATGTTACTTATCTCCTGATTTACTCAACACTTAAAATTAAGATGCATTTTGATCAAACAGATCACAACTGAGCAATGGTAAGGTGTGCACAGGGTCTAAAAAATGTTGAGCTTTTCCACTTTTGAGCACTTCAAGAGTAAGTCGAAACAACCAAAAAACTTCATTCATTCTATTTGAAAACATGTCATTATTATAAACTTATGAGCAAACCTATCAACACAAACTTCACTAATTGACGAAAGTGAAGGAAAACAACCTCGAGAGAAACCAGGCTCAGTTGGGCATGACTATTTCTTCTCTAGAAAAACTTCTTGTGCAGAGCTACAGTCTTTGGAATAAAAACAGACCAACATAAGCGCAAATGGCGTTCATATTCTAATGTCTGTTGGGAAGTGTTCCCGGCTCCGATTGCTCTAAATAATACAGACTAACAATCCTTTAGAGGATTTGGATTCCAAAAGCATTTGTGTTTTATGCGTATGCAAATGCAAAGAGATGTGTCTCTAATCTAGTTTTAAACTGACAGAGTTAAAACCGAACTGTGCTAGAAAGGCTGACTCCTAGTTTTTAAACTAATTGTTTTGTCCCTTTAAACTGTTTATGCCATTTGCATGCTTTTGTGATCAGCGACATAAAATGATCTTAAAATGACAATGATATCACTTATTGCAATATTTTCAAAAATATCTATCATGACAGGCCTACAAGTACTTGTGCATTGCTACTTAGCACTCCCGTAAACATAATGCAAAGTGTGATGAAATCTGAACACAAATGGTCAAAAGACACACATTTTACCTTGTGTTAACGGGCTCCTAATTCACCTCTTTTACAAGATGTAAGATTAGTATTTAGTTTCTCCAGAATTTCTTTGTAAACTTTCAGCTCAAAATATACATCAGATCATGTATTATATGATGCTGATTATGTGAAATTTGAAGTAAGATTACAGTGCAGCTGTTTTGTTGCCTATGCCTTTAAATGCAAATGAGCTGGTTCTCGCTGCCCACCATTCACATGTGCATGTCTTCTTTCCTGCTGTGTCACATCAGCACAAGAGACAGCAATGAAACAGATATTCAGTTCAGAGTCAAAATACCAAGTAAGGTTACTTGATGTATTTATTGTGGAGTTTATTCAAGCCTTTCTGCAACAATGATGCACTCACAAATGTGATTATGAAGTTTGCAGTGAACACACCTACTTTGCACTTTTATACGACAGGATAAAAGTTTACAAACACTGCTATATTCATTATGCTACTACACAAAATAAACAAGATTTAACGTCTACAAACTGGGACGTTTTTGAAACATCCTCAGATGCAGCGGTGGTAATTCCAGCGATTATGAATTACACAGCGAATTTACTTTCTTTTCATTGCTGACAGAAAGTTGCATGTCACAATAATAAACATATTTTTGGCCATGAACTTTAACGGGAATTTTGCAAGTTTAAATCAAGAATTCTCAGTTATGATTTTTCTCCTGGCTACAGTCTAATGTTTTCAGCATTGCAGCTTTTTTCAAGCAAAACTTTCCTTTTGTGAAGGTAAGAACCAGACTCCTGCTGTCATTCAAAGGATTTGCTCCTTGATAAATAACAAAAGCGTACCTTGACCCCAATGACCCTGCTGTGGTAGACCAGGCATGACTTGTACTGAGCGAGATAGGATTTGCCATCTCAATAGCGAGGTCAGTGATGTGATGAGCTGTCTGGGTTCTTGGGTTCATCTATGGCTGAAGGCGAGACATGGGTGTTTGTGTTAGGAAGCATTTGCTATTTTTAAAGCAAGAAAAAGTGTGCACTGTGGTGTGCGATGATGCTTCAAAAAATATTTTGTAACCTCATATTATCTTAAAAATATTTGTAGTTTTAAAACTATTTTACACCTACACTAAAATATATGACTCAATGCAAAAAAAGATTTCAGTCATTTTTTTTTTTTGGCTTAGTCCCTGATTTATCAGGGGTCACCACAGCAGAATGAATTGCCAACTAATTTTATGCAGCGGATACCCTTCTGGCTGCAACCCAGTATTGGCGACGACCACGGCGAATGAAGCTCTGCACAAGACTTTTGGCCAGCGGAGAAATTAAAATGGTCGTGCCCAACTGAGTCTGGTTCTCTCAAGGTTTTTTTTCTTCACTCCCATCAGGTGAAGTTTTTTTTTCCCTCTCCGCTGTCGCCACTGCCTCGCATGGTTCAGGATTGGTAGAGCTACGCATCTATGAATTTGCTCTTCAGTGTTTGAACTCTCAGTAATGATTAAATCACACTGAACTGAGCTGATCTGAACTGAACTGAACTTAAACACTAAAACCTGAACCACACTGTTCCAGTTACTATGACCATTTATGTGAAGCTGCTTTGACACAATCTACATTGTAAAAGCGCTATACAAATAAAGCTGAATTGAATTGAATATTGGGAAACATCATTACATTCTTGCATTCACACATGCACTCATAAACTACGGCCAATTTTAGTTCATTCAATTTACCTACGGCATGTCTTTGGACTGTGGGGGAACCCAGACAACCCGGAGGAAACCCACACAAACACATAATTTTTTAATTGTTCATATTAGAAATCAAGTAATAGTTTGAAGACATCTCCCATGCAGTTATAATAAATAGTTTTTAATGTTAGTTTATAGAAAACATTCAAGCTTAAAAACCGATGTGAAACCATAACCTTACCCAGAACATTTTTAAAAACTATTTATACAATCAGATGTTTACAGTTCTAAATGATTATTTAACTAATTTGGCTGAACAGGTTTCTAGACATGACTTAACAAAATTTGGCGTACAGCACACAAGTAACTTTTGAGGCATTATTGTTGATTAATACTTTAATATCCTAAGATTATTGTGTTTTAGAATACTCTAGAGTAACACAAGCAACTAATGGCAAAGCTTTCATTTTATTATCACTATTAGGAATGTGAAAGACCAGGTATCCCAATTGTTTCTATTTCCTCTTAGCATTCTTTCATAAGACAGCTACAAATAAACACAAGAAACGGTATGTCACAGATAAGTTAAATGGTCACTTTCTCGAGCATGCCAAAAGACACATTGTGAAATATGCATGAGAGTGATTTATGTGTGGGTTTAAGCTTGGTCATAGTGAAACGGTTAATTTCAGTTTCAAACAGCAGACATCTGGAGGAGACAGGAAGCAGAGAGGATAACGTCTATAGTGTTCTTTTGTAAGTGGAAGGTGTGATAGGGATCACTGACAACTTCTTTCACTTCTGATAAGGCACTCACTTCCGTGTTTCACTGGACAGTCAGCTTTAATAAATTAACAAAATTATTAAAACAGATTGCATAGAGTGCCTTGTTCATGCCCTGTTTTCATCTCTTTTTCTGATGAGCTGTCAATGTGTTCAAATAGTAATTAAATGTTCTGCATATAAGACAAAAAAGTTTCATTATATAATGATTGAGAAGCATTAAGATTTCATACAAGAAATAGCCTATAGGCTACAAAAGATTTTATTATTTTTTATTACTTTTTTTCTGAAAGAAAGATATAGAACAAGGACTAATTGAAAGAGACCATGAGAAAGAGAAAGAAAAAACAAACTAGTCTATTGTCAGCTGTTGTCATGGGTGGAGACTCACCTGTCCGGTCTGTCCAGAAGCGGTTTTGACTAAACAAATATTTCCAAAAATATGTTGAATTGCAATTTAAAGGGACCTCTAAACCCGAATTAACCTTATCATATTAGTAGGCTTTACCTCATTTACAAAAATTTTACAACAATGATTTTTTTTTACTTTTCTGACTTTTTTTTTTTTTTGCTCCGATATATTATTACTCTAGGGCAGTGGTTCTCAAAGTGAGGGTTGGGACCCCCTGGGGGGTTGCTAGACAACGAGAAGGGGGGGGGGGGGGGTCGCTTGGTGATACTTGGTCGCTGTCATATTTTATCCATAACCTGCAGAATAAAAAAAATAGTTTTAACTTATAATAAATTTAATATATACTTAATATTTAAGATACATTAAAAAGAACATGGAAATAAAAAGTCATCAGCCTTTCAAATTAATTTTTTTCAATTGGACTGCGACTCCTGAGGTTATTATGCTAACATCACAGCAATAGTCGTAACAGATTGATTTTACGGTACAATGTTAAACTTTGACACCTTTACGGCACTCACATGCATTAAAAATAAAGGCCACTCCTGAACAAGAGGACAATTTCCAAGTGGCTCCAAGTCTTCAAATATAAACCAAGAATAGTCTTGTGCTGTAAACATTGTTCTCACCATTCTCATTAAGTAATATTAGTATTAGATTAAACAAATGAATAATGATGATAAAAAAATAGACTGTTGCACTTTTTGTGTCGTCAATAAGCTTGTTTTTATAGTTCCTATTGGTGTGTGTGCACCATTGTGTGCAATCTTTGTATGCTTATAACCACGTCCGAGCAAAGAGGGGGTTGCAAGTCAGTAGTGTTGTTATTTTATGGGTAGCAGGTTGAAAAGTTTTAACCCCTGCTCTAGGGCGTCACGGTGGCGCCTCACAGCAAGATGGTCGCTTGTTCGAGTCCCGACTGGGTTAGTTGGCATTTCTGTGTGAAGCTTGCATGTTCTCCCTATGTTCGCGTGGTTTTCCTCTGGGTGCTTCTATTTCCCCCACATTTCAAAGACATGCTGTATAGGTGAATTGAATAAGTTAAATTGGCTGTAGAGTATGTGTGTGAATGCAAGAGTGTGTGGGTGCTTCCCAGAGTTGGGTTGTGACTTGAAGGGCATTCGCTGTGTAGAACATATGCTGGACAAGTTGTCGGTTCATTCCACTGTGGCGACCCCTTATTAAAAAAGCGACTGAGCCAAAATCGAATGAATGCATGAATAAATTTAATTACTTTAGGTAGCTTATATGCTACTATTTCTACAAAAGGCTTTTGGTGCTGCTTGCAACAGTTAGTGTAAATGAATCAGTATGTTTGGTTGAATGTAGGCTAACCATTTTGGTCCTAACAGCTCTGGAATAAATTATTTACAAACTTACAGCTTAATTATTAGTTGCTTTAAGTGGAATAAAATTAACCAATTAGTAATAAATCGCAGTATTAAAGCTCACAAAACGACTCATTTGCAAGTAGAATGGAATCAATTCAAATTACTCTGGCACTTTTGGTGATGAAAAATAGTCTCTTCCTGATTCCGTTTCATGGCGCCATATTAACACGCAACGCGTGTTGCACCGCCCGCCATTTCAGTATCTCTGAACTTATATTGTTGATAGCCATTTACATCATTCATATAGGCTAGTCTTAGCCTTACGGACGTAGGCGCCGTGTGCGTTCAACAGTAAAAACGCCTTCTAATTTGACCACTGTGTAGATATTTAAATATGTAAAACTGCAATGGTAAACTATTTAATAATTAAATTTTAATGTCAGCATTTTAACTGGAGCCACGCGCGTGCCCGCCACGTGGCTTTCGTTGTCGATTTTTAACGCGCCTCCACCCATGTAATTTTTCCATCTCTCAGAAAAGGTCGTCAGTTTGTTTAAAAAGATAAGGTCAAAATTGTGTAATTTTGTTCTTTACTAATTAAACGATTGCTCAAACGAGCTAACATCACTATAACCGCCATAATTATAGCATGTTTATATATCCTACGTAAACTTTAACCGAATTTAAATATCCAGAATACGTTTCGACAGTTTAAACTTAACTGAACAGTAGGCTAAAACACTAACGTAAACGGGTAACGTAATGATTTTATCTGAGCGATAAACAGAATGGCGATTTGCATAAGAAGTGACCTGTGTGGTTTACGTCTAAAATTAAATTCAATTAAATAAGGTAAAGCTTTTAATCCTATCTTCATCTCAAAGTGAAAAAGTATATTAACTCTTCGTCAAGAAAAAAATAATCGCGCAATTTCGTTCGTGAAATTTAACATAGCCAGCAGCTATAGTGCACTAGTACCTCCCACATTTGGGTTCTACTACAGACCAATCCTCGTGCACAATGCATGTAGTGGGGGAAGGCACTGGGTAGGTTTGGGATTACCTTCAAGACTGGGGAGTAGCGAGGTCTCCGGGACCAAGGTAAAAATAAGGTAGGACATGTAATAATACTAAAACATTTTTCGATTTGTCATTTTCGGTGAAGACTTACGAATGTGCTGCACTAGAAAGCACTCGTCTTCGTTTCATGGTCCTAACGTTATACAATTTCACTGTATTGCAAGCGACCATTGGAGCTACACAAAGACATACTGACAAAGGCAACCAGTCTTAATACAACGAGAACAAAGATCTGACTTATAAAAAAGTGTTTACCTACTGAATTGCCATTATTTACAAAACCTGTTATGCACCGCATGTTAGCTGTTTACCTCGTTAGGTTGAACCGACTTGCAAACTTAAAACTATACAATGCTAATAAAGATTCCAGCTTCGTTAGCGTTAACCAATTGTTTGAAAACGTTAAAACAGACAAAATCGCTGATAAGATTATAAAATAATCGCATGTTAAATACTACTACATCATAGTGATAATGTCATCCCACACATATACCAAGCGCTAAAGGCTAAATGTATGCTATGTGTTTTATATCATGTGTTGACTTCAAGCTTTTAACGTTACTTTAGATGTCGTTAGCAGACTGAAGTGTATTGTCTATCAATTTGTCGACACCGTTGAAACCTGTAAAAGTGAAAGCTATTTTTTAAGTGTGCCTCATTCGCGGCAAAAATTACCCCGCGAGATTTTCGTGACCTGGTAGGAGTTGTTTAACTCAACACTTACGCAAGAGTGAGGCTGTAGTCTTTTTAGTTTCGCGGAAATTCAGTCTGCTGCCTGGTTACTCTTAGGAAACAAACCATCACTAAAGCACTAACGTTACATGATTTTCCCAAGTACGATGCGATCCTGGATTAACACCCGTGTTGGTCCTGGAACATCATTTTTGTTCGAAAATGTATGTAATACATATTTATTCCCCACCCCTAAACCCAACCATAACTGGAAATGATTTCCAAAATCAGAGGGGAATATTAGTTGGATAACAATCATGTAGAACAGAATAAACGTTTAAACTTGAACTTAACATAAATGGTAAACATATCTCTTAATTATGTTTTGCTGACTGGAATGTTGTTCCAGGATCAACATAAATGTGAATCCAGAAACATGTCCTTCATGATGAAATCAGGTTGACGATAAGTAAACAATGTTGCTTTAAGATCAAAATATGCTAACACATACATACAGGCGTTTCTTTACTATACAATCTTATCTGGTTGATAGTTGGCATAGTATAATCTAGTTGGTCTACTCTTTCAGTAAACATAGGATTGCAATATGTATGTCACATGCTTTACACAATAATATAATTTTATATACTTCACAAGTTTTTGAGATTACCAAGCATATACTGTAAGAATAACTTTAATTCTCATTCAGCATTAAAAAGTAGATTCAATGTCATTTTTATCCTCATACACTATCTCTATCCTGGGTCTAATGTCTGATTTCATCATAAGAAACTTAGCATGATCTCAAACAAACGTCTTTACTGCTATAATGCATGTCCCCTAAAAAAAGCCAATAAATATGCTAAAATAAATAAAGGATTACATTGCATGCTGATCATCATCCACATAATGGCAAGTTGACATCTTTTTCATAGCTATGAGCTGGATCATATAGCCTTTTCTGTCTTTGTTTAGTTTTGTTTTTTGTGCACACAAAAGTCAGCTGCCTGATCTTGCTTTGTTTGTGGTTATGATCTATTGTCTCTGGGTATTGCTGACATGCATTATTCTTTTCCCTATGAAAGCAGAAGATGGCTACAAATGTTAGTCTGGAACCTAACAATCCTGATGACAAGTGCAGTCGCTATGAGGTTTTGGGTTGGATCAACGAAACACTACAGACTAATTTTACTCAAGTGGAGCAATGTCGTTCAGGTACTGTTTACATTTTATTCTGTTGTCTACATATTGAGAAAATCTCTAAGATGAGTTTAAGAGAAAATAATTCTGTTTTGTCTTGTTTTTAGGTGCATGTTTTTGCCAGCTTATAGACCTGCTATTTCCAGGGACCATCAACTTGAAGAAAGTAAAATTTGAGTCGCAAAAGAGGTCTGATTTTATGCAGAACTACGGTCTTCTTCAGGCAGCTTTTCGGGATTTAGAAGTGACAGAGGTTAGATTCACCCTAATGAGTTTTGTTAATCTCTTTGTTGCATAAAAATTGTAAATGTTATAACATTGTTATAAGTAAAAATAAACATATTTACATTTTTTACACTTAAGATCTTTGCACACTGAAGTCTGAAATGTTCATGTGCGTTTTTTTTTCGTGTTTATATGTGTAAAAATTTGTCATGTAAACAAACCTTGCACACTAAGTTCTATGCGTAGTAATTAATCCATTATGAGAAAATGCAAAACATTTTAGAGTCAGTTCAAGCAGTGATACTTTGTTCTGCTTTCTTGTCCAAAGTAGAAAAAGGGTGCTTTCACATCTGTAGTTCGGTTCATTTGTTCCGGACCAAGGACAACAAATGATACATTGTATCATTTTCTGCTATCGTTGGGTCCTTTTCACCCCACACTAATTGCTTTGGTCCGAACCCTTTGAAAAGAACAAAAATGCAGTCATCTGACAAAACCCACATCACTCATTGGCCAGATGTTATTGAACATATTTCCTAAACTGCTTATCGATTGGTCAGAATATTACTAAACTGCGACATGGTCATTTTCTGGAAATATTACCAACGGTCTATCAGCTAATGTTTTTCCCTTTCTCTCTCTGTTTAAAATTGTTGGTAAAGCGCTGTCAACAAATATATATCCTCCACATCCCATAATGCACAGCGCATCGGCCTACGGCAGCTTGATTAGTCCAAAAAAGTGCAGTACTTTTTGCGGTTGGGTCTGTTTTAATTTGTATCATATTCTCACCACTAGCGAACTGCTCCAGGGTTTGTTTGAAAGCGTACTCCTCTTCAAGGAGGTCTCAGTACACTTTTTTGGTCCGCACTCGAGTGGGATTGTTACATTCACACTTGCCCAAACGAACCGCACCAAGAGGAAAAACGAACTCTAGTGCGACTTAACCTAACCAAATAAGGCAGGTGTGAAGCACCCAAAGAAAGAGGAATAGGCTGCATATTGTGTTCATCTAATACTGCACAGAGGAAGCAGAGCATAGTTCACTATCAAAGAGCTGCTGTGGCTTATCCCAAAATGCAAAGTTTATTTCAGGAAATCACAGGAATTTTTAATTTTTTTTATATTATTTTTATTTATTTATTTTTTTAATTTAAAGATTTACAATGACAGAACAGTGGTATAGGTGTCTCATGTCATCATATACAATAATATAGCAATCTATTATACAATTGTCCATCTGCTAATAATTCAAGTCTTTTGTGAAGGGTAAAATTAACAAAAAATTAATAAATTAAAATAAAAATTAAATAAAGATCAAGATACATTCTCCAAAAACTCCCATAGAGGATTCCAGATATGCCAGAAATCATCAGATTTCTGACGCAAGTCACAAGTCAGTTTTTCCAAGGGTAAGAAAATGGCAACCTGATTTATCCACATATTGACAAAAGGAATGTCAGGAGAGGACCACAGCAAAAGAATACATTTTCTTGCAAGATATGTACAAAAGTGTAACAGATTCTAGTCCATGACTAAGTTGTAGAGCAGTTTTACAATTCAGAAGATAAACAGCTGGAGAAAGAGCAAAAGGTTTACCTATAATCTTCTGAACTAATTTGTGAATTTTTGTCCAGTATGTCTTAATCATGTCACAGTCCCAGAATACATGCATCACAGTACCAACATTGGATTTGCACTTAAAACAACACTGAGAAACATTAGGGAATATCTTAATATTATCTTTAAACGAACTGGCGTTAAATAAGTTCTGTAAAAGAATTAAAAATTTTGCTCATGGTTTGATATTGTGGCCCCTTTAAATCACAGGAATTTTAATACATTTAAATGTTTGGACACACACATACATGCACAACAAACAGCAGCAGAGGTACATCAGTCACTGAATCCAGCATAGGGGATCTCAGCTGTCTGCCACATTCTGTCTTTTTTTATGCAGTGTCATTAGGTTGTCTGTAGCTTAAATTATGGTTTTTCTGTTTCTTTTCACTTGTACAGTGGTTCAGAACTGTCAAAACACCTGTCAGATTGCTTTTTGGATGCAAAAAGTTAAATAAATTTAATCCGGTCTGAATTTTTTTTATGACGGGTGAATGTTTCGGAGACAGTGTGTCAGTGTGATTGACACAATGTGAGGTTGAATTAATTTTTTACATACAAAATTTATGGAGAAATATTTTGGATTCAGTGTGCAATAACCTTAACTTACAATTTTTTATGTTGCTATCCTGTTTGGTCCTAGTGGATACAAATGCAGTAGAAATAGTACACTGAATATTTAAATATGGCTCTTTTCTTAGAAAATCTGAGAAGTATGTTGAAAATCAACTTATTAACTATTTTCATTTTCAATGTTTTTTATTCCTCTTTTAGCCAGTTCCTGTGAACGAGCTTCTCTCTGGGAAGTTTAGACCCAATTTCACCTATTTGAAGTGGTTTAAGAAATTTTTCTATGCCAATGTAAAGCAAGAGAGGGTGTACAATGCATTTGAAGCTCGTGATGGTCAAGAAATCGTGCCGGTAGATGATGTCATGAAGTCTCCAAAAGCCTTGAAAAGTTCATATGAATCTGGTAAGACTTAATTTTTTCAACTTTTTATTGTTTTATAATTTTTTTTTTTTTTTTTGTGAATGATGAATTTAATTATTTGATTAAACTATACATAGGTCTGGGAAATCAGCTTGGCAGTGAAATGCAAACTCTAATGCCATTTGTTTTTCTTTTTATACAGGCAGAGCAGGAGAAGAGTCTGACATGGAAATAAATGGAGGGAGGCGTTCTGCAACTTATGATCCTAAGTGGCAAAGAAACTTGAAATGGATCAGAGCTAGCGATATGGGAGACAACTATGCTTACTGCACAACATGTGATTACAATATCATCCTACTTGCAGGTTTTCATGATCTGAAGCGCCACCAGCTGACTCAAAATCATATGAAACATGAGACAGGGAGAACAAATTTACCTGGGAGAAAGCAGATTGAAGAGTCTATTTCATGTAGTGAAACCATGCTGCTCTTTATTCAATCGCATTGTCTTTCCAGTTTACCCTCAAGGATCAACAGGGTCTCCCAACGCACTGCAAGATGCATCCTTGGTCTAAAGTATCCAAACGACATTGTTTCTGCTTGTAAGCTGAACCCGTACTGTATCTACATATATGGGCAGGTACCACTTGATGTGAAGACTGGAGACAAGACCAACTGTCATGTGGTACTTGCTGGATTTTTTGAGGAAAAACAAGCAAGATATTGTATTCGTTTCCTTGATGTCTTTCAGCCTGAAGACTCCGCTAGCTCTGTATCGGGAGGATTATTTAGCATACTAAAAAAGTTTGAAATTCCTGCAAGCAACATGGTAGCTGTTTATATTAATGACCACGAACTGACCTCAGAAAGTGTAGTGTCTCAGATCCGGGAGCTCAATCCACAGGTGATTGACCTTGGTGGACTTTACAGCATACCTGACACTGCCTGCAGTGCTGGCCTACAGACTCACTCTGTTCAGGTTCAGGAGCTTATTGCCAACATCTACAGACACTTCTCTACTGGTTCCACCAGCAATGACAACCTCAAGATGCTGTTTGCAGGTATTGATGGACTAAAAGTCCACAGCAATCCCCTCTCAAACAGTGAGGAGTTTTGCGTGCTTGTCAAAAGGATTCATGAAATGTGGAGCGATTTGGTCTCATACTTCTCTTCCTGTGATGAAAATAATGACAACGTTAAGCAAATTTGTTCACAATTGGAGAACCCTAAAATCAGGCTAACCTTGATGTTTCTTGATCAAGCTCTTGGTCCACTTCGTGCCTTTGGGCAGCACTTGCAGCAAAGCAAAAGCTCTGTTCGTGCTGATCTTGTGGAGATCCTTCGAGAAGCAAGTGGGCTTTTACGATCGTATGCCTCAAGCTTTCTCCGCCCTCAAGCGGTCATACGCTATCTGAAAGAACAAGATCCAGCCATCCTAGACAATGAAGCGTTTTGCCTTCCCGCAGCTGAGCTCAGTCTCGGTGGTGTGCTAGAAGACTTCATCTCTGCCAGAGAAGAGGAACTAGCGGATTTCCTTAGCACATTTTATAATGAATGTTTGGCGATCTACAAAACTCTTACTACCTCCATCGCCGCCAGTCTCCCTCTGAGTGATAGTGTCTTGAGGGCTATTTCACAGCTTCTTAGTCCGGCTGGACGATTAAAAGTCACAGGAAAGAATATAGTTGACCTTGCTGTACGATTTGGCTTCTGCTCTAAACCTGAGGATTCTGCAAAACTCAATGATGAGTTCTTGGAGTACCAGCTTGCTGAGGAAGAAAACTTGTCTTCAACTCATTCAATTGAGCGATACTGGTGTACTGTGCTCAAGACTTTTCCACCAACATCCGTCTTTAAGAGACTTGTCCTCTGTCTTTTGGTTTTGCCCAGTCCATCCCTTGATGCAACAAAGATCTTTGCTCAGGTATAGAGCGTTATTTATTTATAGTTCTGTTTTCCATCTGTTGTTCCATCGTTCGCTCCATATATCATACCAGTGGTTCCTTCTATCATTCTGTTTCTTGCTTCATCTTGCTTAAATCTTTCATTCTGTCATTCCATCTGTTGCTCCTTGTGCTGTTTATCTTTCTCAACACCTATCGTTTTATCTACCAGTCTCAATCAGTTTGTGTAAAATTAAAGTGCTTGTATTGCTCACAGGCTATTGAAAATGGCGATGCTGATCAGTTGGATGATAGTTCAAGTGAAAGCGACACAGATATGACAAAGGAGCTGGATTCCAATGATGACAACTCCTTAGATAACTCTGAACTTCAAATTTCACCCATCAAAAATGGGATAATGAAAAAATCCAGACGGAGCACATCAGGTAAGTTTTCTTTTTAGAAGAATGAAGCAGACAATCACAGGAGGAAAATTAGCATGAACACAATTTAATACGAGATTGATGTAAATCCTCAGTTCAGCAGCAGTTAAAATACCTGGGGAACAATCTGAGAAAAACGAATGAAAAATTGGGCTTGCACATTAGCAATGATGAGCATGTTTGAGGAGGAACCTAAAACCTTGAAAAGTCACTGGATTTTAGGTGCATGCTATTCAATTTTATATTCAAAGTTCTTTTGCTGCAGAAAAAGTGTGAATCAATGTCAGAGCAGGCTGACAATGGCGGAAAACTGTTCTTTATCATTCATCATTTCTAAATGTACTGATGATAGCATTTAGTGGGTGGTTCTTGGTCAAAATAAGCAGCATGGTGAACTTTGTGGTGACTGCTTAAGGTCCTGCTCTGCAGGACTAATATTGGGAGCAGCATAATCAAAGTTTTTAAAGCATATGAAGATCCTCTGACTTACTGGTTGTTAATATTAAGTTTTTGTTGTGTTCCTCAAATTACTTGATTCATTTTTTCAATAAATTGGCATGGATTTAATTTGCCATGGAATTGCAATTTAGTGCTATCATGTGATAAGTACAATAAAGTTGTTATTTTTATAGCAGTTAAAATTCTGTCCAGTCAGATCCAGCAGAGGCTGGTTAGATTGATGGAAACAATGTGTTGTTTTCCAGAGACGGTTCAACACTCAAATGCAGTGAAGCCTTGTGTGGTGCGACTGGAGAAGATCACCAGTCAGAGAGGTGTGAATGAAATGCTTAAGACCAGTTAAGAGGTTCTAGAGCAGCTATCAAATAATGCTTTACAATCTCAACTGCTTCTCTTGGTGTCGAACATCTTTTGGTGTTAACCTTTTTACTTTGCCTCCGCTCAAGAAAATGATTTATTGCATTGAAAATACTATTTTTATTTATTTATTTATTTTTTTTGTGGGGGAAGGCAATTTTAATTGTTGCTTTTTGTGTAGACACCACAATATACAGTAGATACATTTATTCCTGACTGTTCTTATCAGTTTAACTGTTTTATTTGGTTATGCTCTGCAGAAGTGAACCTGAAGAACGATGGAGCCAAAAATGATGGCACCTTGACTAGTAACACATTAAAGGAGGTAATATTATTATTTTTTACAAAAAAAGTATTCAGACTTGTTTTTAAGCAAGGAATTAGTCGTATTGTTATTATTTTATAGACTGATGCTTACTAAAGACGTATTGTATTCTTGAGATGACAAAGCAAAGTATAACTGATTAAATCAGCTTCACAGAAGACAAAGCACTGGCACACACATGCAAAACAACCATATCATCACACTCATCTCACTTGATGTAATATCTTTATAGAGTTTTGAAGCATCAAAACAATTAAAGTATAATGCAGCTTTTTCATTACAAATGTTCAATAAATAGGGCTGGGTGATTAATCGAAGTGTAACAGTCAGAACCTATAATCGATAAAAAAAATGTCCAGGTCCGTTTTTTCAATTACTTTCCCTACCCCGTGTGGACAACGCATAGCACAAGCTCTATGATTGGTCGGCTTGATGGCTTTGTCGAGTCCGGGTTTATAAAATTAAAAATAAATAGATGAATAAAAGAATCGTTCATTAATCATAATTGAGATAAAATGTTAAATTAATTGATATTTAGATTTTAGGCCCAATCGCCCAGCCCTATCTATAAATCTTTTTACTTGCCACTATTCTTCAAGCCACTTGGTTTTACTCATTTGCCAGTGAGAATAATTTTCATATGCGTACATTTATAGTTGAAGTCAGAATTATTAGCCCCCCTTTGCTTTTTATATTTCCCAAATTATGTTTTGACAAAGCTAGGAAATTTTTACAGTATGTTGATAATATTTTTTCTTCTGGAGAAACTCTTATTTGTTTTATTTTGTCTAGAATAAAAGCAGTTATTATTAAAAAAAACATTTTAATATCAAAATTATTATCCCCTTTAAGCTATATATTTTTTCGATAGTCTACAGAACAAACCATATACAATTATACAGTTATACAATAACTTGCCTAGTTAATCTAATTAACCTAGTTAAGCCTTTAAATGTCACTTTAAGCTGTATAGAAGTGTCTTGAAAAATATCTAGTAAAATATTATTTACTGTCATCATGGCAAAGATAAATAAATCAGTTATTAGAAATGAGTTATTAAAACTGTTATGTTTAGAAATGTGTTGAAAATCTGCTCTCCGTTAGAAATTAGAGGAAAAAAAATAAACGGGGACTAATAATTTAGGGGGACTCATCTGACTTCAACTGCATATACATACATATATGAATCATATTTTAAGCTGAATGGCAATGGAGAATTATATCACCAAATTTTGATACTTTCACAAAAGTTATTTGGAACATTGAAATGGTCACATTTAATTTGCGTTCTATAAAATCTCATTCATATAAATGAGATGTTTCACCTCTGAACCCTGTACTTTGGATCCTGATAGTGATTACTTCCTTGTAGGTGTCATGTGACCTGAGTGATAGCGTACTTGTATGTAATTTATATGCCTATGTATGGGTCTGTATAGGATTCTATTAGGGGAATACACGGTTGGGAGTGCAGTTTACGGCAGAAACCACAGGCTCGTACAGTCTTTCAGGCCGGTGCAGGTACCTGGAGCAAACCAGCGATTCAAGACGTGGACCGCAAACCAGAGGCGGTATGTACCTGCACAGGTCAAGATTCTGGCTTTATCGCAGGCGTCGAGTGTCCACTTCTTCGTGTCCTTTAGTCATTTATGCTCTCTGTGTTACATTGAGCCATTTTTATAAGCGATTTAATGCCGCTTCATGAATGTGTGCATGAGTCCTGTGGTTTCTTTTTTAGTTGCTAGATGAATCTTATGTTCCTCCTGTAGCTGTGTGTTGTTGTGTTTTTCCCCTGCAGTTTCATCGCTAACAATAGCCCCTTTCACACATACAGACCTTTCCGGAAAATTACCGGCAATTTTCCGGAAAGGTTGTATGTGTGAACAGGTCCTTTTTGAAAATACCGGTAATTTCGTTCTGGCTATTTTCCGGAAATAGAAGTTGTAACATTACCGGTAATTTGCCGGAATGCTGCGCTGTGTGAATGCAGAAGGAAGATTGTCGGAAAGAGCGCGTGCACGTCTAGAACGTGCTGACGTGAGACGTCTGCTTTAGCCAATCAGACGTCTGCTTTAGCCAGCCAGACACATTCACGTCCGCGCGAATTATTAGAATAAATGCCTTTGGATATTTTTCCAGACACATTTAGCTGCTAGATGTTAGTCAGATCACGTTTATATGTTCTTCTTAATGCCAACTGTGTAAATAATCATCGATAAGATGCTTCTGATAAGCCGCTGTTTGTTTACCTTCAAGCTTTGCGTGTGCCTGTGAAACAGCCGTGAACGCCTGCACACACATATTATGAACATCTCGACATGCGAAAGTGATCCTCCATATGTTTTCATCGAAGTTGTTCGCAATACTGATCCATCCACAGAGTTTGTAATGTAGTCAAATGTTTACAAATACAAGCACAGCCGTTTAAGGCTCATTTGTGGGGAATCATGTCAGAATTTACCGGTATTTTGGAATGGATGTGTGAACGGTCTTTTCTGGAAAATTTCCGTAACGTCCTCGCCTGTGTGAACAGCGCTTTTTTGAATATATTGGTAAGTTGTTCCGGAAATTTTCCAGATATTTACCGATATCACTGTGTGAAAGGGGCTATTAACTTCTGCTTCTTCATGGTGTTTAAATAGTTTCTTGTTTTTTGTTTTTTTTTGCTTTGCTGATTTAGAAAAGGCTTTTTGAAAACTTTATGAATAAATTGAAAACCATTGCACAGTGCTTCCCACACGTTGACTTTACTTGGGCGGGCCGCCCAGGTATTTTAAAGGCCGCCTAAGTATATTTGGTGGTGACACATGAATAATACTATTATTATCATCCTTTTACACTTTTTTTGTATATTTCCAATAAAGCCAAACATTCGCGATCGATTAACCAGTGGGAAATCTTCTCTCGCACTGCACGTTTCCTACTGCTGGTTCTGTGCGTGTGAAAACTGTCAACACTCCCACTGACAGTCACGGGGTCTGGAGACCCAAAAAGATGCGCCAAAATGCGTCCGACCTTAGTTTCTAAATCTCTTAAAATATCTGGGGTTCGGGTTTTACTTTCATTCTCCAAAGTTGCCTTTATTTATATGAGTTTTTGCTTTGCCTTTTCGCAGCTGACTGTAGAGAAACATTAAATAATTATCATTTTATAATCATTTAATAAACGACTTAAATAAACTTTACTATACACTCAGAGAGAACAAAATATACTGGCTGCAAAATATTTGTACACCCATAGAAATGGCTAATCAACTAATTTGCCTTATTTAAATAACCTACACCTTTTATTCTAGTAATTATTATCATTTTTAGCAATAATCTATATTTTTATTATTTTTCTTTGTTATTTATTTCTTATTTGCTGTATACTTTGTTAATTTAATGATGTTAATATATTAATTACTTTATACATATCTTAAATGCTGTAACGAGGAGACTGACATGGAGGGATCCATTATGCAGTATTTATTAGTCAAGCTTTCACTCAAACACACAGTATGCACTAAAGTGCAAACACACATCCACAACAGTCTATGAAGTATCAAGACTGGCAATGAACAGACACAGAGGGTTTTACCAGGCATGGGTCGTGGGCAGGCTGCAATATCAGAGTCCGTGTATCAGGCGTGGGTCGTGGGCAGGTAGCGAGTATCAGAGTCCGTGTATCAGGCGTGGGTCGTGGGCATGTAGCGAGTATCAGAGTCCGTGTATCAGGCGTGGGTCGTGGGCAGGCAGAAGGCGAAGCAGAGTCAGAAAACAGGCTGGAGTAATGCACGAAGAATCAGGCAGGGAATAACGCTCAGTAATGCTGGCCGGGGCTAAACAAGACTTCGCACTGACTGAGTGTTTGGAGCTGGCTTATAAAGGGTACGTGGGTCGTTAGCTTGATTCAGAACAGGTGTATGCACAATCAGCGTAGATGGATGATGTAATGCTAGAAGTCCGGAGATGGCGGCCTCTGCTGGCCAGCGAGGGGAATGACTGGGACCGAGTCGGTGACAAATGCTTTGGCAATACTGTAATGTCAAGCCAATAAAGCAACTTTAGAGAGAGAGAGAGAGAGATAGAGCAGCCTTTACCTGTTAGTGGGTGCACATGGCTCCTAAATAACATAAAAGTAAGAGAAATTGTGAATTTCTTTTATTTCAACAGCCTTTTTTAATTACGTTTACCCACTGAAAAGTTGTATAACAGTGTCATAATAAATAAAAATATGGTTTTTACACAATTTTTTGACCATTTATGTGCTGTGGGTAAAAGGTGTTTCAATCCGGCTACCAGCACAAGTATATTTCAAACCTGTGGGAAGCACTGTTGCAGCTTTACGCATGTGGTACTTATAAACTAACAAAAGGCAAATTGCTTGTGTATTTAAGGGATAGTTCACCCAAAAATGAACGATAACATCATTTTGGTGATTTGTTTTGCAAAATGTAGGAGGAATTAACTTATGTAAATACTCATAGTTTCTAGTATTCAATTTTTTCCATTGTATTTTTTTCAATATACTGTGGAATTTAAAAGAAAGCACAAAACTTTTACTCATCCACATTGTTGAAAAATTGATGATCATTACAAACAGAAATTAATACAGGTTTGTAAAGGTAGTAAAAGATAGCAGTTTTGTTTTTGGGTGAACTTTCATGAGGTAAGAAGATTATTTCAAGCACTTTAAGCTTCAACAAGACTTTCTCTATACAGCTTGCATACACACCGATTTGCTGGAGGCTTCATTAAACTGTGTGTTATGTATGTAAAATATGTGGTTTTTAATTTTTACTAGTTACTGTGTAGTGTGTGTCCTATGCCATGTTATTTTTGTCTCCCTAATGTATTTGTTTTTTTTTTAATTGAAGGTGAAGAATGATTTATCAAATTCCACACCGAGTCCCAGACGTGGAAAAAGAGATCAAGCGTACAATGTAAGTCTTCTAGCAGTCTCTCATTAATCTTTGTTATTTTAGGGTGTGTTTATCCGTAGACAGATTTAGTTTATTTAAAACAAACTGGTAAGATTTATATTTGTGTGGTATGACTTATGAAAACTATAAAACAAAAACAGGACAGCTTACAAGATCTAACCTAAAAACACATCATGTCTGTTTTGTTTTTTACAATGCTGCCTTTTATGGTTAATTGGATGAGTCAGAAATGCAAAATGGAGTTAGTGGCACATTTTAAATTAGGGCTGGGTTGATATACAATACCATTGTTCATCACCAATATACATCACGATGCTGAGCCGGCATGGCGATTCCCCACCCCCTTTGCAGCAGCAACCCACTCACGAAAAATACACACAGCCCCGGTTTTTGTTAATACTTCTTAGTTTTAAAATGGCATTTTAGAACAAAAACGATCCACGTCCACACTGGCGTTTCACCTAGCATTCTGAAAAGATCTCTCCATCCACATTATACCGCTGAGACTGCACATCACCAAACACACAAACTCTGTCATACTCTGCAGCGTCTGAGCTCCAGCTGTCAGCCCAGAGAGCAGTGAATGTCGGACAGTTTATTTACGATGTACTGCTGGATCGCCTCTCACTATAGTTGTCAAACAAGATATTTAATTAATCTTGTCTTAATCTTACGACTCTTTCGCCTTTTTAGATCTATCAAGTAACCTGCCACAGCCTCAGTACACTGCTTCAATCTTTTGCTTTCCCGCTTGTACTTAGTATTTTAACCGCGAAAACCTCAGATACTGTTGGTTGGTTTTTGTTGGTTGTGCCCCTTTTTTACCAACCGAGTTTGTCGGCGCCATTATAACAACACAGATCATATACAACTCTTTTCCTGCGAAAAAAGTGATTGACAGGTGGTAATTTGTGTGTAACTTATCTTTATTTATTTATCATTTGGTTATGGGTTAAACAAAGACCAAGCTGGTCAGGTAGTTGAAACGGGCTAAAAATAATATATTCATTATGAATAAATTAATTTTTCATAAATAATAAATTCACTGCCACCTACAACAATGATGCCATTGTCCATTGCAGTATTTCACATTAGACATTGTACGATGGCAAATTGGTCGACATCGCCCAATTTTAAACGTTTTTTTCCCACATTTTAAAAACTGATAGAAATACCACCACATTTCATAATACACACATTTCAGCATATTGCGGAATCTTGTTCAAAGTTTTATATAATCTTTTGTTTTTTAAATTAAATGTTCTAAAATGTTTTAGAAAACATTTAAAGTAGTATTCATCCTGGTTATACGTGTAACTTATTGATTGATATAATAAATAGTAATAATACATAGATGATCTGAATGTAGTATGCGGTACTGATTGTCTGTTTCTCTGTGCAGGATGGAAAAGGTTTTGCCGTTGGAGAGCTGGTTTGGGGTAAAGTCAAGGACTTCTCTTTGTGGCCTGGACTGGTGGTGCCATGGAAGGGCAGGATAGTTCCTGTGTCTATGAGGCGTGTAGAGTGGTTTGGAGATGGAATGTTTTCAGAGGTTAAGAGTCACTTTTGTTCTCCAGATTCTCATATTATTTTCCCAACATTGTTTAGTTCAGTGGTCTCAAACTCAATTCCTGGAGGGCCAACCAGCTCCAACTCACATCTGCTTAATAGTCAATAGTAGTCTTGAACACCTTGATTAGTTGGATCAGCTGTGTTTGAATAGGGTTGGAGCAAAACTGTGCAGAGCTGTGGCCCTCCAGGCATCCAGTTTGAAACCAATGATTTAAAGAATCCAGTTTTTCATTAAAACATGTTTTCATTGTCAATCTTAGATTCATACAGATGGACTTCTGCCCTTTGGTGCGTTTTCAAAGAATTTTTGTAGTAAATCCTATGAAGGTTTGCCTACCTACAAGAATGCCATCTACCAAATCCTAGAGGTACAGCGGAAATATTCTCTTTGAACCATTATTTTGCTAGGAATCAAGAACCTGTTCTAATTGTGTTGAGATTTTAATGTTTATGTGTAGCTGGCAGCAGAGCGCAGTGGTAAGTTGTTCCCCCCCTCTGAGAAGAAAGGCGAAGAGGTAAAAGCCATGATGGATTGGGCATTTGGAGGCTTCCAGCCCATGGGTGCTGATGGCTTTTTGCCTTCTGCAGGTACGTACAAAAGCTACAAATTATTTGTATTTAAAAAAAAATGTGAACAGTAGCATGTTGTCTGTCACAAAAATAGCATAATTGTCACATTGACCAAAGAATAAAGCCTATGCACAAAAAAACATCTGCATTTATGAACCTCTGTTTCCTCTGCTTTTCCATTTACAGATAGCTCTGCCAGTAATAAAACAGAGTCAGATTCCTCTGTGTCTGATTATCAGCCTCCAGCAAAGAGAAAGTATGTCTTCAAGAACAGACCATCAACTCAGGAGTGCAACAGAGGTCAGTTATATCAGGGGTTCCCAAACATTTCAGCCTACGACCCCCAAAATAACAATGCCAGTGACTTGCGACCCCACTATCTTATGTGTAATTATCTAAGCATTGGGTGCACAAGAATAGGCCTTTATAAACACGAGAATATTGACAACAGGTGTAACAATCTAACAACACTATAAATGTTTATAGTCATTTATTAATTAGTTCAATTTAATATTAGCTTCACGTAATGAGACTGGTGGGCACAATGTTTTCAGCTTAAGTCTATTTTTGGTTTATTTTGGAGACCGCCACTTGGAGATTATCCTCATTGTTCAGTTGTAGCCTGTGTTTTAGTGTTTGATTGCCATAAAGGTGTCAGAAAGTTTAACCTGGTGATATAAAATCAATCTGCTGCACTTGACGCTATTGCTGTGTTGTTAATCTAACGTTAACACACCAGTCCTATGAAAAAAAAATGAAAAGGCTGATTAGTGTTGTTCTTCTAATGTAACTATTAACTACTATTAACTTCTTCTGTGGGTTATGAATAAAATATGGTAATTCTAGTAGTTTAATCAAACTTATTTAAATTTTGGAAATCACCAAACGACCCCCTGTCATTTTCCCGCAACCCCCCAGGGGTACCCGACCCCCACTTTTGGAACCACTGATCTGCATATTGGTCAGAAGACGTCACATAAAGAGCATTAATCATGTTTTCATCTCATAAATCAGTGAGTTGTGTGTTATGCAGCTCTACACAAAACGTTTGGCCAACGGAGAAATTAGAATGGTCGTGCCCTACTGAGTCTGATTTCTCTCAAGGCTTTTTTTTCTTCACTTTCGCCAATCAGTGAAGTTTTTTTCACTCTTCGCTGTCGCCTCTCGCTTGCATGATTTGGGATTGGTAGAGCTATGAATGAATCGGTAGAGCATCGATAAATTTGCTTTTCAGTGTTTGGACTCTCAGTAGTGATCTTAAACCACACTGAACTAAGCAAAACTGAACTGAACTTAAACACTAAAAACTGAACTACACTGTTCCAATATACTATGAGCATTTATGTGAAGCTGCTTTGAGACAATCTACACTGTAAAAGCTCTATACAAATAAAGCTGAATTGAATTGAATTATTGAGGTGTACACTTATTATTTTGTGTTTTGTTTTTGTCAGATCAAATGGTTCAAGAGGTTACCAGTAAAGGCAGAAAAATTGAAGGTGAGCACTTATTTTATTACTTTACTTATTTTCTTTTTAAATTAGTCATTTTAGCTTGTTAACTGTTCAATAATTGATTTTCCCCTTGCTGGGTCAACTGAGTTTTACATTATTTTGTATCCATTTTTTTTCCTATTCTTTTATATACTTTTATTCAAAGCGACTTAAAAGAATAGAATGGAGCCAAATATGTGTTAAAGCCCAGAACTTGTCAATTAATGCTACATTTAAAATGATCCAATATATCTGGACAATGCATACTTATATCACACCTGCAAAACCTAAACCAAGTTTAACTCAGACTAGGGCTGCTCAATTTTGGAAAAAATCATAATCACGATTATTTTGGTCATAATTGTAATCATGATTATTCAAAAGGCACACTTAGACGAGCAGAGGAGCGCAGACATCTAAAGTCATCTTAACGTGAGCGCTTTAATGGTCAAATAGGTGTCAAAACACGATGTTTAGTGATTATTCATATTAACCCTTATTTGTGTAATAAACAAACGAGTTGAGGATTAAAAGACATGTGAAAGAGTAACCATTAAAGAGACAGCGCACTATTCTTGCTGCCGCCTGTTTTTATCATTATTAAACAAAACGAGAAAATCCCTCTCTGCTCTTGACTGAAGTATTATTTTAGCTAAAGTGTTTTTCTTACAGTGAAGATGCTTATAGCACAGTTTGTTTCATATTTTTATTCTATTGTATTTATTTCTCTTTCCTTTGCAGGGTGGAAAATAATGTATACAGTTGAAGTCAGAATTATTAGCCCTCCTGAATATTAGCAACCCTTTTCCTCTCCAATTTCTGTTTAATGAAAATAAGTTTTTTTTTAACCTTTTTCTGAACATAATAGTTTTGATATCTCATTTCTAATTACTGATTTCTTTTATCTTTGCTATGATGACAGTAAATAATATTCAAATATATTTTTCAAAATACAAGCATATTCAAGATATTTTTCAAAATACAAGCATTTAGATTCGTGACATTCAAAGGCTTCACTAGAGTAATTAGGCAAGTCATTGTATAACAGTAGTTTCTTCTGCAGACAATCAAAAATATATTGCATAAGGAGGCTAACAATATTGACCTTAAAATGGGTTTCAAAATATTTAAACCTGCTTTTATTCTAGCTAAAATAAAACAAATAAGCCTAGAAAAAAAAAATATTGTAGGAAATACTGTTAAAATTCCTTGCTCTGTTAAACATAATTTTGGAAATATTTATTTAAAAAAAAATTCTCAGGAGAGCTAATAATTTTGACTTTAACTGATAATCGTTTTAAATAATCGTGATTACAATTATGAACAAAATAATTGTGATTATGATTTTTTCCAAAATCGAGCAGCCCTAATTGATATGTGTACATGTATATTTTTGTATGTGAAGTACAGTATATGGTTCTGTTTTAGCCCATGTATGACAATATACCTGTTGGAACTAAATTTGTATGTGAAAAATGTTTTTAAAAAGTGTAACTTCATGTTAAATTCAAGTGTTTTTTTCTACTATAAAAAGTGTTTAATAATTGTGGAGATTTGGAGTAATCAAAGCAATAGAAACAACAACATGCCAGTTAGTTAAATGTGGTACACTAACATATTTTTGCCTTTATGAGATGCTTATTGTTTTGTGTAATTCATCATAAAGAATGTCTTTTCTCATGGCTCTTTCTCTAGATTTCTGTCTATCCTGTGGAAGCAGCAACACTGAAATATTCCATCCTCTCTTTAAAGGAAGCCTTTGTATTAAATGCAAGGTATGAAGCAAATCTTTTTCTGTTTAGTAATAAGGAAAACATTACACTGTTGGTCATCTTGTGTTATTTTTCTCTGTGTGATTGTGCAGGAGAACTTCACAGAGACGCTGTACAGATATGATGATGATGGCTATCAGTCCTACTGCACTGTGTGCTGCGCTGGACTAGAGGTCATTCTCTGTGGAAATGCCAGCTGCTGCAGGTTTGGAAACATGCTCATTTAAACATTATTCCTGTATGTCATGATAACCAGTCAAATATGATGTTTCAATAATTGTTTTCCCTCTCTCTTCAGGTGCTTCTGTAAAGACTGTTTGAATGTCTTGGTTGGTCCGGGAACGTTTGATAAGCTGAAGGAGGTTGACCCATGGAGCTGCTACGTTTGCCTGCCATCGAAGTGCTACGGCGTGCTCAAGCTGAGGACTGACTGGAGTGTTCGTGTGCAGGAGTTTTTCGCCAATAACAGTGCCTTCGAATTCGTGAGTGTTTGTTTAATGTAGTTGATTGATTTAAAACGAGAGAACTGACCCCGACTTGACCCTAAACAACTGTTTCTCTTTTTGACATGTGATGTTATAAAATAAAATAATGTATTAATAAAAAATTAATTAAATGATTTTTCAGGAGCCGCACAGAGTGTATCCTTCTATTCCAGCTCATAAGCGCCGTCCAATCAGAGTCCTCTCACTGTTTGATGGAATTGCTACAGGTCTGTTCACTTTTCAATTTGTGTATTCTGCAGCCGAAAGGTTTGATGTGACAGAAAAGGGAGGAAATATTGACAGAATTTTAGTTTTTGGTTGAATTTTCCATTTAAATCTGCTTAATTTAAAGGAAATACTAAATGGATGTGGCACATTTTTTAATTAATCATGGAAAACCCACTATAATTGTTTATTCTCCTTCAGGCTATCTGGTTTTGAAAGATCTAGGCTTTAAGTTGGAGCGCTACATTGCCTCTGAGATCTGTGAAGACTCCATTGCTGTTGGGATGGTCAAACATGAGGGCAAGATTGAATATGTGAAGGACGTGCGCACCATCACTAGGAAACATGTGCGTATAGAGCATTATTGCATATTTTTAAAACTATTTTACATTGTTTATGTGTATAAATTTTAACAGTTAACCAAATTTGAATGACTGAACATCTATATTGTTACATACAATGTTTTTCATATTTGTTTTTATGAGCATTTTGGATAGGCGTAAAAAAAAAAAGTATAAATTCTGAAAATTTGCATCAAAAAACATATGTGCATAACTGAGTAGGATAAACTTTTTATTAGATCAAAAAAGATGCGTATAAACTGAGATGGAAACACTTTTACTGCACAAACTCCATTATGCGCATTAAAGATCATGTGATTTTGTTATAAGAGATCATGTGATGATAAAAATGTGTGTAAATTGACAAACCAGCAGACTGGGCACACTGTAAAGCATCTGAAATGTTGTTTTGGTCATTCTAAAACGCCTTAACCATTCCAGTATTAGTGTTACTATAATTATTAATTACCTCCTGAATCAAGAGTGTCTGTTTTCCACGTCTGACACCTTCAAACACCACTGCGCAATCATTGCGTGTTAGGATTACCTTCTGGGGTGCAAGTCATTTATTAAATAATGAAAAGATTCAGGCAGCTTCCCCTACCGCAGCAAATTCTGTTTTTACAGTTGGTATTTGGTGCCAGATAATCAGGAAGTGACGATTTTGTTTGCTTTGACTCGTTGGATGGAAACGCTGCTTTATTCGCACGTCATTTAGGCGACAATCCAGTTTTGCGCATACATTTAATTAGCATTTTTGGAAGGAAACATAGCTACAGTTAAACAATTGATGATCATTTTTGCAGCTGGCAGAATGGGGGCCATTTGACCTTCTGATTGGTGGAAGTCCTTGTAATGACTTGTCCATGGTGAATCCAGCCAGAAAAGGTCTTTTTGGTAAGACATTTGTTTTTTTATTCCGTGTTTATGCTACATATTTAATAGATTTGAGATAGCTCTTTGGTATTTTTGTATTAAGAAGAATTGTATAATGAAATTACAAAAGAGTTATATTTTGAAATTTCTCTTGTATTCTTTCAGAAGGCACAGGCCGGCTCTTCTTTGAATATTATCGCATGTTAACCATGATGAGGCCAAAAGAGGATGACGATCGACCCTTTTTCTGGCTTTTTGAGAATGTAGTAGCTATGAGTGCCCATGACAAGGCTGATATCTGCCGTTTCTTGGAGGTAAAAAAAAGAAAGTTGTTTTCTTTTCCTCTGGCTTGAGATGTGGTCAGATTTTTATGAACATTACTCATTTTTTGCATGCAAAAGGTGTATTGTCAGTAAAGCACATCACAAACTGAAGACACCTACAAACCTATTAAAATGCATGCAAAATCTGTAGAGAGATGTTTTCTGTGATTTACTTTCATATGAACGCATGCTATGTAGCAGGAGCATCCTCTTATTTTACTGAGATGATGATGTGTTGTCATGCATTTGTCTTTTTCCAGTGCAATCCTGTGATGATTGATGCTGTAAAAGTAAGCCCAGCCCACAGGGCACGTTACTTCTGGGGGAATTTACCTGGAATGAACCGGTATAAATGCACATACAAACATACACACATACCCATAGACATTAAACACATTTTAAAGCATGGAAATGTTCGTGTTCAGAAATAGATTAATGTGACTTTTATTTTGTGTTTTTAGACCTGTTGCGACTTCTCTCACTGACAATGTAGATCTGCAGGACTGCCTGGAATCTGGACGAACCGCAATGGTAAAATGTTCATTGTGTCTTCTGCCTGAGAAGTTAAGGTTTTGCTCACGAATGTAAGAGGAAAAATGCACAAAAACAAGTTTAATGTAGCTGCAGTTTACATTAGTCTTAGTCAGGAATCTAGAGCTATAAAACAAAGTTATGTAATAGAATGTCAGAGGTAATTGTTATACTCAGTTTCTTTCCTGTTAACAAAACCAATTAAACTCTATTTCTGTTTTCACTCTTTCATTAGTTCAGCAAAGTTCGCACCATCACCACCAAGTCCAATTCAATCAAACAAGGGAAGACGGGACCTCTGCCAGTCACTATGAACGGAAAAGAAGACTATCTTTGGTGCACCGAAATGGAGAAGTAAGATATTTATATAAATTTAACCTACAATCTAAAACATTTTTAAAATCCATATTACATTTGCAGTCAAACTCATTTGCTGATATTTAGGACCCCACTTGCCCATTCAATTGTTAACTATACATATAAAGAAAAATAAATTGGGATATTTATTAAATTTATTCATTGTATATTTAATTTATTCATTCTAACTACATGCCAACATTCTTTATCAAGCGATGAGTGCCTATGAACTTTCAAAACATGCTTTATTTATTTCATATTTACACATTGTTGTTTTTTTTCTTTTTCATAGAATTTTGCTTTTATTTTGATTTATGTGAACAAAGAAAAAGCAATGCCAGATAATGTGTGTAGATATACATGTAATAACCGATATACAGGTTGTTAAATAATAATATGAATAATAATGCCAGCAACAACAATAATTACAATAATAGGAAAAACTGAAGAATAAACGACAAAGACATACTGAAACAAATAATAAATAAATATATATATACACATATACACATGCACACACATATATACATACAGATAAAAATGTATCAAACCAAAAAAAAATAAAAAATACAAATCTGTATTTAAGATTAAGTAAGGTTAAAATTAAGCCAGTTAAAAATAAAGAAAATAAAAGAATAGTAATAGAAAAATTGATCAAGATATTCAAAACTGTGCCAAAAGACGTCTACGACAATGAAGAGGATGATGCCCAAACAGGGAACCTTAAACAAGTACTATGAAGAGAAAAGGGGAAAAAATTAATATATTAATTTAAAATAATAATAATAATAATAATAATAAATTATGGGACCTGGAACCAAAAGCTTTTTGATGTCTTCCTGATTCAAAATTAGTAAACCTTTAAGTTTTTTTCCAAAGTTTGTGCCTAAAGTCTGATTGTGTCCTCTCTTGCACCATGGATGCGAGCAGTGGACATTTCCAGATGCACAATATCAAAAAAAGTCAATGATGTTGATTAAGAGAATGTGGAGGCTTCAATCTTGTTGCAACTATTTTCTTGGCTGCTGTCAAGCCAGCTAAAAACACTCGCTTCTGAGATTTGTTAAGCTGGATACCAGAAAAATCATTTAAAATGAAAATACAGGGGGCAAGAGTGACTGCATAATTACACATTGTTAAAACAACAATTGGAAAAGTATTATAGACCATATATATATTTCAGACCCCTAGTTTGCATGCATGCAGTTTGCTATAAGAACAAAACTGAGTTTGTTCTATCGTGGCTTAACAAAATGGCTGAGTTTTCTTTTTGCTTGCACTTTCAGAATATTTGGCTTCCCAAAGCATTACACAGATGTGAATAATATGGGCCGAGGACAGAGGCAGAAGGTCCTAGGACGGTCCTGGAGCGTTCCTGTGATCCGACATCTCTTTGCACCTCTAAAGGATTACTTTGCTTGCGAGTGAAGCTGCTCTCTGGTCCAGATAACACTGGAGGTTCAACATCAAATCCCTCAGAAAAATGAATTTGATTGTTATTTTTAAAGCTTTCTGCAAATTCACAGAATATTTTTAACATTTCATTAGTTTCCAATATTGAGAACTTGTTTCAAAATCCTGGTCAGTGGTCCTTGGAATGCACAGACACTTTTGGATCTGATTTTTAAAGTCATAAGTACTGTTGTTTTTAACTGTAAACGTGGAGAAAAACACACGATTCTCCACCCCGCTACCTCAGTGCCATTCTGTGATTGGTTCTTTGTCTGGAGCAATGCCTATTTATAATTGAATGAATAAGTTAACTAGCTCTCTTTTATCTGAAATCATTTTAACCTCATGGTAGCATTTTATATCACTTTTCTACAGATATGTTCCTTGTTTAGGAATGTTATTTTATTAAATATTGCATTTTTTTTTTTTAATAATAATTGGTAGTACTAATGCTGTTTTATAATGTAGAATGTTTGGCCACCAGGACCACACTGAAAACACTTCCTGTTTAGGGTCATCTGAAAACAATATTAATATACATAGATGACTTGAATTTCAATTAAATGGATGATTTAATCCAAACAAATGAAAATTCTGTAATTTACTTACTCTTCACTTGTTTCAAAGCTTTTTAAGTTCATTTCTTTTGCTGAACACAAAGATATTTTGAAGAATGTTGTAAACTGACAGCCATTTTTTCAGATGTTGGATGTCAGTGGCGAATGGTGCCCAACATTTTTTCAAATAATTAATTTTGTGCTCATTAGAGAGAAAAAACTAGGTTTGGAACCTCCCGAAAGTAAGAAAACAGTTGGAGTGTTTTCATTTTTGGGTGAACTGTTCCTTTAAGACTGCAGCATTTTTTTTGTTTACCCCATTTGTTACCTGTGCGCACTTCCAATTTGCAACTTTTGGCTATTGGTCTAAAACTGTGGTCACTGCAGGACGCTTTTAATTTGTTTATTTTAGAATTTGTCATGATATATATTTAAGAGTAAGCCCCGGTGCTAAATTTTAAGGTTTTTTGTACAACATTATGCACACTGATCAAGAGCTTAACGTGAAACAAGTGCCTACAAGCGAGCAGGCTCTATTTTTGTGATAAACGCGTTGATTTTAACTGGCATGACTTGAGAATGAATTAAAAGGAATCATTTGAGCTACTTCGCATTTGTCTAGTGCAAGTATATGAGCATTTTGTCAACCCGTGTGGTGGAAGATGTCAGTTTGGAGCTTCAGAATGTGTGTGGTAATACTGTTTGTGTTCTGTAGTTGTGTGTTTAGCATGTGTGTTTTTAAGCCTTATGCAGATGGTGATTGTGTTCAAGGATAAAAAACTTCCAATTTTAGTGAGACACGGGCCAGCTTGAGATGAATGTGAGCTTTCGTGAAACATCAGTAACTGGATTCTGTGTCCCATTGAGATGTTTATGTGTTGTAGCAAAGCTTTAGAAAGTCCCAGAATCATCTTTTATCAATGTTAAATGTTATTAATGTGAAATGATGGTCTGTTTGTAATTTTGAGGTGCAGTATTGTCTCTTTCGGAAAAACTCCCTCAGGTCTCAACACCAGCAGGCCTCATTGGACTGGCATCTAATGTTACACTTGATTTTTTTTATTCAATACTTTGTGAACAGAATATACTATATATTTTTTACCCTTTAAATTGGCCTTAATATCTTTTTTCTGTTCTGTTTTCTTTCTGAAGGGGTCTTTAAAACCCTGTATTTTGGTGCTAAATGAATGCTTAATATTTCTGTAGGTATAGGATGGTTTTTAACTGATGAGTTACAAGACATAGATTTTGATATCTGAAATAATCTTTATCCCTAGCTTTAATATTCCGTGCTTGTACTAACATCACTGATGAAAAATAAATTGCACCAAACTCTTTTATTGACTGTCTTTTTATTGAAATGTCCATTGTATTAGCAAATAACTGTCAGATTTTTGCTTGTTATTAGATTGATCTATAATATTGTGCTTAGAAGCAAGAAATCAAATGCTTAAAAAAAAAAGATTATTACATATATAACGTTTGAAACTTTCTTTATACTTTATATTATCTTCATAGGATTTTAGTCATGCTTTTAATCATGTAAAATATACATTTTATTATGATCACTAAGCTAAATTTATTGTAATGCATTTTTTTAGACATACTGAAATAAAAGTCTGAAATAAAACTTATGGTTCACAAGGACTTTAATAGACTGATATTTTTGTTTATTTATTTTATTTACAATGCTTGAACAATAACAGGAAGGAACAAAAGACTGAGATAACAATCAATTTACATTCACAATCTTTCCATCCTTATTAATAACAATACAAAGTATATTTATTCATTCATTTTTTTTTTGGCTTAGTCCCTTTATTAATCTGGGGTTGGGACAGCGGAATGAACCGCCACAAAATTCATTAGAAATATACAAAACATTTAAATAACAAAAATTAACAAATAAAATAAATAATAAAGAAAAATACGTAGCAGGGGAGTCGAAGTTCTCAAAAATATGAATAATAGACAAATCTTTACATCGACTGTTCTCTAAAATACATAAGTGGTTAAATTTAGTGACTTTTATTTTGACGTGACTACTTTTATTTTGTTAGAAAGCGGTTTGATATAGTAGGTTGATGACTTTTATTTTGACATCTGGGGCTAGTTATCGAGCGTTTGCTGTGGTTTCAGGCTTGCTGCTGCTGCTGAAGCGGCGCTTTACGAACGACACGCCGGTGAAACGGAAGATCCCGGCAGAGCGCGGACTTTCATAATTAAATGTAAGAAGAAACATTGATTTAATAGGCTTTACACACTTTTTTTTGTTTTCACACGCCTTTTAATAGTAGTTTTGTTAATTTAAACGACGCGTTGTTTGTTTTATTGGTAGCGTAAACGTTATCGTTCAAAACTTCAGCGGATTAAAAAGCAACGGTTTTCCGTGACGCGTTAACTGTTTATATGAAGTTAAACAACACTAACAGACTAGTTTGACGCTCAAACCAGGGGTCATTCGGCATCTAACGTTAACAAAGTTCACAAAAAAGTAACTTGATTTTGTGGATACAAATATAAAACCAAACATTTTAATTGACATCAAGTAACATTCGGAAGTAAAAATTATGGTGGTGTAGGTTGAGGGTTAAAGGGTGTGAATGTATGTTTAAGGAAATGAGGCTTAACGCAATCTCTCTTCTCGTTCTCTTCTGCAACATCAGCGGAAAGAATATCTCTATCAGCTTTAAATCCTCGGTTTTGCCTCAGTCATGGCTGTGAACGTGTTCTCGACATCGGTGACAAGTGAAAACCTCAGCCGCCATGACATGCTCACATGGATAAACGAGTCTTTACAGATGAACCATGCCAAGATCGAGCAGCTGTGCACAGGTCAGTGAGCAGCTGTTTGGCCTCTTCCCTTCACACACTTTCAGCTTGAGCATCAATACATTACACACACGAGCATCAGTTCAGAGGTAATCACAAAGTCTATCTTTCATGTTATAATAGTGGGATGACATGAGTTTGTCATATGGGTTGTTAGTATATTAAAGAGATAGTTCACCAAAAAATAATCTCACATATTTACTGCCCCTCAAGTGATTCCAAACCTTTGAGTTTTTTGTTGTTGTTGTTGAACACAAATGCAGACACTTTAAAGAAAGCTGAAAATCTGTAACCATCAAATTCTATAATAGGTAATGCAAATGCCATGGAAGTTAAAGGTTACAGGCTTTCAACAATTTTTTAATTATTTTCAGTCTTAGTGAAGGGATGGACAATGATTGTAAGAATGAGAGAGGTTATTTTTGTTTTTGTTGGATGTTAAATGTGTAGTTATTTATTTATTGTTTGTTTTATTCGCTGATTCTGTTTTGTTCATGTCTTTTAAGGTGCTGCTTACTGTCACTTTATGGACATGCTGTTCCCATCGTGTCTTCCACTGAAGAAAGTCAAGTTCCAGGCCAAACTCGAGCACGAATACATCCATAACTTCAAACTCCTTCAAGCCAGTTTTAAAAAGATGGGTGTTAGTAAAGTATGTTAACCAGTTACATTTATTAACGCACACAGTTTTTGTTTTTGAAATTTTGCATTAAAAAGTTTTTCTTCACTTAAAAAATGTATATCATACACTTTTACCATGATTTACAGATAAATTAATGAAATCAGAAAAAAATCAGTGTAACAAGTAGATTATATAGCAGAAAATCTTGTCATGCATATTAAACCCAATGAATATTTTATAACGCATTAAAAGACTCTATTTAAATACTCTAACATATTAAATTACTCTATTTAAATACTCTAGTTTAACATATTAAAAGGCTCCATTTAAGGATCACAGTGGCAATAAAAATATTTATTATTTGTCCTTTTCAATCTTCAAAACACTAGGTTTTACACATTTATAGGCAAAAAGTATAAGCATTTACATTTAGACACTTGTATTTAACTATTCTATGTGTAAAATTCGACATGAACAGCAAAATAGGATTTCTTGGCATTGATTCATGTACTGCGTGTCTTGATTTTGGCTTGTTATTTTGAACTATCATCTGTCTCTTTGCAGATTATTCCTGTTGATAAGCTTGTGAAGGGCAAGTTTCAGGACAACTTTGAGTTTGTGCAGTGGTTTAAAAAGTTCTTCGATGCAAACTATGATGGGAAGGAATATGATCCGGTGGCCGCTCGACAGGGACAAGATATTCCAACCAATCAGAGTCCAGCAGCAGCAGCCACGGCTAACAAGGCAAGGAAACCTAGCTCGGGTAAGGAGGTCTCAATATAACTGCAGATTAACAAATCAGTCTTTATAGATTCAAATAACCTTTTTAAAAGTATGTTGGATTTGTCATTGTGGAAAGCTAGCTGTTCTAATGCTAACAGGTGCATGGCAGCTGCAGCTGCTATGGATTTAAGGCTAAAATATGTGGGTGTGACCCAGTCACGCACCCGTGGGCTAGTTCTACATGCTTTAGCTGCTTTTACATGTGTGAGAATAGCTGGAGCCTCACATTGCCTGTGCATGGATTTTTCTGTTTACTTCAGATACAGGCATCACACCTGCAGTCAAGCCAATGGCCCCTGTTGGTGAGATATAAGTTCTAGTGGTTTACATGACATGGTTTTAACTAAAAACAGAACACCACGTTCTGAGTGTCTGAAAACACAAATGGCTTTACGATTTCGATCTGTAGGCATATGGACGTGCTCAACATCAGCATTTCTGTAAAAAGTTGCATCGCGACCTATTGCCCTGGCATACATATTGTCGTTGATCATTTTGAGATTAGTACCATTTCCATTACAAATGTGAATTTTTTTTTTTAAATGTTAATGAAAAGCTGATGCAAATTGACAAACATTTCTAATGATCACTGTTATACATCTCTCAATTATCTCACGATAAGTCATCTTAAAAGTTAAGATGACAGATGCTGGTGAGTTTACGTATACATCTCAGCCATCATACTAGCCACTACATGGTTTTTCCTGGCTCAGAATTGGTCATTGGTGGTGGCTGATCAGCATGGTTATCCACAAAGAGAAAAGAGTAGCCTAGTACCCTTGTGATCCGCAAGTCAAATATTAACAATACATTTTAAAAAAAAAAATACAAAATAAAAACGGTTTGAAATTTGCTTATCTTATTTATTCATGAAAGAAAACAATCACTGCCAGAGCAGATAGTAAAATATTACAACTTATTTTACAAAATGGGGGATTCAGATAGATCAGCCTTTCTTTCGAGTTGTGTGCAGTAGATCCTCTTTTAGCGCTTGCTGCATCACGACCAACAGAGACCGTTTTATAACCACATTTATAGAATGTGTTAAAGAACAAGTGGCAGTTCAGGTTGCACAAATTGTAGAAAAATGCCAGCTGTTGTTATTGTGTGTAAACAAACAACATTTCATATAATTTAACGCTAGTCTGTTTTTAGTACATTGTCATGTAAACCTATCGTTATTTGATGCACATTGGTGGTATTTTCTCACAGTGTGGTGATACATTTCCAAATACTGCACTTTTCTAAAAACAAAACACTAAACAAAGAGACACAGATTGTTGGGTCTAGGGCTCTTATTGGTTTAATTTTCTATAAACATTTTTTTTATTTTTTAAAAATAAAACTATAAAACTGACCTTATCCTTAACAACAAATGAAATGTATCAGAATGTGATGGATCTCCTTATGTTGTTCAGCTCCACAGCGTTCAGCAGCAGCACCTAAATCTACAGCAAAAACATCTCCTGCGGCAACGAGAGGCACAGGCAGCGGTGATGAAGAAAAAGGCGCACTTACTCAGATGGTATGGCTTCAGCTCTTGTTGTTTTGAGCTTTGTTATTTAAATAGCTTGTTTAAAACACACTTTGTGTCCCAAATGACATTCTATGCACTTATAGACTGAACAGCGTAGTCTTTGAGTTTTCAAATGAAACTATTTAAAAGAAAAATTGTATTCAAAGACATTTAACAGTCGTTAAACTAGTGATCATCAAAGAAACGAATAGTGCCTGTTATGAGTACAACTACATTCACAATCAAGAGTCGTAATCATTCCAGTTGGGAATTTACCTTGCACAATTCAAAATTAAGTATTCCAACCTCAGCGCCAGATAGGTCCTAGTGTAGCTGCTATGTGTGCAAAACTGTGGAAAACATTCCACATTTTATCGGTTGAATAAGTAGCATTATCATCTAAGTATTTAAAGTGTACCTTTTTTAATATACTTTAGTGTAAATGCATTACTTGAAGGGCAGCTATGATAAAAATCATTGCCGCTTGGACAGAACTGTGTGTAGATATAGTGACCACAGTCATATTGGGGTGATATAAAGACAAAAAGTTTTTTTTGATTCCTGAGGTTAAAATCGTATTCAAATCCCTCCCATTTTGAGGGCCACTGCAACGTGACATAGGAGTGTTGTTTCTCTGCCCACCAAATTGATTGACAGCTGAGTATTTACGTGTCTCCAAAGTAAAGCATATAATCACATCAACAAGCCAGGACGTGTGCAAAGCAACTGCGATTAAAAAATCTCTTCAGCTCGCTGTAATCATCAATCATCATCAAATGTGATTGAGTTTTACGAGTTTAACGTTTTTAAAACAGTGCATGTTTGTAAATAATTACAGAAATGTTACTGTCTTCACTTTATCACCACAGCTGCATGTCAGTACAGTTCTTAAAGACGCTGCTTCAGTCCTGGTTTGTGGATGTTAAATCAGGTTAATTTTGTACATTAACATAACGGATAACCATACAGCAGTGGATATTAATGTAACACAGGTGCTGTGTATGTTTGGAGAAGTTGGATATTAATCTGGATATAATTACAATGGTGCATGTATGCCCTATACCACCTAGCTATATTAAAAAGCCATCTATTATAATGCACCTGTCTCAGTTTAGAAAGGAAACCCAAATCCACCCAAATTTTTATCAGTAGGAATTTATGAATATATGATGTAATCTACCAACTTATGCACCAGTGTATACAGATGGTTCAAAATCAGAGGGAAGAGTATTTGCTGCAGCAGTGATTGGTTCAGAGTGTTTCAGAAACAGTATTCCCGGACAAAGCTCGATATTCACAGCTGTAGTTTGTTCACTGTTTTTAGCTCTGGAACAAATGGAAAAAGAACAGCAACGCCAGTTTTTAATTTGCACAGATTCTATGTCCTGCTTACAAGCACTTGAATCTCTGAAAACTGATCATCCTATGATTTTTAGCATTATAGAAAAAGTGGACCTTTGAAAGACTAAAGACTTGGATATTATTTTTTGCTGGATACCTGGTCATATGGGATTTATTGGAAATGAACGTGCAGATAAAGCAGCTAAGGAAGCCCTACAGTTGGATATAACAGAATGTAATATTCCTGTGTCTGATATTAAACCTGTTTTAAATCTGTATATTAATGAGAAATGGCAAATGGAATGGCATGAATGTAGGAATAACAAATTGTATGAAGTGAATCCAGTTGTAAATGAAAGAAATAATTACCATTTTGAAAATAAACAAGATCCAGGTAGTAAATACGAGATGCAGAATCGGACACTCAACTTACCTACCCACTCAACATATTTGTGACTTGTGTAAGAATACTTTGACAAAACATATTTTAATAGTATGTGTATTTTTAAATGATGTTTTATTCTGGAAATATTTTAAGTGAAATGTTTGAAAAGGTGCCTTCTAGAGCACTTTTAGAATATTTATCTTTAATTAGACTAAAAGATTGTATATTCCTTCATGTCTGTCACTGTGCTGTATATCTGACACAGCAGAGGCGGAGACTGAAGCACACTCTGACAGGCACGTGGGAACAGTGGGCAGGGAGACTTAGCATTAAAGGCACAAGCAACAAAAACAGCCACATTGTGTTTAGAGTAGAAAATTCTAATGTTTTGAAAGCTATAATAAATATTCCAATGGGTGTTTAAGCTGTTACTTTATAGACACATTCTGGAGACACTAAAGACTTATCTTAATCTTGAAAAGGGGGTAAAACGTGCCCTTTTAAACTATTTATACAACAAAATGGTGTAAACAGGCTGCAATTGATTGATTTAATGTAGTTGAATGTATTTTATTTGAGTACATTGCTTTAAGAAGCTTCACAACATAAATTATGAAAATGCCATCATTGTTTTATATTACATGATTTAATTAGAATTTAAACTATTTGGTCAACTTGTAACGGTTGTTTTATAATTCTAGGTTTAATTCAGTATCCTTATATTGAATGTTTTACTGATTGTTGTTCTGTTCATCCGAGCAGATAAATGACTTGAAGGCCACCATTGCTGACATGGAAAAGGAAAGGGATTTCTACTTCGGCAAGTTGAGAAACATCGAGCTCATCTGTCAAGAGAAAGAGGGTGAGGGTGATCCAACACTGCAGAAGATCGTGGATATTCTGTACGCCACAGATGTAAGCCAATATCAGTATGTGTAAATAAGACTGACGTTAAACTTTCTTCATCCTGCTCAGTTCTGTTTTACTCCATCTTTCAACAGGAAGGGTTTGTAATCCCGGAAGATGAGGGTGGTGAACCAGAAGAGTTTTGACCAATCCATGGGGTGACCGTTTACATTTTTTATTATTAAAGACCCCGCTGGACACTCGAATGCACATACTGGCTTATTCCTGCTGTTCTGCTGCACTTGCCTTCAGTCCATCATTTTGGACTTTGACTTTTGAATGTCTTTTTATTCAGGGACGTTTCTATACCTTGAATTCTCAGCTTTTTTTATTGACCATCGAAACAAAACTATTTTTGTGAATGAAAAAATAAAGTACTTATCAAAGTCTGTTTCTATAAAGTAGTCCACTTAGAACTGAGTCCAACCTGCCAACAATGAAACCGACATGAGCAAGCCACTTTTATGAGTATAGGTTAGTGCATAACATTGCTGTTATTATCTAGTGTCTGATCTGCACATTTGACTGCTAGCTGACCATTTGGCAGCGACGCTCACTTCCTCTAATTAACTCTGAAGCAGGATGTGTGTCAATGGTTTGCATTTCCCTTTTATGAGCACATGAAGCAATGAGGAACCACTTGACAATAACAAGACGAAGAGCATATGTTTGAGCTGGTTGACGCCGCTTTCTACTTGTCTTTATCCACAAAGTCTTTAAGGGAATATTTTTGCAAAAACTGAAAATTTCATAATTGACCCCCAGGTCATCAGAGATTTGAGTTGTTGTTTTTTCCATAAAGGAAAGTTTTGGAGGAATATTTTTAATACATTTAATGCAAGTGAAGGCTCAGAGCAGACCATGTTTTATCATTGAAATCCATACTTAAGCAGCATACTTCCACCTTTACAATGTGCATAGGTCATGCAAGAGGCTGTGAACTGCTGTTTCATGAATGTGTTTGTAAAATTATTGTCATTTTTATTGAAAAATGACTGATCGTTTCATTGTATACTGTATGTTTTGTGGATTTCCTTAAAGCTGCCTCAATAGGGATTTTGGACCAACAAAAGTATTCTTTGATGAGCACTATTCACTTTTTTTTACTTAAAAGGATAGTTCACCCCAAAATGAAATCCTTCACTTGCTCCAAATCATTGTTTTGTATTCCGTTACACAAAAGATAATTGTTGGAAAAATCCAACCATTTACATCAATAAAACAAATGCGAAGAAAGTTGAAGGATACAGGTTTTGAACATTTTTCAAAATATACTAAACTAAGAAAAAAACTTTCATACATCTTGAATGGTCAAACGAGCCAAACGTTTTTATTTTGGCGTGAACCTTTTAAAGTTGTAGGTATCAGGCAGGTTTTGATGCTAAATCTTAAAGTAGCATGTATTATCTTACACGTATATCCACAGATCTGCTATTCATTAGTGTAAAATAATACAAAATGTTTTACTTTACAAGAGATAAACCAGTCCGCGTGTTATAATTTTGAGGCACAAGTTATTTTTCCCATGGTTTTGTTTTTCTGGGCATCTGAGAAACCGTGGGCTGGTCGTGGCAAGGCTTGATATCCAGCTTCTGGAGTCCGGGAACTTCCTCTCCCGCTTGAATCCTGCGGAAAACCTCTGGAAAAGAGAGAGACTGCGGCCCCTCTGCTTCTGCAGACTCCTGCACACCGACTGCGGCTTCATCCGGCTTTTCCATCGCTTAATTTACTTACTACCACAGCTCTGTGTTGGAGAATGAGAGGAAGTCTTTACTCACTTATCTAAGACTTAATTATTATATGTGATTCCCTGTTAATATAAATGACTTACTTATCAGGCTATCTTGAAAACTATGTGCATTTCAAATTAAACGAATAAGCACTTGTTTATTAAACGTAAGTAAATGTTATAAACATGAAAAGCTCCACACCGAAGCATGTTGTCCTAAAGTTTACAAAGTAACGTTGCATCTGTATCTAGACTTCCGTCTCCAGTCTGTTCTTCAGTGTTGGATTTTAAAATAAAAGTCCCTCAAATGCTCTGCTTTTTGCGTCCCAGCAAAACATTATAATAAGTAATAATGTGCCCTGTTAAGCTGATTTGTGTGATTGTGTTTTTTTTTCTTCATTTTATTGTATTGTGTTGATTTTATGGTGAAATACAGTATTTTTATGGGTCAACATTTATTTTTAAATAATCCTAATATATCTCCTAACTGTTAGTCAATAAGATAATTTTTTACGTATTTTTTTTAGGCAATAGACAAACATCCTATATTTAATTCCAGTTTTCATATATATATTTTTAATATATATATATATATATATATATATATATATATATATATATATATATATATATATATATATATATATATATATATATATATATGTATATATATGTATATATATATGTGTGTATATATATATATATATATATATATATATATATATATATATATATATAATATATATAATTATATATATTATAATTATAATAATAAATATATAATTATTTTCCAACCTTAATAATATAATGTGGATTCAATATAAAATATAAATTATTTAGAATATTTACATTATTCAAAATATTATGAAACATTATACAAATATCATACAAAATAACATGAAATATGCATTATCTAATACTGTTCAAATTATGTATATCTGTGATTTATGTCTGTTGCAGTGGCAGTCAAAAGCTTTCTCCTGTGATGTTCTTTATAAGTGAGAAACATATAGAGCGCTGTTTGCTACATATTTTATCGGTGAAGTACTATACAAAATTGTTTTTAAAAGTCCCATGTATATTTTCAAGGATTAAATCATTGTGAGATTATTTGCATACATTTTGAGATAGTCTGGACCTGTGAGAAGATGGACTTGGCCCTCTACACCTGCACTCTTTACCTGTGTAAGTCAATCATTGACTAGTGAGCTCAGAAAGACATGCATAGATAATAGGAAGCCACTTTCCTATAGATCTGGAGTAAGTATTGCTTATTTAAGTTCAGTTCTGTACTGCGGTTTATGCCACACCAGACTACAGATAAGTTTGTATTTACCTGTTTTGATTGAGATATTTAAAGAATCCCACTTAATGTCTTTGTGCTTCATGTTTTTCAGATTTCACTCAACAATGAGGAACCGTAACTGCACTTTAATGGGAGGTGGAATCCCTCTGTCATCTGAGTTCTTTAAAGGTAAGAAATTCAGCACACCATGATGAAAGATGCTCATAAATTAAGCATGTGTGTCTGCTGTTCTTCCAAGTTACACTATCTGAACCCCCGATAATGACAGGAATGGCAAAATATTGTAAAGTAAACTGTGTATGATTATTTGCGGTAAATAAACAACAAAGAACTTGCTCATCAGTCAACAACACACACAGAGCTGAGTTAGATGCTGCGAAAAGATTTTAAACATAAATGGGACATGAGATATTATTATAATTTTTTTTCTTTTTTTTTTCTCGCAGCAATACCTAAAATACCTGTACTAAGAACATTTTAGCCAGTCCTTCTTAAGGAGCATTTATTCCTCTGAGTAAATCCTTTTCTTATTATTTAAATGACCTTATCAAGTTAAAGAATCCTTAGAGAAATGGAGAAGTTTCACTGATGCTAAAGTTTCTCTGGAACCTTTGATGGCATATCGCTAGAACAGCTTTGAAAGTCTCAATCTTTACGTGCACCCTCTAGTCTTGGTTTAAGATGTCTTGACTTCATCACTGCAATGCACTTTGTAGCAAAGATTCTCTGTAATGGAAAAAAAAAGCTTTTTAGATTATTAAAACGTTCTTCTGAAATGGTTCTGTTTTCCTGCTGGCAGCTTCATTTATAGTTTTCTTTGATTCCTTGTAGTGATCAAGGATGATCTCTGGCTGTTCCTCCTCCCTGCTGTGTTTGCTGTGCTTCTGCTTGCTCTCTTTCTGGAGGAGATTGGCTTCTTTCTGCGTCATGTTCCCTCTCATCGACGTAAACGCCTCAGTTTGTGGATCCTGGGAGTTTATCCAGTAATGCATGACATGCTCAGTCAGTTCATTTCAAACCTTAGTTAACCTTTGCTGACGTTTCATTTTCTCGACAGGTTTTCGGAATGACGTCCATCATATCGCTATATGTTCCACGCTCATCATCTCTGTGCAATTTCATTGCATCTCTGTGAGTAACTTTCAACTTCCTGTGCTGGAGTAGTAATGCACAATATGGCCCAAATGGCCAGTCACATAAGTAATGGAAGTTGTGCATTTCTTGCCAGATATCACTCCATTACACTCCTGAAGTTTATGGGTCTTATCAAAAACTTCTTTGGTGGAAATACCCGCATGCTGGAGGCATTAGCAGGGGAGCAGGTGTCTCCAAACCCCTTCCCCTGCTGCTGCTGCTGCTGTCTTCCTCTGTTCGACATCAACAAGTACTTCATCACACATTCAAGTACAATAACTAGGTTGTCTTATCATAATGGAGAGATCTAAACCTACTTCTTTCATCAGGACTAGTGTGAGCTGGATGATGGCGGCTGTTCTTCAGCTCTCTGTGGTCAGAACAATCCTGTTCTTCCTCACTCTCGTCCTGTGGACTGATGAGCAATACGACTATGGGGATGTGAGTACAACACTATTTCTCTGAGCATACAAATGTTTTAATGAGGCCTACAGAGGAAAAAAAAAATCTTTCATTCGGCTAAATTAATTCAGCTGATATATTCAAGGTCCCATACATTATGTGCTTAGTTAAAAGGCATTTTCAGTTATAATTTGTCTACACTACATTTAGGTTTGAGGTCAGGTTTTTCTCCTATGTTTACTATAAAGCAGGGGTGCCCAAACTTTTTTCTTATGAAGGGCCAAAAACCAAACATAAATGAGGCTGGTGGTGGACTGAAGGTTAATATAGGTGCCGTGGGTGATTTCCTAATTTATTTACTATTATTTAAAAATGACTAGAAAACATTGCTTTATATTAACCAATACATATTTTTACATTACATAATAAAACTTTTACAGTAAAAACAAAAACAATCTAATTTATAACAGAATCACACTGCCTTTGCAGACAGTGCCTCGCTGATGTCTTCTGCATAGTTCTCTATCCGTCGAGTGACAGTATTCACATTTAAAAAAATCTGATTCATTCATTCATTTTCCTTCAGCTTAGTATCTATTTTAGTGGTCGCCCACAGCGGAATGATTTGCCAACTATTCCAACATATGTTTTACCCTTTCAGCCGCAACCCAGTACTGGGAAAAAATCGAGATGGGCTCTGGATGCAGAACTGGTGCAGTGCAATCTAAGCTGCATCCAATGCTTTTTAATGCGTTCATCTAACCCCACCCCTAAGCCTACCCCTCACAGTGACGTCACTCACTCCATTGAGTGCATTGTGTCTGTGATTGCATCGCTGAGTGATTCAATCTCAGCTTGTGTCATTAAGGCTTTATCCAGATACTACTGAAAAAATCCTTTACAACATTAAAAGATTTAATTTGTTTACTCTTTTGTAACTCAGCAATAAAACAAACTAACTAAAAACATTACATCAAATTAGAAACGGCGATCTGTGTTAAAGGCATTTACCCCAGCCCTCTCCATCATTCTTACTCTCTTAACAGATGAGATGGTGGGCCAAATCAAATCAAGATTACAATGGACCAACTTTGGCCCACGGGCCCTATTTGGGCATCTCTGCCTTAAAGGCTTCATGCATTTGATAAAACATATTCTGAAATGATATTACAAAAAAAACTAAAAACATTATCTTAAAATTTTTAAAAAGGTATGTTTTTCATGAGTCCCTGTATTTCCAATATGCTGATTTGGCTCTCAAGAAACATAGCTTATTAGGGTTAGTTGTTAGAATCGGCACTGTACTTTAGAAATTTGGTTTGCATTGGCTTATGTATTTATTACGAAACTGTGTCACTAATCTGCATGTCTTTCACAGGTGAATTCTGTGAATCTCAACATGTATGTCAATGCCATCATTGCCATATCCACTTTTCTGTCCTTTTATGGCTACTTGCTGTTTTATAAAGCTACAAAAAGGGCACTGCCTGGACATGGTCTTCGAGCCAAGTTTATTTGCATCATTGTTGTCCTGGTCCTTTGTGGACTTCAGAGTGGAGTTCTGGAGACCATGGGTGCGCTGAATGTCATCCCCTGCACTCCTCCCTTCTCTGACCTGTTTCGTTCTCAGTGTAAGAATCGCAAAATATTTGATTTCCTCAAGCATTTAGAGCTGAATGTTTTTTTTTATATGTGATTTTGTCTATTTTCCCCTTTCTCTAAGTAATCTACCACTACTCGATAATTGTGGAGATGTTCTGCATCAGCCTCTTTGCACATTATACATTTCGTAAAGTTGAACCATGTCAAGATGTGGCTGAAGAAATGGAAGTGGATGTTCTGAGAGTCTTCAATGAGAAATCAATTCAGACAGAAGAGGAGCTGCCAATTGCTGTGCAACTGTCCTCTCAAGAGGACGACGCATTCCATTCCAACCTGGGGTACAACAGCGACAGTGAAGACAGCAGCCTCTGTAAAATTGAACACGCACCACTGGACCGCTTTACTTTTCCCTCACAGCACAGAATGCAAACTGCAGCAAACACAGAGAAAGTACATACTCCACCACCAGAGGACTCCATGAGAGTGAAGATGCCGACCATTACTGTCAGTGCTCAAATTAACCATGTGGACAATGGCGATGTTACTGTTGTATAGAGGAAAAAGTGAATAAATAAATAAATAAATAAATAAATAAATATATATATATATATATATATATATATATATATATATATATATATATATATATATATATATATATATATATATATATATATATATATATATATTGTTTTATAGTCCTGTATTTAATTTAAGTGTTGTATTATTATTTGAAACTAATACATTAGAAGGTGTGCACAAATGTTATTCAATTAATCTCACCATCACTACAAGAATAATTCTATAAGTGTTAGACCTATAATAGCTGTTAGCTCTTGTAGTTTGTTATTATTTGTACATTTAAATAATAAAAAAATGTAGATACAATATATAATGAGCTATTTGTCACTTTCCACACTGAATAAAATATAAAATAAAATAATAAAATGAAATAAATAAATAAAATACTGACAGCAATTCATCGACTTTCCCCCCACCTCATGTACGCTATCAGAGGGACTGACCAATGAGCGTTAGATATTGTTCTCCTGGCTACAGCTCAACCAATCATTAACGCGAATACCTTAACGCGGGCTTCCCTTCATTGAGAATCATAAACAATCCATCTAGCTTGAAGTGACGAAGCGAACATGGCGCGAGATCTAAAAGGTAAGATGTCTGTGCTTTCTTTAAGTTTTTACTAACTGTCCCTTTATACACGTCCCAAATAATTTGCCGCAAATAAACGGGCTGTTTTAAATAAATTGCATTGTTAATAGCATTACTAGTGTGCAGAAAGTGCTCATTACACATGAAACTTAAACGACATCATCGAGCCATGTTTATGTTCTTTAAGATTGCAGGGTGCCCTGTAAGCTTTTGTTGGAGGACCTTCAGGCTTTGTGCCGAAGAAAAAAACTAGTTTGCAAGCAGCTGAGTGTGACAAAGAACAACTTTAATGACTATGAAGTGGAGTATCTGTGTAACTACAAAAAACACAAGGTCAGATTATTATGCTTTTAAAGTATATCATGAACGGCTGTGGTGAGGTCAGAAATGTTAAAATAAGATGGACCTGCAGGGCATCTTAATCTAAAATGCAAAATTTTACATAATTTCTATGATGAGGTAAAACTTTTCACAGATAAAAATGGCATTAATATGTTTTAGTTTATCGTATTTTTGTTAGCATTGTCTCTACTAGCAAAGCTTTTGGGGATCTGGGATCCAATCGCATTGTTTTCTTGAACATATTCAACTGAATCTGAATCTCAGGTAAGGTTGTTTGGTAGATTTATTAAATAGAGACTAATTCGGGACAGATTTACTGCAAGAGAGCGCTTCTGTTGGATTGAGCTCTGGGCTGGGCGATTTGGCCCTAAAATAAAAATCTTGATTAACGTTAATTATTAATTTTTTTTGCCCTAATAAATCACTGACAAGTTTTGTACAGTAAATAGGCTCACATATTACAAGCGAGAGATTTTTGACTAAAGCATAATTGTTTTCAAATAATTGAAAGAAACACATTATCAACTATCTGTAATTATTTATTAAACATCAACATTGAACAGCTGAAATTAAAACACATATTGCCAAAAACAGTCACTTTTTTCTTATAAAAAGTGAAAATAAATGATTTGCACTTTCGCAAACAAAATATTTTATATTATTTTCATATTAAAAGTAGATAATAAGCAGTATCTCTTCCAAAAAAAATAAGTCTTGTATATCCTGTAAGTAATATTTTGAACAGTGCTCTTCTTAAATCTTTTGTAAACAAATAATTTAATGCAAATAATAATGTGATTACTATTGAAAATATGCCGTTTCAAGGCATCTCTGCAGCAGCTTCCAATCATTGTCAATATAGTGCATATGTGCAACGTGTAGTTACAATTTTTGAGAGGTGCGCAGGTATACGAAAGGCTGCGAACCATACACATGTGCTCAATGCAGAAGTATAAATCAGCCATAACAGAGTAAGGTCTCATGACTCCACATGCGATAAGGAAAGTAATTAAAAAAAATTGACCTGTAAAAATTAGATTGATTATAGGTTCTGAAAGTGGATTACGATTACTTTGAGTAATTTTCCCAGCCCTAGATTGAGCTCCATTGAGCTCCTAATCGACAGCTTTGGCAATTACCATTTTCCCTAAAATAGAAGCTCGGATATAGTAGATCTGGGCTCATCTCTTAGAATCTAACCATTTTGACTTAATCTACACAGACTTAATATAAAGAAATGTTCTTCCTTTCTTCAATACATTTTTGTCTCATTTAATTGGGTGGACTAGCTATCAATCTGATGGGGTCAGTGCCACCCTGGCCCTTTTGTAGCCTTGCTACTGGCCTCAGCTGTTTCTACTTATCCATATTTCATATCCCCAATTTATAAGATTTACCTCACAGTAACCTTTAGAAATATGCCTGTTCAGGGTCGAGAGTTCTTCCTGGTGAAGTGGAAAGGCTACGAGGAGTCAGAAAACACCTGGGAGCCTCTTAAAAACCTTAAATGCCCAATACTGTTACACCAGTTCCGAAAAGACATGAAGGCAGCTCTGCTTCAGGCCAACGAACCACTTGATTCTGCATCTTTGAGTGGCCCTATCATCTCCTTCCTTCGCCAAAAGGCCACACAGCGCATTAGGCTTAAAAAATGGGAAGACCTCATGAACCAGACCTGCTGGCACAAGGGCCGAATATTTGTCTCAAATGAGGTAGACATGGATGGACCTCCCAAAAACTTCACCTACATTAATGAGAATAAGTTAGGGAAAGGAGTAGATATGAATGCAGTAATAGTGGGCTGTGAGTGTGAAGACTGCGTCTCTCAGCCAGTTGATGGCTGCTGTCCAGGGCTGCTGAAGTTTCGGAGGGCATATAATGAGAGCAGGCGGGTGAAAGTGATGCCTGGTGTACCCATTTATGAGTGTAACTCCAAGTGCCGCTGTGGACCAGACTGTGCCAACAGGGTTGTGCAGAGAGGTATTCAGTATGACCTGTGCATTTTCAAAACAGACAATGGCAGAGGCTGGGGCGTGCGGACACTGCAGAGGATTAATAAAAACAGCTTTGTTATGGAGTATCTTGGAGAGGTAAGATGTTGAAGTCACCATTTATTTTTTCACTTAATATTGAGTGTTAAAGAGTGTTTAAACATCAATACATCTTTTTGAGCAAATCTTGATTCTATTAAAATTCATGTTATCTTAAAGTTATATTCCTTCTCTGACAACATCTCAGCCCAAGACCAAATGGCACCCACAACCCTTGAGGTCTTCCCCTTGAGTCCATATCTTCAAGTCAAAATGCACTTTGACTGTTAGTAGATGTCTGCTGTGTGCTCATCAAGGGTGGATTGAGGCTGTAAAGGAGACACTTTTGAGTACTCTTCACAAAGCTAAAATAATAAATAAGACCCTATACTATACACGCTGTCTGCTGGGTCTTAAAAAGTCTTTAATGCCAAAAATGAAATTTTAGGCCTTAAAAAGTCTTAAATTCACTGAAGTATTGTGTTGTAGGTCTTAAATCATTTTAAACCAGTCTTAATTTTGTTTTGGCAAAGTAAAGCTACTTAATCGAGCCGACATCCATCCAATAACCAACAGTACATCAACAAATTTTTTTTTTATATATATATATTTAATTTGTTTATATTACAAACAAACACAATTCACAACAGCTGTTGAACATTTTTACAGCAAATTGCCGAATTAAATTGTTTTTATTTTTTATAAAAAAATATTGAATATAAACTGAAAATAAACTAAATACCCAGCCATTATTAAACTTCCTTAGTCTTTAACCCTGTGTAAGTCTAACATTTCATTCTTAATAGTCTTTAAAGGGTCTTAAAAAGTCTTGAATTTGACTTGATGAAACTTGCAGAAACCCTGTATACAGTATTATGGGTTTAATAGAGATAAGCCCACAGTGGCCATAGTAAGGCCACAAGTGTGTATGTGAAGTGTGCCATTTGAGATTGTTTCCTCTTCTTTTATTTGATGATTTGATTGCTGGATTGAAGGCAGGTTCCTCTCATGAAATTAACCAATAGCAAAAGACAGTTCCTAATGAACAAAGTGAAGCTCCACTCTGTTTTTTTAATAGAAATGTCAAGATGCACATAGATTTTGAAAATCTGGATAAGAGCAATTACATGCAAATGTCAACCTTGCCATGAAAAAAAAAACATAAAAAAAAAAAGCAAAAATCCCATTCTAAGTTTTTATTTTTTTGTGTAGGGTTTGTTTTACAGGATTGTAAAAATACTCAAAAATGTCTCTGTCAATGTTCTCAAACAATTATATTTGATTTACCAAAGTCACACAAGTGCCAATTTCACATCCGTCACATCCATAACCAAGCTTTTTCCCTCATAAATGCAAAATGTTAAATAAAATTAAATCAATCACTTTTTTTGTTCTATAGACAACTCTTATCCTTTTGATAAGCATTATTTCTTTTGGGTTGTACAGTTTAATTCACAGAATTTCTACAAAGTATGGTGTAGACTGTAAACTTGCATACTTTTTTCTTCACATCAAAACCGCATGTTTATTTTCCTCATGTAAAGTATAAAAAAATGTTAACAGATTGATTTTTTTATTTTTTTTTTATCGAATAACTCTGTGGTTAGTTGTTTTGGAAAATATCAGATAAATAACAGATGTTTCAATGTAATGTTAACATACGCTCTTTGTGATTTTATGTTTTTAGTTTTCACTGTAAATGTCACATCCATAAAGCTGGAATTGCTCATAAAATACTTATGGACATATTCACATCTGCTTCCATTCATGTGGTTTTGTTTTAACAGATGTTTTGATGATTAAAAAATTAGCACAATGGGATGGCATTAATGGACAGACCAACAATCTGAACACATCTGAAATGTTGTTTTGGTCATTCTAAAATCCCTTTTTCAAAGTTCATCATCAAATGGGTTCAGTATTATTACCTATCAGAAATGTGCTGCGCTCCCAAAGAGTGGTCTCATGTTTCCGAAAGCTTCCTTGATATTTGGTCTCCGTTTATGAGGAATGGACAATTTTGTTCTTTTTGATTCATTGTATTCGAATGCTTTATTTTCAAATGTTCTATGCGATATTGCTGTTTTTCACTTATTTAATTCACGTTTCTGGATGGAAGCAACCATTGAAGTTGCAGATTCACTTACATAAACATCACAATAGGGAATATAAAAGGATTTTTCATTTCACACTAATTTTACGGGGAAGTTCACCCTAAAAAAGTCATTCTAAACTTTTAAATGCAAGTAAATTGTTCATTTTAATTTCTCCAATAACCTTTGTGCAGATAAAATGTGATATTATGTGTGAAATAATGTTCCATTGGGTTTGTAGTGTCAATTCATCCCAAAATGAAAATGTATTAATTATTTACTCTCCCTCAAATGGTTTCAAACCTTTGTAATGTTCTTTGTTCTCTTGAACACTTAAAGAAAATATTTTGATTGATTGATAATCTGTATCAATTAACTTTCATAGTAGGAAAACCAATAACGTCAGTGGTTGCAGGATTCCAGCTGTCTTCCATATTTCTTCTTTTGTGTTCAACAGAATAAAGATGTCAGACAGGTTTGGACCAAGTGAGGGGTGAGTAAATGATGACAGTTTTCAGTTTTGGGTGAACTATCCCTTTAAGAATCTCACCAGAAGTAGTGGGTCATTATTTAGCCTGTGCTTTTATGAGTGCGTTTGCAGTTTTAGAAGTCAAGATGCAGACCTGTGTTTTCCTCTGTCAGTGTTGATTACTGACCTGCTGTCAGCTGTGTGTTCCATCAGATCATCACCACAGATGAAGCTGAGCAGAGAGGAGTGCTGTACGATAAGCAGGGCGTCACGTACCTGTTTGATCTGGACTATGTGGATGATGTCTACACCATTGATGCGGCTCATTACGGAAACATCTCTCACTTTGTCAACCACAGCGTGAGCACCAACTAGATGTACACTAGTCATTTAGGACAGATTCTTGAGAAATAATATTTATTTGTGGAAGGTATGTTGCATTAATATGCGTTTTCCTGATGTTCCTTAAATTCCGGTATTATAGTAAACTAGGGATGCTCCAATCGATCGGCCAGAGATCGATATTGGCTGGTAATCACATATTATGACTCAATCAGTACTCTTTAATCTGGCCGATCACATGAACCAATCACAGCCCTTCGTTTATACAATTTACAAGCAGAGGAAGATGCACTTTAACTTCTGTATTAAATATGCGCTCTAAATGTTTCCAAATTGCATTTTTAGTCACTTCTCTTACCAAGTTTTTTAACCTGTTTTATTTAATACTTTCTGTAAAACTGCTTCGGATCATGCCTTGTCCACGCTAAATGTTTATAAGAGAAGTGCTTATGGGATTCTATGCAACATCCTTCATTTATTCTCTTAGGAAAGAAGATATTTCCACTTAAGTATCACACTTGGATCAAAAATGTGCTTTATGCAATGTTAAAGTTATATAAAGCTTGAAGGATCAGAATCAGTACTCTGTATCAGCTGATCATCTTGTGGAGGAATCGGTACTCTATATGGGCTCCAAAAATCCTGATCGGAGCATTCCTGTAGTACACTTTTCAATTCTAAATAATTTTTAGGATATTAAGAAAAAATGCAGTAAAAAAATGCAAGTTAAAATTCAAAAAAAAAAAAAAAATTCAAAAAAAAAATATATATATATATATATGTATATGTATGTGTGTGTGTGTGTGTATATATATAGTCTAATTGGTGGCCTATAAGCAAGGCTATACATAATCTACAGAACTTTTTAGCTTTTTCTCTGCAAAATTTATGCAGAACTATTAAAAAAAAGACATTAAATATATATAAAAATGACTTTTGAAGGTTTACAATCTAAATCTAACTAGAACTACTTGTTTGGAAAAAAAAACATAATAAATCAACTATAAGACAAATAATATAACTTTACAAATTGCATTGTACTTAAAGTATCCAAATATTTTATATCAGTGGTTACCAACCTTTTTCTTTGGGGCCCCCCCCCATGAACATATACAAACATTGGAGCCCCCCCACCATATAAATACACACGCACGCACACACATATGTACTGTGTGTGTGTGTGTATATATATATATATATATATATATATATATATATATATATATATATATATATGTGTGTGTGTGTGTGTGTGTGTGTGTGTGTGTGTGTGTGTGTGTGTGTGTGTGTTTGTGTAATATTAATATATAGTAATATGTATAGAAAATATTAATTAATCAGTTTTAACTTGTCTTGGCCTTCAATAAAACCAAAATTTAGGTAGGCTTTGTCATACTGTCTAATCTTTTTCTTCGCCTCTGAAGAATCACTGCATTTACGTTTGTCTGCCATTTTTGTTTTGATTTTGCCTTTACGACACGTTGACAAGCAGATTGCGCGAGTGAGCAAAATTTAAATAATTATTTAAAGTTATTTATTTTAATTATTTTCACTATTATGTTGGAATTTTAAGCATGCGTTTAGATTTTTATTTATAATAGTAGGGCTGCTCGATTTTGGGAAAAATCATAATCACGATTATTTTGGTCATAATTGTAATCACGATTATTCAAAACCATTGCCAGTTAAAGTCAAAATTATTAGCGCTCCTAAGATTTTTTTTTTAATAAATAATTTAAAAATATTTCCCAAATTATGTTTAACAGAGCAAGGAATTTTAACAGCATTTCCTATAATATTTTTTCTTCTATTTGTTTTATTTTAGCTAGAATAAAGAAAGGTTTAAATATTTTGAAACCAATTTAAGCTCAATATTATTAGCCCCCTTAAGCAATATATATTTTTGATTGTCTGCAGAATAAACTACCGTTATAATGACTTGCCTTATTACTCTAATTAACCCTTTGAACTGCACTTTAATCTGAATGCTTGTATTTTGAAAAATATCTAGTAAAATATTATGTGCTGTCATTATAGCAAAGACAAAAAGAAGTCAGTGATTAGAAATGAGATATCAAAACTATTATGTTTAGAAATAAGTTAATAAAATATTCTTTCCATGAAACAGAAATTGGACAGGAAAAGGTTTGCTAATATTCAAGAGGGCTAATAATTCTGACTTCAAGTGTATACATACAGTTATTTAGAGGGTTTTCTCGTTATGTTTGTTTAATAATGATAAAAACAGGCGGCAGCGGGAATATTTCGCGCTGTCTCTTTAATGGTTTCTCTTTCACGTCTTTTGATCCTCAACTCGTTTGTTTATTACACAAATGAGGGTTAATGTACATAATCACTAAACACCGCGTTTTGACACCTATTTGACCATTAAAGTGCTTACGTTAAGATGACTAGATGTCTGCGCTACTCTGCTCGTCTCAAGTGTGTGAATGAGAGTGAATGCTGACCGGCCGCATATGCTTCTGACTGCATGATCGTGCTGCACACACACACATAAGCTTTTTCGCGCTTTTAAGAGCCATTTAAGAGCGTGTACAACTGGAACGTGGCAAAATATGATGCAATAATCATTTATCTCGATTAATGCTTTTTTATAATCGTTTGAAACCGAAATCTAAATCGGATATTCGATTAATTGCAAAGCCCTTTATAATAGTGGAGCATTTTTATGCCTTTTTCTACCTCAATACTTATCCTCTTCCGCGCCCCCCCTGTGAACTCTGGCGCCCCCCTTAGGGGGGCGCGGACCCCAGGTTGGGAACCACTGTTTTATATAATTAAAGAATAATTCTGCAATTAATATAAAAACTGAATAAATGTACATTTACACAGCCCCTTTGGATAAAAGCACCTGCTAAATGTAAATGAATAGATCTGAATGATGGGTTAATAAATGTGTGGAAATCTCCCTACCAATAAGACATATTTATTGTATATTGTTACATTACGATTCATAAACATTCACCCTAAAATATCAACTCTTTTTAGCTTTGATGATATTAAGAACTGTTTGTGTGACTGAGTATGTTTACATACTACAAAAATCAGATTAGGACAATACTCTGAATAAGCATGTAAACAAGGATTTTTGATTAATTTAATCTGGTTAAGGTCATAATCAAATTAAACAGAAATCGGATTAAGACGTAGAGTATGCTGATTTTAGTCGCATTATTGAAGTGTGGTATAGACATGTAAAAATTGCAGTCAAACTACTATTACCGTCCTGTAGGATTGAAGCCATATTTTGCGACAGGATATCCTGCCGTGTCGAGTTCCATTTATAACTATACTGTTCCAGTAGTTCATACTCGCATCCAGTATCTTGTTTGTTAAGGGGAGCATGCATAAAATGCTCCTGAATGAAAGTGAATATGCCTAACAGCAATTATAGTCGACTATTAACACCGGAAATTACTTAAAACTCTGGAAAAGATGTGGATAACGTGGAGACGCAGTGACTTTAAAATGGAATCATGAAAGGAACATTCAAAAAGCAACTCATGCTAACTCACCTTAATCATATTAATGTCTTATTTAGATTTAGGCAAATAATTGGATTACTGATTTCCATGTAAACATAGACTATAGTACTACTAGTGCTGAATATTCAGATTTGCCATCTCAGGATTACATTCAAAATGCATTATATAGAATTGTATCAGAAAAGCTTCATAGTACATGACATCATTCTTTTAAAATTGTTGTTCCAGTGTGATCCAAACTTGCAGGTGTACAATGTTTTTATTGACAACTTGGATGAGAGGCTTCCAAGAATTGCTTTATTTGCAAAACGAGGGATCAAAGCAGGAGAAGAGCTCACTTTTGATTACAAGATGACCGGTATGATTTTTTTTTTATGTGTCTTTTGGTACTATTCATACAACTATAATAAATGAACAATAACTGATATCCTATTGTTTGTAGTAAAAGGCCTACTGAGTAATTCTCATTTCTTGCTGCAGTTGATCCAGTAGATGCAGAGAGTACAAAAATGGATTTAGACTTCAGTCGAGCTGGGATTGAAGGATCACCCATCAAGCGGGTCCATATGGAGTGCAAATGTGGTGTGAGGAACTGCCGGAAATATCTCTTTTAATTCAGCTTGCACAGAAGAGTTTTGTGTTTGGATAGATTTCCATGTTCATTTAAACTTTTATTTGTATATACACACTTTTAGTAGTTTTTAACTTCATGTTGTTATTATTAATTCAGTTATTATAAGTTGATCTGTTTTCAGGACTGTTTTAATAAAGTAATGTTCACCCCACAATCACTGCTTTTATGTTCATTTATTAAGTTCATGAAAAATTTGTGTTGTATAAAAATATTTTTGTCAGTTGTTGCTGCAGTGGCTAAAAGTGAAGTACGGAGGAGTTATTTAAATTATAAGAAATGTCTTATAATGAGATGATAAAGTAAGTATAATATTTATTCATATTAATTGTTAAATGTAATGACTTGAGCTAGTAGCCAGGGTTGGTTTGGATGGTTCGAAAGACCCACCCCTCACTGACAGGTCCAGAATTTGTCCCATACATGAGCTCATTTGTCCTACTTTGAATGCTCTGCCATCATAAACTGAAAATCGAAAAAGGCTTTAAGACCAAACGGAATCCTCTGTGACTTCAGTTAATAAGTTTTGGTCAATGCAAACAAATATATATATCAACAACATCCAGCATCCAGCTATGCAAGAAAACATACAATCTGACATATTTGAAGTCTTCTTTCGCTGCTGACCTGCTGTATTGTTGTTAAATAATGAAAACATTTTACAAGTAACTTTTTACAAGTAACGTAATCTTGGACTTCTTTCTTGAAACAAAAAATGACCAATAAAATGGTTAGAAGCACCAAAAGTGGCCATTATTAAAATTTATTTGAATATTAACTAGGCTATTGTTGTTATCCATGAATATTATGATTATGATGTTTTTTTATTGTTTAAATGGGCAAATTCTGACTGAGGACAGTTAAATGCGCTGGTTAGTTTGTTACTTGCCAGAGGAACGACATTAGACCAGTTTTTTAATTTAAAACTTGAACAAATTTATATTTTTTCTAGCAATATATGATGTAAAAAAGTTCTTTTATATATTTATTTATTCTAAATCTTTACAAACTATTTACTTTAGATCAAAAAGTTTGGTGATGATGACCTTCACAAACTAATTCAGCTAATATTAATGCTTAAAGTGTCACTAAAATACAATATTTAAATCTTATAATTAAATAGAAAATAGGGCAAATAACCCCCAAAATTTCTTTTTTTTTAAAGAAAAAAGAACCATCTCTTTCCCCACACTAGTTAAAGGCCTATGACTAGAATAAAATTAATAAAGATTTAGTTCAACAGCCAATCCTAAGCTCATTTCTCGTCTTTACTTGCATTATCAGAATTAAAACTATTTACATAAGGAGCACATGAAAATTATTTACTCTTTCCAAATACAACTATTCAGACTTAAAAAAAATCAACGTAACATGTTTGATTTAATGACAAAGGTATCAATTTTTACACACTACTGTACGTACAACTGTAGCCACCAGATGGTGATATTGTATTCATAACGTGTTTAGTTCAGAGTAATGCACGTTTGGACAGTTGAAAATGAAAACAAGGGTGTGTTAAACCCGATCTTACCCAAATATAAGGTAATTGGTGTTGTATTTCAATTAATTTTGCATTTCTTAAAGGGACAGTTCACCCATAATGAAAATTCTGTAATCATTTATTGACCCTTTACTTGATCCAAAACTCCTTGACTTTTTGTTGCATACAGAAAGAAAAGAAGATATTTTGAAGAAATCTATAACCACTGACTTCCATATTGTTTGTTTTTCCTAGTCAATGGTTGCAGGTTTTCAGCTTTCTTCAAAACATCTTCTTTGGTGTTCAGCAGAATAAAGAAACTCATAAAGGTATGGAACCACTTGAAGTTGAGTAAATAGTGATTATATTTTCAGTTTTTGGTAAACAATCCCATTAAAGCACTTTATTTTTGTTATTTATTTATTTTTGTCTTTTTCACAGATGTAAACAAGGCTGTTTTATTAACACTGTGTCCATGTAATAGCTACATGAACAACACGGCAAACATCTGTGCAGTGAATATATCAGAATGCCGCAGCAGAACCTTACAGATGGAGTCATCTGGCCTCGCTTGATCCGTGGCCTGAATCCCCAGAGCCAGCGAGACGGTCAGCTCAGCTCAGCTTTAACCTCCCATGAAGAGGTGAGATTCCTCCAGGCCTGCATCTATCCTTGCGCCTTTAACTCTGCTGTTAAACCCGTCTTCCTACCTTGCTTCTGTTCGTACAAATATCCATACTGCATTTTTCCATCTATCTTCTCTGTAGAACGTAAACAAACTACACACATCCCAACATGCTGCCATGAGGGTGAGTGGTTGCCTTTATTGGATTTGCTGGATTTGCTGTGGATCAAACCTTAGTAAGCGCAGACTGGCAAACATTAATCAGCTGACCTCACACATATGGTCTGAGCGTCTAACCGTGGCCAGTCTCACGCCGAGTGGACTAATGTTCATCCACCCCATGCTGCTGATCACTTCATCGTTGAACTCACTGTTAAACCTTGCTTTTAGTTTAAGTTTTATATTGTAATTTCTGAGGTGGTCGCAGAGATGCCGAGACAGCCTTATGCTATGTGATGTTACTGCAAATATTTAGCAGCTAACCACAATGTGAGAGATGAGAGTGATGGATGCTTTTTATAGTGTATAATATAACTGTAAACGTCAGCATCTGCAGTTTCCAAGATCAAGGCGCACGATAAATAGAGTTACTGCTGTTTCCCAAAAGAAAGAGTTGATTCTGAAGTGCCTGAAACCAGTTGTCAGTTCTTTCTGTTTACTTCCTGCCCAAACCTTTGTAGGTTAGGAACTAATTTGCATAATGTCAGCCTGTCTTTATTGGCTGTCCGTGGACATTGTGTACTATGACTGTCAGACACGTAGCTTTAACTGAGGCCTGGAAGAGATTGGTTTACATTTAGCAGACTAATTTGTCCAAAGTGAGGATAAAAGAACACTTCAAATCATCGGAGTTGCAGTATATAAGTGCAGTTTTTCTTTTGAGCATATGGAGAGAGTGTGGCGTACAGGTGGTTATCAAGCCCACTCAACTATTAGAGCAAACACTGGATTGCATAGTGTTTTCCAAGAAGTATGGGGTGCTTTTAAAAATGTCTCTGGTGTTGGAGAGGAAAAGAGTGTCACCTACAGGTGGTTTGCCAAGCCCACTCACTTGCATGAAGCAGATGTAGAATTGCAATGTTTTCCAGAAAAATGGAGTGTTTATTAGAAAGTGTCCGGTGCTTATAGAGAAGAGAGTGTGTGTGCTTGTACACTCGATTTGTGGACAGAAAGAGGATGTTTTCTTCAGTTCTGTGAATGCCGATTCACTCTTTGCACTCACTTCAATGGACTTTGGCTAACACTGATATGGTACAACCATGATCATTGTTACTGTTCCTATTATGTGTTTACAAGATTTGAGGAGGCCTTTAAAGTTAAAATTCAGATATGCTTTACTATTTGGTTTCCAACTATAGATGATATGGGCAAACATTATGGGCTCGATTTTCAACGATCCAGGCACACAATTCTAAAGCGCATGGTGCAAAAGCATTAAGGGTGTGTCTGAATCCACTTTTGCTAATTTAAGGATGGAAAATATGCTTTGCAGCACTGCGTATGGTCTAACAGGGTTGGGCTTATTCTTTTATTCAGGCTTGTGCTTATTCTTCTCTATGAGTTATGGCTGTGTTTGGAGCATAATGTGCATTAAACCAATCAGAGTCTCACCTCATATTCCATTTAAGAGTCAGTTGTGTTGCGCCATCTATCCGCTTGTTAAGTGTGATGTCTTGCGAAGCGGCTTTCGGGTCCAAGTGCTCTGTTCAACTGAATGCGGAGACTCATGAAATGGTAATAATAAACGTTTACAAAGCGATTTAATACTTTCGAAAATCATGATCGCAATATATATGTCCCTGCCTAATATCCGATGGCCAGAAAGTGATTCATTTTTTTATACATTTTTTAAATTTTGGTATTTGTTATGCAGCAAGCCCAGAGATTGGTGTGTACACTATGACTTTATATAAATGTAAGTTTAATGTGTGATAGGAATAAAACGTGATCATAAACAAATGATTTCCCCACTCAAATGAATGGCGGCTTGGACCCGGAAACAGTATTACATACGTCACAAACACGTCACCACTTAACAAGCGGATAGTGCATTTGCAATTTACGTGGAGGACTTTGTAAGAAAGAAAAACTGAACGCTTCACTAGTGAGAAAACAGTTAAAGAGACCATCTGCAGTGCGAGGATAAAGAACCAGCCTCTTCCATTCAGCCTCTTTCTCTTTTACTTTTTATTTTACTCCTTTACTTTCATGGAGTAAGGAAACAGTGTTGTAGGCACTCTGCTGAAGACATCCATTAGCCTACATATTTAATTTAGTTTGTTAAGTGCAAAGATTTGTTTCAAAATTATTTCTAAATTCAGTTCTAATTTCAAGCAAATGAATAAATGAACAATAATAACATAGTGTGGTAAAAAAAATGAGTTATATCCAAACACAAGTCCTATTCTTATGCCCCTTATGGCAATGCATACACCTCCAAAGCCTGACAGATGGTCAAATGTAACCTTGTTTTTATGAAAACAAATATAAATCTGCATATAATAAATAATCAGCTAATAACAATAACATTATAGAAATGCAAATTGTCATGAATTAACTGGGAGGTAGTGGTTTTTATACTTATGTAGAACATAATTTTTGGAACATTTTAATCCTTAAATTTTTTTCATATGTAAAGATATTTGTGTGTTGATATATGACCTGTGTGTATTAAGCAATGTGTACGTGTTTTGGACCTGCATAGGTGTATAACTATCGTGCTTTGCACTGTACTTTCAAACAGTTTTTATTTGGTCAATGGCACAGTCTATCAGTTCTTTAAAATAGCAACGCACCAACAATGCACCTGAACACACCTTTTTTTTTAGACTGGAAAACCCATGAGTCCACAAAGTGGCACAAATGGAATTGCTATTTAAACAACATGGTGCAAACATGAAAATTAAGGTTGTGCTGGTATGAAAATAGCAACAAATTCTACCAAACACGTCTTGCGCCATATTGCACCTCATGTATGAAAGGGCCCCAAATCTCTATTTTTATGGCTGTCCATGTGGAAGGCTCAAGCAGAGCAAAATAGACATATTTTCATAACTTAATAACATTTTTAGCATGAAGAATATGCATGTAAAATGTAAATTAGGCTCTAAAGAAAACATCACAAACACAGTCTGTCAGCAGTATGTTATCTGTCAGAGGATTTGACAAGGAAAATTGCTTCAGACTATGATATATAGTCTATATATTTTGTGACTTGACTCATTTTTAGAATGAACCGGATTTTGCACCTTAGCTCACTTTGTATTGTTTGCTATTTTCCAGAAGAGCTTCTATCAAACTGTTGTAGAGCCTATCAATATAAACAGTACTGTCTCAATTTCAAACTATATCATTAATAAAAATATTGTGAAATAGTTTATAAATATTGTACACACAATATACCACCCGGCTCTATTTGCAACATGCTGTAAAAAGTTCTAATCACAACAGACTTGGCCTTTATGACCAATCAGAAAAAAGCTGGTTCTCAGAAATGAGAGCTTTAGAAAAAAAATGCTGAAATGTATATTGTGAAAAAATAGGCCGCTGCAAATCAACATTCTTCTAACAACATGTGCAACATATTTCCTGTGCACGTCTGGATAGAGTCATAACTAGCTGGTTAGCTTCTTCAGAGATGGACTGTGCTATGGTAATTAAGTGAGTTACTTTGAAGCTTTGGAAACACAACCCAGTATAGTGCAGTGACATATTTTAGCTGACTCACTCGTGCCTTTCTGCAGTGCAGAACATCATACATATGTCTGCTAGATTAAGGCCAAAGGTCACAACTGATAATCCAAATGTGTGAACCTGAAGTGGCTGTGAATAACTTTAGGTTACGCACATGCTAACAATAACAAGTCAAAAATGCAACAAAAGTAAACTTTTATTGTCATGTTGGAAAAAAATCCTGTTGATTTACAGATCAAGATATCTGAAAGCTGACTCGCGTTTCTTTGAATTTTTTTTTTTTTAATTTTCCTTTACCCCCTTCATTCATCATGCATTCACTAATAAACAACTCCTGAGTTGTTCCACTCAAATTTCAGCATTATTACCGTTTGATGGATATGCGCTCTCTACTGGTGTCATAATAGTGAGATGTATGAGTGCTTGTCATACAGTATCTATCTGTTCTATAGTATTTTAAGCCGTTCATTTAGTAGTACTCATTCATGTTTGTGTAATTTGGCAATTATTCAGAAATGTGATTTTGTGATCAAGTCAGGCACTATCAATCATTAATACAAAGGCAAAAAAATAAGACACAAGTATGTTAGCTAAATCTTTCCTGATTCCAAGTAAATAGTTTTAAACTATTTTAAGCAAATATATTCCTTTATTGTTTACCTTACAACATGGTACATTTTTACTCCACTCTAAAAGTGCTGGGATGTTTCAAACTAAATTTGGGTCACAAAAAATAACATTTTCAACAGCTGTGGTAAAAATGTTAAACAAATTAATTTAACCTTATCTTCGGGTTGAAACAATCCAGCACTTTAGGATGTGTGTATTTTGTTTTAAAGACCCCAGAATTATATTTAGGATGATCTAAAACATAGGTGTCAAACTCCGTTCTAAGAGTTTAGTTCTAACCCTAATTAAACACACCTGATCAAGGTAATTAAGTCCTTTAGGGTTGTTTGAAACCTACAGGTAGTTGTGTTGGAGCAGGGTTGGAACTAAACGTTGCAGGTCTGCAGCCCTCCAGGAACGGAGTTTGACACCCCTGATCTAGAACAATTGGTTGTTTTTTATATCTAATGAGCAAATCAAAGTTATTTAGCCAAATTAGGCTTTTTAAAATCTACTTAAGATAAAATTCCTTCATAAGATAATTTCATCATTGTAAAGCTAGAATTGTTGACCCATAACTGTCTGTTCTTATGTAGGTGTTGTAGGTGTAGTAAACAAGATCATGATCCATATCCCCTGTCGATTTGAATCAACATTGTATCATTTAAGGCTCAGCTCACTGTAATGTTTACAGTAGTGTTGTAGCATTGAAATTTTAGTGAACCAACTTCAGGAGCGTTTCCTATCAGATGGTGTATCTCTGACCTTTGCTTTGCTCGTCATGAGTGCCCAATTCAGTCCACACACTCATACTCGGCGTAAACACTCACACACACACATGCGTGGTAAAAAGATGACGATCAAGGGTCGTAAACCCACCCTTCACTCCGCCCCCCACTTGAAGTTAGTGCGCTGTCCATATAATACACATGAAATTACACAGAGGTTCACAGTTATTTTACAAAAGATAAGATGCCTGAAGCAACTAAAAATGTTCTACCAGGCATTTTTGCTTGTTACAAAATCACATCCATTCCTCCCAACCCCGACACCAACCCAAGCGATTTCCTATTCACAGGTGAATACAACAATAGCCCAAACCATCATTCACGTACTGTCCCCCACCCCGAGCCCGCCCAAAGACAAGAAGAAGAAAAAAAGTCTCAAAGAAATCCTTAAGAATCCTTTTAAAAGTTCCTTTTAATTCCACGGAAAATCAAGTTGTGTCTCTCTGTCGTAATTTTTTTTCTTTTCTTCGTAAATTCAAGTCTCTCCAGAGAACTGAGCAAAGTTGTACAGTCCCGCGTGTTGCAGTTCGTGAATTGGTTATCACAACCGATGACTTCTCACTCGCAGGCTTGTGAAGGGCAGCAAGACGTGTCCTCCGGTAATCCACTAATACACAGTGTTGTGTTTTCCCCAGCATATGTTTTAGCATGATTTATTGGTGTCTGTAGAAGCATACAGCTTTCATCTCATTCTTGCATTGGTAACATTAAACCTTGGTAATGGAGTAAGGCATAAAATGCAGACAACAGAAAAAAATATTCCTCTTTTTCTGCTCATCATAGATGCTGTTTTCTGTGTGTTCGGTCGCAATGACAGGTTTCAGAAAAAGAAAGTCTGGTCATTCTTACCAATCCCACGCCTACTCTACAGAGAGATCTCATTGAACATTCACATAAATATTACAATCTGTCCTGTCTGCATTGGTCAGCATTCTAATTCAAGTCAAAATATGCCAGAGAAATCAAGTAGCTGATCAATGATTTCGTGAGTTATGTGCAAAATATTCTTTCAGATTTATTTGACACTGAGGCCTTGTCTACACAACCTTTTTGCGTGAAAACGCAGCTTTTTTCCTTCTGTTTTGGCCACCAACACTGAGGTGATTCGCTAACTATGTGGATATATTTGAAAATGCTGTTTTAGTTGTGTGACTCAGCCGAAGGCGAGATGGTGTATGATGTTATACCACCTTGTTTTGGCTACTTTTTAGTTTGAATCATTGCTAATGTCAGTTTGTATACTTCAGAGTGCATTTCTTCGATGGGAGATGTAATGCTTACTTGCAGTGAATGTTATCGTTTTCAGACGTTTCATTGTGGATGAACAATAGTGTAGACGGAGAGCAATTTTAAATGAAAGCACCATTTTCAAATGTATCCAGTTTATATGAACACACTTATTTGCTCCTATTAAAATTTACTATTTTAAAAATAATTCTAAACATTCCTCTAATAGCTTATATGTTTTTCCTAATGTCAAACACATTCCATTTTTTTAAATAACCATTTGTATAGGCCGAATTATACATTAGACTTCAGTCCAGCACAAACATTCAACTTTAGGTTTCTTGACACCTCTTGACCAAATTGTTCCTTGCAGGAATCCTCTCGTCATTTATTAGTCTGTAAATACAAACTAAAATACCTCTAATGCAACCTACCTGTCTCTTACAAATGCTTGAGAAATTAAAGGTTGCATTAACAACCCACCAAGATATGTGTATGAAAAAACCTTTCATATACATCTGATAGACTAGCGAACTTTCATTCAAGTAATTCAAGACACCAAAGACTAAGTGACTTTGTTTTCAACATCATCTGTGCAATCATTTGGAAGGATAAATGATTGGTTGGTTTAACCTCATATCACATTTTTCAATCAATCCTGATCTATCACTTCACATAGCGAGACCAGATACAGTACTTTACCTTTTCATAAGACTGATCATAGAAATTATAAGGGCATGAGTTATTTTGTGCAATGCTATGAAACAATTTATAAATGAATAAGTAAACAGAGTTCAGAGAAAGAGAGAAAAAAAACATAAATAAAAAACAATAATTTACAGTAAAATGTAACTCAGGGAAAACCTGAATAGGCCATAATTCACGCAGATTCATTCACATTTTCAGTCAGCTCCTTTCATCTACAATCCCTCTGAATCATCTTGAGAGGAAAAATATTATTTCTTCTGGAAGTTCCTTATTTTTCTACACACTGTCTTAATTCCTGCCTGAGTCACAGGAAGGATTCAGCCCAACCAATTAGGACAAATTATAGGAACTTTGTCTTTTTTGTCAGCCTCATTCATTCCCAGAGGCGTATGCTTGGCACTCTTTCTCAGAAAATGTTAAATCTCAAGTTTGTTTTCCCTTAAAGATAGGGTAATACACATGCACATTGAGTATTTTTGAATCAGTAGTTCAAATAATATAAATTTCTCTGCCAGGAGTGCAGTTGTTCACAAGGCATGAATACTATTTTTGCAAATCTTTGATTTGAGGCCCTCAGGATCCATGTAAAGGGATACACATACTGAGCCAAATCAAAAGGTAATGTTTGTAGCGATCAATCATAAAAAAGCCATTTGACATAGCCTTCATACATTCACCAAAAAATATAACACCGGCTTGGCTGATCTGCAAATTTGCACCACCCAAATAAGAAACATATGGTTCTTCAAACCAGTTTAGAGTTGATTACCAAACCACACATTAGCTTAGAGCCCATTTTCCCTTTAAAAATCATTAAGGTGACAGTAGATGCTTATTCAATGACATCCACCCCTTTAAAGCATCTTAAACTGAATCAAAGGCCACAACAGAACAACTCTTAAAGTTTGTCCATGTCTCCATCTTTAAAGACCTCTTATTCCCTCCCCCAGGCTGTCCACTTTTCAACCATCCAGAAGAGAAAGAACAGAAAAAACTAATAAACAACAACAACAACAAAAAAACATAATGAATGAACACTCATCTTCACATGACACAGTAAGGCTCACGGGGCAGTTGAGGTGGAGTTCTACAACAGGGAGGCAGGTGGGCCAGCAGACCCTTCTTCAGGTCCTTGTTGAGGAAAAAGCAGATGATGGGGTTCACACCTGCCTGGGCAAAACTCATCCACACAGTGGTGGACAGATACCGGTGCGGGATGGTGCATGCCTTCACAAAGACCCTCCAGTAACAGGCCACAATGTACGGGGACCAGAGCACCAGAAAAAACAAGGTAATGACATAGAACATCCTGCCAAGCTGCTTCTCAGCCTTAAACTCCTCCATGCCCAGTAGGCGTCTGTTCTGGTTGTGCAAGTTCTGCCTTATGCCCAATAAAGTGGGAGGCATTGGGCCACGGCCAAACCCAGCTATCCAGTTTGCAGCCGCCTGACCGGTGGCTCCAGGTCCATGAAAGGTCCAGTTTTGGCTGATGGCTGGAACCATCTGGACCGGCTTCATCTTTCGGTGCTTGTATTCAAACAGCAGGAGCTTCATGTACACCACATGAGTGGCCAGGATTAGCACAGCCAGCATTAGCATGAAGCCTAGCGTGTCGTTGGCCTTGAAGTAGCGATGTTCAAAGATACATTGGTCCTCCTCACGGATGAACTTGTACGTGCCGACGTCAAAGACAGGCGGGAAGGCCATGGCGACTGACAGTGTCCAGACCATACACACCACCGCAACACAGGTCCAGAAGGTCATTCGCTTGGAGTAGAAACGATGGTGGGCAATGGCCATGTAGCGTGTGACACTGATGCAGAACAGCATGAAGGCAGCATGGAAGCAGAAAAGGACGGCCATGAAGGCCACCACCTTGCAGCTGAGCACGCTGTAAGTCCAGGCCGAGCCGTTCTTGATGGACACCAGCACGAAGGGAAAGCAGACCGCTGAGCGAATGGTGTCGGCGAGACAGAGATCCAGAAGAAAGTAGTATGGTGCCTTGTGTAAGGCTCTGTCTCGTAACACCAACAGGGATACCACTAAGTTGCCCACCAGGCTGATGCAAATGATCAGGCCTAGAAGGACGAGTTTCACATAGGTGGAGACGGCAGAAGAAGGTGCTCCACCCATCACTCCACCTGTTGTGGACACCACGGCCGCCAAGGGGTTCCCAGGCCCATCGCTGCTTGCGTTTCCGTTGGCCATACCTTTTGCTGCTGGAATCGCACCCCTCCTCCTTCAACTCCTCCTTTACCTCCACTTCCTCCACTCCCTCCTCCACCTTCGCCGCCTCCGGCTGAGCTGTCGTCCGTCCTCGTGGTTGCCTTTCGTTGTTGTCTCAAATGGAAGGAGAGAAGCTTGATCTGCATTGCCCCATTTTGTACAGTTCTCTTTGGAGCGTCCTTTCAAATGTGCCACCTCTCTTGGCCTCGACACCTATGAATAAAGGACAAAACATTTGTTACTGTTGTTTTCTCACACACAAATGCTAGTTTTTAAATGCCACAAACTCTACTGGCTTTCAGGGACAATTTAGCATTTGTGTAATGCCTGGGAGAAAGTTTTTAGGTCAAGAAGATTGAGCGAGCATAAAGTGATACTGATGCTGAGGGAAAAAATATTCTTCTTGATACCTTTAGAAACACTTTTTTTAATTATTATTTTTTACTTTGAAAATAAAACATGTAAAGTTATTAGTCAACTGAGGAAGGCACATATGTCCAATAGCAAACTACCAGTGTATATAGCGTTCCTAACTAAACTGAAACTTAAATGACTTAAATGAGAAAGGTTCAGGTTTCAAGCTAACCTAATTATGACGCATTATCACTCCTATAAAAGATAAATAGCAAGCTAATGTTAATGCAGTTTTGGCCTAGATGTAATGATGTAACCTTCGATTACATGTTCGTTAAATGTGCTTAAGGTAAACTGCAACTGTTTTTCTCATGTTCACCAGGTTACACCACCCTCATTCCTGTAACCACAGCATATGCTCTCAAAACAGTTTCTCACTATTTTCTAATGCTTAAAGGGGTGTCATTCTAGCCAGACAGAAATAATAATAAACTTGCCACTTCTAGAAAATCTGTATGGAAAATAATGCAGGGTATGGAAATGTTTTAAAGGTTTAATATATGAAAAAACAAAACAAGAAATACAGCTTTGATTAAACCGAAATCACACCAGCCCACGTGCGTAGTTTAGCGTCATGCCGCATGAAGAGGCCTTACTGACCCGGTGTTTTGCACAAGTTGCACATCTTCTCTAAAGTGCTTCACTTATAAAAGCTCATGTTTTACACTGCTCATAATGTACCCAAGTTTAATAATTAATTTGGGGTATTTATAAGCTAGAGTTTCAAACTGTACAGTCTTAAACCCTGGATTGACATCCATTTTTGCATATTTATAGTGTCAATAGGAGCTTCCCACCCATTTTCCTTACTTCCTGTGGCTCTGGTATTCTGTGAAAATGTAACATCAGTTTTTTGGGGAGGTGGCCCAGGAGCGCAGTCGACAACCACTGGGTTGTTTAAAAAAACACACACTCAAATTCGCATAAACACAGTCAGTTATGTATATTAACCGAAACAGGTGGTGTTTACACACTGTGGGTATACATCAAACAACATGTAAAAATGAATTTAGCATAATAGGTTTCCAGCACTGTGTGAACAGCCTTGTGAAATTGCAGTCTCACACTAAACCTTGTAAAGAAAAAAAAAAACACTGGCTCAGCTCCGAGTTCAGTACCGCTGTGAAATGTACATTCATGAAACATTTATTTCTAAAATGAATAAATATTAACGGTTTTAAATGAAAAGCAAGGCATACATTCATATCTGTCACATTTCAAAATATATAATATAGGATATAATAATAAACAAAGCGTCAGTTCTTTCTTAAGTTATGTACTTCCCAAGTCCCCATAAAATTAAATAGATTTCTTTGGGTTACTGTGAATTAAAGTCTTAAAGTGGAAGTGAAGCAGTCAGTGATGTTTACATTATTTTGTTAATTGATCTCCACTTTAATGAAAAGATATTAAGCAAATTCGATTATTGAGTCCATTTTGCAGAAAACAGATATGTTTTGCTATAGTTTTAAGAGCTAGGGCACCGCCATCTTGGAATATTGCTGTATCTGACATTGGGTTGGTTCTGTTTCCTTAGCTAAACAAGTACAACGGAAGTAATGGACTGAACACGGAGATGGCAAAGCCTAGTTTACTCCCAAAGTTGTGGGTTTGGAGCTGGTGCAAATACAAGCATCAGATGTGTGTCTAATATAAAAAATATATTTATTCTATTTTTCCTTTTCCCCTTTTAAATTACAGATTGTTTGATGCACTTTGGTCCACTTTCTGTATTACGCTGCCTGACTGGGTTTCAACAATTGTTTCAATGAGGTTCGATGCCAACGTAATGAAACAGGTACTTTCACTTTTCACTACTACAGCCCCTCTTTTCATGTTCAAACCAAACAATTGCTGTTTCTCAATATGCGTTCTTCAGCGATCTTGTGTTCTCGTCTAACGTCATCATCAACTGCCAAAGCTCAGTTCTAAAATTCAAGAATAGTGGATGCGTAAAAGTTCCCAAAAGTGTTCTTGATATCGAGGATGCACTGATGCAGACTTGAGCACAAAATTTACTCGAAGTCCCAGAAGTCATTGCGGCTGAATAAAGGAAGTGGGAAGTGCAGTGTTTAATGTAGAGTTATTGTTAAAATTCAGAAATATAACTTGTCTCAGGAGTTTCCCTAAATGACACTGTGAAATTAAATATTACCAGGGAAATCTTTATAAAGAAAAATAAACACATTAAAGGTGTTTATTTGATAAAAATTTTATTAAAGTTACTTTTTTTTGTATTGTGCAACGTTTATTTGTAAGATATTTATGCATAGTATATATTATGAAAAGAGGAAAAACAATAAATAGTTGTATGTTTAAATCATTCTCTGATGAAAACGTATGAAGGTCATGTGACCATCAGAAAGAATGCAGCATCTCATTTCTCACAGGACGCGTTCTCCTTTCTTGCGGTCTCCCGAGTTATTCCGAGATAACTTGGCAAGACCGGTCTCTACAAAAACACAAGTCCGTTTTCTGCGTTCTTCGAATTGAGAAACAGCCTAAGATCGCCACTGTTTTTCCTAAGATTGCTGCTGGTTTACCTAAGATCGCTGCTGTTTTTTTACATGGCATTTTTCTACGTCCTTCATGTTGAGAGATCGATTTGAAAAGGAAAAATGCCTTGACATAACCCACAAAAACGTGACTTAGTAAAGCATAAAGTCATGTGCTTTAATCGTTACATTAGCCTGAATGTAAATCGCCTCGTCAGGCACAGCTAGACCAGCATGAGAGTGGACCAAATCTCATCAAATGAAAGGTATTAAAAAATAGTAAACGTTTAACTATTTTTGTATTTATTAGACAACTTTAATGCTTGTATTTGCACCAGCTCTGTGATGCACGTCCAAAACCTCACGCATTGGGTTAAATTAGGCTTTACAGTCTCAGTCCATTAACGAAAGAAACCAGGGAATGAAACCAACCCCATGGTGTCAGACACAACTATATTCCAAGATGGCGGTGCCCCTGTACTAAAAGCTATTTAGAAAAACATGCTAATTACTTTAAAATGGTTTCATTAATAGTTTAATACGTTTTCATTAAAGGGGTGGTCCACTATGATATCATATTTTAAACTTTAGTTAATGTATAATGTTTATGTGTCAAAATAAACAACATTTTAGAAATATGTTTAAAGTTCAATGCAAAGGGAGACATTGGCTTTTACAGAGTTAGCTTAGCGAAGCCAACAGTGAACAAAGTTTGGGGACTACAAAAAAATACATCCGGGTTAATGAGATTATAAACCCTTCAGGCTATGAGCATACACCCTGCACCGCGAAGGGGCGTGGTCAGATGCATTGTTATAGCAGACACGCTTCCTGGTGACATGGAGCCGATCCACAAATCACAGCAAATTATGTTAGCTGACCAATCAGAGCCTCTTGAGGGTGGGCTTTCGGAGGAACTGGGAAATATGACAGTCGTTTTCATGTTAGCTGAGTGGCTGCATATAATCAAAGTAAGATATATGAAAAAATAACGCAATTTTTTTACGAATGAAGTATGAGCACATTGCTTAGCACACCATAAACACAACCAAGCTGTGAAAATACACTCTGGACCACCCCTTTAAAGTGGAAACCAATTTACAAAATAATGTAAACTTGACTGACTGCTTCACTTCCACTTAAGGTTATCTATACACTAGTAAAGGGGTTGCCAAACTTTTCAGCCCGCGACCCCTAAAATATCATTGTCAGTAACTTGCGACCCCCATTTTTCAAGGTGGTTATACTGTAAATATGTAAACGTTGCAGACACAACTATAGGCATACAAAAACATAAGCATATGACAACACAAAAATGCAACAGTCTATTAACCATATAATGTTTTTTTATAGTCATTTATTAATTTCATTACATTTTAATATAAAAATTAAAGTCGGATGGCTGATTTTATTTGTATGTTGTTGTTTCTTTAACGCAAGTATTAACTATCTTCTGTGTATTAGGAATAAAATATGGTAATTTTAATAGTTTAATAAAATTTATTTGAGTTTTGGAAATCACCAAGCGACCCCTTGTCATTGTCCCGCGACCCCCCCAGAGGGTACCGACCACCACTTTAAGAACCACTGCACTAGTATGCACCAAAACAACGAAAAATATCATATTTTAAAGATAACACAATTTTGATAACATTCATAGCTGCCCACCCACAAAAAAATGGTAAAGCAGCAACTCAAATCATCCACCTATTCATAAAAATACTATTTTCTAGGGATGCTCCGATTGATCTGCCATAGATCGGAATTGGCTGGTAATCACAGTTCAAGACTCAGTTGATACTCTGTAATCTGGCCACTCACATGTACCGATTGCAAGTGTTCACTAACAGGTTTACAAGCAGGAGAAGCTAAAATGGATCTTCCTATGCATTAAATATGCACTACAAACTTCTTGATTGAGACGTTAAATCATTCTTCTATTATTTGCAATGTTTCCAAATTGTTTTGTTTGTCATTTTTCTTAATTTTTTAACCTGTTTTATCTATTATTTTTTTGTAAAGCTGCTTCTGACCATGACATGTTATAAGAGACATGTTTGAGGGATTAAATGCGGCATTCTTCATTTAACTAAAGTTATATAAAGCTTGAAGTATCAGAATCGGTACTTTATATCAGCCGATCCTCATGATGAGTTATCGGTATGTGGTATCGGCTCCAAATATCCTAATCGGAGCATTCCTACTTTTTTCATATGGTGAATGGGACGTAGTACCCTATATAGAGGATACAAATTCAGACATTTATTCATTCATTCATTTTCTTTTCATCTTAGTCCCTTTATTAATATGGTGTTGCCACAGCAGAATGAACCGCCAACTTTTTCAGCATATGTTTTATGCGGATGCCCTTCCAGCTGCAATCCATCTCTGGGAAACATCCATACACACTCATTCAGACTCATACACTATGAACAATTTAGCCTACCCAATTCACCTGTACCGCATGCCTTTGAACTGTGGGGGGAACTGGAGCACCCGGAGGAAACCCACGCGAATGCGGGGAGAACATGCAAACTTCACACAGAAACGCCAACTGACCCAGCCTAAGGTTTGAACCAGCAACCTTGCTGTGAATGTGAAACGACAGCACTACCTACTGCGCCACCGCGTCACTCAAATTCAGACAATGTACAGTAAATATGCTTTCCATAAGGGTGAGTGAAATCTAGTTTTGCATTTAAGTCAACGCAGACCACAAACCATAGCAGACCCATTTGAATTCTATTCGGAGAAGATTTGGATACGCGATGTTTAGAAAGGCTCAACATTACTGTGGATGTCATAAGCTCTCAAATATGGCTTCAGTGAGATGAATGGCTCTGATCGAGATGTGATATAAACAAAACACTACTGGCTTTTTTTTTTTTTAAGGGAGAAGCTTCTGTCCTGTCTTCCAGGAAATTTCCTGACATACTGTATTGTAAGAAACATCCATCCAACAGACTGAGCAACATTGCCTACATTATGTCACTTCAGGGAAGCTTTAATAACATTTATATTTTAAAGAACAAGCGGTTTCATTTGTGTCCACCATCAGTAAACACAGATCGATCAATAATCTGCTGAATGGGATAAACAGGGGTCCTGTAAGCATCTGCTGTGCCATGCTGAGGAGCATCTTCTGCTTCCCCCTTAGAGGCGAGCAGATCAGCTGTTTCCACCACACGCTACATAGCATGCCAGCAACTAGTCTTTCATGGTAATTACCTCATTGTTGCTAGGCTACAACGCATCACTTTTTATGTGTTCAGTATATAGGCATGTGGACCGGGATGCTGGGGCAAGGGGGAGGTAAGGCAATGGTAAATCGTTTTAATCAACATTTAAGGCTGTAGCAAATCTTCAAGGCAGATCTTTCGAATATACAGCGACGTTATTCCACAGCTGCTGATTTCTGTCTACTTTTTACCACATTACTGGAAGTTACGCCTCATTTCTGCTCGCATATGAAAAAGCCCCACCCCTGGTTGAGGTATTTAGACAAAGGCATGTACACTTGTCAAACAGACACCATGAAGTGTCGTAGAACAGCTAACTAGCACATTCTGTCAACGCTGTTGAATTCAGGTGTATACCATGCGGTGATATTGCCAGCATTTAAAGAGACACTTGAGCTAGCTTTCACCAGCTAACAACCTCTGGTAAAGAGAAAGCTATATGTAGATGACGGCTGATGACAAAGTCACTAGTACCTTAGTTCAACAGGAGATAGAACTGCGCCGACCCATTGTTTTAGAGCAGAAACACTAATTCACTTGTGTCACAGCAATTACAGCTGCTTGTTGCTAGGCTACAGGGTCCTTCTGCCTTGTGCGGTGTATGTGTCTTTGTAAGCCTGAATGCAACTCAGAATTGTATGCATCGAGGTGAGGGAAGGGAAGTGTCACTCATGAGGAATAATCAGCCGGAATGGAGACTCGAGCGAATGTTTCTGTCATAGAGAGGACAAAATGTTACAACCTCATATCGTGACAACCTGTTGTAATTGGTTTGCGAATTGTACAGCTTTGTATCAGTTAAAGGTGTTATTTGAATAGGCAGTTTCACTCTGATTCAGTTTCAGAATGGTAGTCTTAGCATTGATATCATTAAAATGTTTCCGATTGTTGGGTAGAGATAGATCGATGACAATTGATATTCAAAGTAATTTATCAAATGTACTACATGCATGTCATTAAACTTTATGCAACTGAAAAGATAAAAGGAGCATGAAACCAGAAGAGTTTTCCCAACTGCTTAATGTCACAATTTTCTCGTGTAAAATGGAGGTATGTCGACCTGGTATTGGGGGAAGTATTAACGTTTTTACAGTGCGCAGATATGCAGATTTTCTCGATTCGCGTGCGGATTGTTCCCACAGTCACTTTTTTTTTTTTGGCTCTGATAAATTAACAGCTACACAAATATGCGGCTTATTTGGATGCGTCAGAGCTTCATTCATGTCACCTACATCAGTGAAAGTTCACCTCTCTCTGTTTTCTCAGCTCTAGATAGACTCGTGGGAGAAATGCACGCATTCCAAAGAGGGCGGCTGAGAAGTTTCATTCGTTCAATGAAACAGAATTTACCCTCCTCCACAATACTTTTGAAAAGGCCTTTGATGATCAGTCTCTCAGATATTCAGTATCTAATATGGGCTATCTGTCTTGAAGACAAACTGGTCTTGATGTTAATGAATTTAAATGTCCCTCGTGGGGCTGTATGGTAGAAAAGACCCCCTGGGGCAATGGCCCTCTCAGTTTTTAATTACACAGCAACACAGTCCTTTTCCTAAATGCCTGTTTATCACTATGCACTGCAACATTATTATACTGCAAAGGACATTATTTGTCTTCAAAAATGAATATTGATGACTTCAATTAAATATATCTGTACTAATATTTCATGCCTCATATTATCTAAAAACATAATAATACAGACAAAAACATGAGGTAATCATGCTGGATGTGATTAAGCAGATAATTATTAGCTAAAGTGTTTGCTTTTGTGCTTAAATGTTTTATTAATATTGTAAGACATTCTGCCAGAGTTACTTACAGCCCTCCTGTAAATAAAATGCTGGGTTATTTCTACTCGAATTTGGTAAAAAATGAACAAACCCAAGCGTTGGGTTTAAAAATTAATCCAGTTGTTGGGTTGACACAACCTATCATTTTTTTGTATACGAGTAATTTACATAATGTATTATTAAAACAAAGAAATTTGACTTAATTTGAAATGAAAATAGATTTTCTTAGACAAATTAAATTAAGGAAATGATAAATGATTAAAAGAAATGCGTTATCACACTTGACAGCACACAAACAAACATTTTCCTTAAGGGAGGCCTTTGTGCCATTACAGTTGTCATCTCCTGGGTTATCATTATGTTGAATTAATTCTTCTGACTCTTTAATATTTCCCTCCAGAGGTTTAGTGTGCTCTTATCTCGCATTAATAGTGAGAAGGCCCTCGATGTCGTTGGGAGGAGTCAGATGTAAAGGGAGTTGGTTGGAGGTGGAAGGCTGGATAGCAACAGCAGTGAATATCGCTACCGTGGTCTCGGTGGGAGGAGGCGACGCGGAATTCACCAACCAAACGAGCCTGAATCATTTCGACTCTCCCACACCTATCGTTTTGATACGATAGAGAAAGAACAATGTGATCCCGTCGTTCGTGGTTAGCTTTTATAAAATGTTTCCTCTTTATCTCCATCATCTTTATTTGCGTTGCGCTTGGTGATGCGCAATACTGATGTTGAACCGTTTAGTGAGCTGGAGGCTGGTTTACAGCCGCGCGCGTTGTCGATGGCTTTCCGTGAGACACAAGAAAGAGCATGAAAATAATGAATTTCTTAGAACTAAAGACGTGACCCGCACAGCCAATACGCAAAAGAGCAAATATCCCGTATGGACACTGTCAGAGCGACAGTCCCAGACTGTGTTACACTGATATTTCGTTATCTAACTCTCTTGGGTGCGATTCACATCTTCTTAGATGCACTGAGGACTGTGACCTGCATGGTTATCATTAGATATCATGAAGAACTACGGCGCCCCCCCCCCCTCTCTCTCTGTGTGTGTGTGTGTGTGTGTGTGTGTGTTATTCCGTGCGCGCGCGTTCGCGTATGTTTGCATGAGGGACAATGAAATAACAAATAGGCTACATAAAACAGGCCTGCATTTCACTTCAGTACACAGTATGCGTCATGCCGAGAGTCATCGATATTTAATTTGATCATTGATTTTTAAAAAAAGTATTATTATGTATATCCTCGAGCGCCTATCCCATTATAGTTAATTATAAGGTTAACATCAAATAGGACATACATAATGTTATGAAGCTCTTACCTATAATTCTCTGTCTTCCTTCAGACAATGGATCTTGTGTCGATGGTAGGCCTTAACGGGACCTTGTTGTAAATATAGGGAAAATAAATAAAAAAAGAAAAAACACACAAAAACTTGCGAGTAGGTTTTTTCGTCCCGACACAACGCGTTCAGGGAATCGCACATGAATCCAAATTATAATCCAAGACGAATCTCGATGTCCTTTATGAACAACAGAGAACGAAAAAAATTAATGAATTAATTAATACAGGGAATGGTCACGTCTGACAAACAAGACCTGTTTGGCTGGAAAGTCGTTTGCTGAACGGTGTGAAGGATATTATGCCCGAAACTGGAATATTACACACATACGGGTTTTAAAAAACAAAAATATCGTTTCCTCTTTTTTCGTGTGCATGTCATGTCTTCGGGTTTTCCATAAAGCTAGGCCAAGCCTTAGCAGTATATTCCCATCACACGGTGACTAAATCAAGCAGAGTTCAATAGCACAATTACTCTATTTCTGCGGTGTTCTGTGGTTTAATCCTGAGACACGGCGTCAGTATCATTATCTTGTGCGCAGATTTAGAAGTGTAAATAACGACTGGCTCTCGCTACTGGGCTACAGGACAAGACGCTTCTTCCCATCTTCATTTTCTTGCTGGAGCCAAAGACATTTTCTCCCACGCCACAACGATACACATCTTATCTTCGACGGGAATAAATCCGCTTTATCAAGCATCATCCCCGGGTATATCCACTGGCATCAGCGTTGTCCTCTCACATACTGTAGGCTTTCTATGTAGAGACATGTACACAGTACATGTAAGCGCCCTATATATTTAAAATGCATATGCCTGGTACGGTCTGTGATGCAAGGCGCAGAAAAGATGGATCACACATGGCAATCAGACCCGATTCTGTCAATTCGCCGTGACCGTCAGTATCCCGGTGCCATCGTTAATTTTAGAATGTTAACGAAAAAAGAACGAAATGAAATGGGTTCTTCTGCGATGGTCAATTGGAAACAGCGGCTCCCGTCTCTGCGCTCTACCTCAGTTTTCTCTGGATCGGATCCCTTCGGAAACGTCTCGGGATTTTTCGGCAGCCTCATTGACGCTGTTCTCACCACCACAGTCACTCTCTGGTGCACTGGTCACAAACACAACTTTTAAATGGACAGTGTTAAAAAATATATCTATCACTTTTACTAACACGTGAGATTTGTAGATGTGAATATATTTTATTTGCATTTATTGTTGTTTAATTTGACAAAATATTTTATGAAAGCTAGATGATGGAGTGAGCTTGGTAGCCCATATTACACTCAAAGAAATTACTGTAAAAATGTTAAAATTTGCAATATGCATTATAACATACAGCCTAAGATAATACAAAACATATTTCTCCTTTACAGTTTACAAGTGTTTAGTTTTGAATTAATAGGTTTCATCATGCATGATTTATTTTAGGGTTTGAAGGGATAGTTCACTGAAAAATGAAAAATTACTCACTATTTACTCTCCTTCAGTTGGTTCCAAACCTTTTGCATTTCTTTTTTTGTTCAATACATAAACAATATTTTGAAGAAAGCTAAAAACCTGTAACCATTGATATCCATAGTAGGAAAAAAAAACAGACAATGGTCAAAGGTTTGCAACATTTTTAAAATATCTTCTTTTGTGTTCAACAGAAGAAAGAAACTCATAATGTTTGAAACAAGTAAAGGTGTGATTAAATTATGAGTTTTATTATATTATTATTTCTTCACCCTCCAACCCTAAAAAATATTTTAAGGAACAGTTCATCATTTATTTGTCCTTCAAACTTGTTTGACTGTTTTTTTAGGTTATTTTTAGCACAAGGGTGCTGGAAAGCACACACACACACACACACACACACACACACACACACACACACACACACACACACACACACACACATATATATATATACATACATGCACACACACACACACACACAATTGAATTCAGAATTATTTGCCCAACCCCCCCCCCCCCCCCCCGTTTTTTCCCCCCCTCAATTTCTGTTTAACGGCGAGAAGATTTTTTTTCAACACATTTCTAATCGTAATAGTTTTAATGACTCATTTATAATACCTGATTTATTTTATATTTGCCATGATGACAGTAAAAATATTTGACTTACATATTTTTCAAGACACTTCTATACAGCTTAAAGTGACATTTAAAGGCTTAACTAGGTTAATAGGTTAACTAGGCAGGATGGGGTAAGGCAAGTTTTTGTATTTTGATGGTTTGTTCTGTAGACTATCGGAAAAAAAAGTTAGCTTAAAGGGGCTAGTAATTTTGTCCTTAATGTTTTTAAAAAAATTAAAAACTGCTTTTATTCTAGCCGAATTAAAACAAATCTTTCTCCAGAAGAAAAAATATCATCAGACAAACTGAAAACTCCCTTGCTCTGTGCTCTGTTAAACATTGTATGGGAAATATTTTAAAAAGAAAAAAAAAATCAAAGGGGTCCTAATTTTTTATATATAAAATCCTGGTTATATTAAAAAATCCTGGTTGCTTTAAATTTTTAAGCTGAATTAATCAAATTAACTTTATGAGTCCTTTAAAATTATATTATGTTAAAATGACTTAAAAAAGCTTGTGTAACTTATAAAATTAAGTTAGACCATGATTAAATTGCTTTAATAAGTTACAATGAATTAAAAAACATCAGTTATCATGACTAATTGATCATATAATTTTAGTAATCAGCATTTATATGCCAATTATGAAATATTTGCATAATTCAGACTTATTCATAGAACGTCTGAATAAAAAATGGCTTGTATGTCTAAGCCAATGAATATAGAAATGCTTCAAAGTATGATCAGAAAGAGTTTACAGCACACCTGGGTCTCCTCCATGGCTTTTGGGTGTCTGGCACATTTTTGATTGAGGAGCCCGATGTTTTAGCCAGCTCACTCAGTAGGCCCTTGGCGTGAGAGCGTTTAATCTATCTGTAACTTCCTGGTAAAAAGGTGTTTTGTCTCTGCATGACACAGAGATCCGCCGTGTGCCCTCATGCCCGGCCAAACAGCTGCCTGAACCGCTGGAAGCCACAGGAACAGATGGCCTTACCCAACAAAGAGGAAACCGACCTGAGGACACACAATCATTCACCTGAAAACAGTGAAATACAAAAATAGACAAGATTTGCTAATAGCCCACTTTTAAAGTTGTTATTATTTATAGGCAGATCAGAATGCTGGATAAGTGTATACTTTTACACTGAGTATTTTATAAGTTTGATGATAAAAGATCATTATTCTGTGATGTTTTATCATCTGCTGCTGTACAATGCAGCCTTGGTCACAGAGCAGGTTTAAGCATCCTCTCAACTTCTTATGTAGTAGTTTCTTACTTTATTATGATTATTAAGAACACTTTATGAAAGTTTCTTAATCAATATTTATATGTTTATTATAGCACTAGGCTAGCCACAATAAAAAAGCTAAGTGTACTCCATTGAATCGCGCCCTCTAGTGGACAAACTGACAGAACGCTGCTGTGCTCATTTCTGCTCGACACTAGTTTTTTTTTTTCTTCAATGAAACGATCTCCTAAATATGACAGTTCTCACACGAAGGAAATGCATCCTAAATAGTAAAGGCAATTTTTCTTGAAAAAAGCCAGTTTCTACTGTGAACATTTAATATTATTACTGGATAAAAATATTTTGTTTAATTGTTATTATTATTATGACTTCTATTTGTTGTAATACTTTACTACTTTATTTTCAAGGTATAGCTCACCATTTACCCGCTCTCATGTGGTTTATTTATAGGCTTCATTCTGTTGAACACAAAAGAAGATATTTTGAAGAGAGTTGAAAACCTGCAACCATTGACTTCCACAGTAGGAACAAAAAAACAAAAATACTATAGTTATAGCTTTTTTCAGAATATCTTCTTTTACCAGAAGAAAGAAGCTCAATACAGGTTTGAAAGAAAGTGAAGGATGAGTGAATGATGACAGAAAGTTTTGGTTTTGTGTGAAAAAAACTCTCTTTTAAAAAAAATCTGTTTCATGGTTATTTGTTTCAATCTAATTTTAGACTTTCCTTTTTGGGTGCTTGTATTTTTGGAATTATGATCTGTTAGATAATTTTAATCCTACTTTTATTTGTTCGCCACTTTACATTTTAACATTTATTTTAGTAAATTAATAAACATATTTATTTAGATTGATGACATCAGTTATCGCAGAAAACATTTTATTTAATTTCTCTTTAAGATCATATTTAAAACCGTAATGATGGATGTTATTCATTGTAAGTGCTTGTTGGTGCAAGATGGGCCAGTCTGAGTATTCCAGAAACTGCTGATCTACTGGGATTTTCATGTACAACCATCTCTAGGGTTTACAGAGAATGGTCCACAAATAAGAAAATTTCCAGTGAGCCAGACTGATTTGTGCTAATAAAAGACAACAGTAACTCAAATTACCACTCGTTACAACCAAGGTATGCATAATGGCGGCCATAGTCACCAGATCTCAATCCAATAGAGTACCTTTGGGATGTGGTGGAATGGGAGATGCGCATCATGGATGTGCAGCTAAAAAATCTGCTGCAACTGCGTGATGCTATTATGTCAGTATGGACCAAAATCTCTGAGGAATATTTTTATTGCCTTGTTGAATCTATGCCACGAAGGATTAGGGCAGATCTAAAGGCAAAAGCGGGTCCTAGTAAGTTTGTAAGGTGTACCTAATAAAGTGGCCAGTGTGTGTGTGTTTATAATTTTTAAAATGACAAAAAAATTAATTTTGCAATACATTACATTTTTCTTTAAAATTTGAGTATTTTGTGCCATTTGTTTTTTTTTAAATACTCTTTAAAACTGAGGAATTCTCAGTAAAACTACATTTCGACATCATTTGAAAAAAGGACTCAAAGGCCAGTTTGAGGCAAAAATGATTTGACTCAAAAGATGACTCAAGTCACTCTCAAGGCTTGTAATGAATGAACATGCTCATCATCTGCATCAGCATCCAATCCATCACACATAATGCAGTTCAGCCCTTGAGTGCAGGGCCTGCCCCAAATACCAGATCTTTTAATGAATAATATTTATATCAATAACACAATCAATAAGAGAAGGAATTTATTCGTTTGCTCAATAGATATAATTAGTGATATGTGAGAGTTCAGTTTTGGTAATTAGAAAGAACATTTGTCACTCGTTCCAGTGAAAGTGTTTGTCTGTGCAGATTTTTCTGGCATGTAACTTGTAACATTTAATCATGTGACTGCCGATGGTGAGTGACAGACTTTCAGAGGAAATCAGAATGTAGCTTATCAGAAATCAAAAACATGACATGTGTGACATTTACCAACCACAAAAATAAGAATTCTCATCAAAACAAACTTGACGTTTGGCGAGGACAGTCCCATTTATGTAAATCGCATCTTTTTCTCGGTCTGTGATCACAGCAGCCGTTTTAGTTGCTTGCTTTAAATAAGGCTTAATGTTAAGTCTCTTTATTGCAAAATGTATGTGCTTTATGATTCTTTAATTAAATAGGCCTGAATGATTAAAATGCACATTTTCACATTCAAATTTAAAAACAAAACAGGTATGAAAATGTATGAGTAAAAAAGTCATTAAAATAGTAAAAACTGTAAAAATGCTACAGTGAAAATCTGCAACCTGTTTAACAGTAAGTTTCCTTACTATATATATATGTATATATATATGTTTCCTTACTATATATATATATATGTATATATATATATATAGAGAGAGAGAGAGAGAAATAACTGTAAATTTCCCAATGATACTTCACTTTTTATGCTTTTTTGTTGACATTACTTTAGTGCTTTAAAAAAAAAAAATTTAATTAATTTTAAAATTAATTTTAAATTTAAATTTAATGTTGATAAATAATGTTTATTGCCTAACTTAAATTTTATGTGTGTTACCATGATGTGTTTAGTCCAGGGGTGCCCAAACTCGGTCCTGGAGGGCCGGTGTCCTGCATAGTTTAGCTCCAACTTCCTTTAACACACCTGCCTGGAAGTTTCTAGTAAACCTAGAAAGAGCTTGATTAGCTGGTTCAGGTGTGTTTAATTGTAGTTGGAACTAAAATATGCAGGACATCGCCACTCCAGGACCGAGTTTGGGCACCCCTAGTTTAAAGGGGTGGTCCACTTTGATATCATATTTTAAACTTTAGTTGATGTGTAATGTAGCTGTGTGAACATAAACAACATCTCTGAATGTAAAAAGTTCTAAATTCAATGCAAAGGGAGACCTTAGTTTTTACAGAGTAAGCTTAGCAAAGCCTACAATGAACGAATTTTGGGGACTACAAAAAATACTTCCGCCCCCTGTGAGATTGCAAAAGTTCGTTACTTCGCATCCAAACTGCCGTTGCAGGTAAGGGGCGTGGCCAGAGGCGATGTAACAGAAATTAACCTAAAAATGCATCTAAACACAGCTGTTTCCACAGAGCTTCGTCTGTTTCTGTATTTGGGCTTCCAAAGGACACGACACAAAGACAGAAGTGCTTAGTATTCAATAATATTTATATTCCAGAGAATTATAAAACACACAGCAAGCATGATTTGACAAAACAGCTTCCAGAATCTCTCCCAGTTCAGTGCTGGATTAGGCTAAAATCTCCTCAGCAGAAGCTGTGATCTACAATCAGTAAGTGTTTTTATTAGTTGAAATTGATCGTGACATGTACAGTGTCTAGCGTTAACGATATGCTGTAGCAACAATGTAAACAATGGGAAATGCTGCTTTGCGGGCAAATGATTGAGCTACAAATTCATATTTATCAGTCAAACTGCTGTAAACACACACACACACATTCCACCAGCACGTTCGCGTCGCACCGGACTGCACTGATTGTCTTCAGGCAGCTTTTCCATGTGTTTCACATCTCAGATAATGAAGTCGCAAAAGATATGTGGATGATTAATATTACTTACATCTGCATATTCCGGATACACGTGAAAGCCGTTGTGTAACGCATAGAGTTAAAAAAAAATACAGGTTAGCTTACCTGACTCGTGGTCGCAGCAGAATAATAAATCAAGGCTCAACAGGTTGCATCCCACATCTTGTGCTTTATTCTTCTGTCACGATATATTACTGAAAATAACTTAATCCGAGCATCAGAGAAAAAGAAAGTTCCGCACACATGCGCTTTTTACAGAAAGTTCACACATTCACTCACACAGAGGCAGACAACATTCACACTGCACACACAATGGCAAACTCTTAAAGGAGCCGCACCCCATTTTCACTCGTTACAGACACTTGTCAGATTTTATTTTAGAGCAGGCAGGAGGTTGACTGCATGTTTACACAGCAGAAAAGCGCGTGCTTTTACGGGCGTGACGTGGAGCCGATCCGCGAATAGCAGTACATTATGACGACGACCAATCAGAGTCACTTAAGGGCGGGCCTTTCAGAGGAACTAGGAAATTTGACAGTCGTTTTCATGTTAGCTGAGTAGCTGTGTATAATCAAAGTGAGGTTTATGAAAAAATAACGCGATTTTCTTTAAGTGAAACATAAGCACACATTGCTTTACATCTTATAAACACAACCAAGCCTTAATATTACATTGTGGACCACCCCTTTAATTGTCTGAATAAGTAACTTTTGTACACTCACATTTTATTAGGTACACCTTACTAGTACCGGTTTGGGCCCAATTTTGCCTTTTGAACTGCCTTAATCCTTTGTGGCATCGATTGAACAAAGAAATATTCCTCAGAGATTTTAAGCCATATTGATAAGATAGTATCACACAGTTGCTGCAGATTTGTCAGCTTCACATCCATAATGCCAATCTCCCCCGTTCCACCACATCCCAAAGGTGCTTTTTTGGATTGAGTTCTGGTGACTGTGGAGGCCATTTGAGTACAGTGAACTCATTGTCATGTTCAAGAAACCAGTCTAAGATGATTCACGCTTTATGACATGGCGCGTTATCCTGCTGGAAGTAGCCATCAGAAGAAGGGTAAACTGTGTTCATAAAGGGATGGACATGGTCAGTAACAATGCTCAGGTAGGCTGTGGCGATGGCACAATGCTCAATTGGTACTAATGGGTCCAAAGTGTGCAAAGAAAATATTTCCCACACCACTACATCACCACCACAAGGCCTGAACCATTGATACAATGCAGGATGGATCCATGCTTTCATGGTGTTGACACCAAATTCTGACCTTACCATCCAGATGTCGCAGAAGAAATTGAGACTCATCAGACCAGGCAACGTTTTTCCAATGTTGTATTGTTCATTTTAGGTGAGCCTGTGTGAATTGTAGTCCATCCATCCATCCATCCATCCATCCATCCATCCATCCATCCATCCATCCATCCATCCATCCATTAACTATCTACCTACCTACCTACCTACCTACCTACCTAACCAACCCTAGAGATGGCTGTGCGTAAAAAATCTCAGTAGATCATCAGTTTCTGAAATACTTACACCAGCATGTCTGACACCAACAAAAATGCCACATTCAAAGTCACTTAATTCAGCTTTCGTCTCTATTCTGATGCTCGCTTTGAACTGCAGAAGAGCGTCTTAAAAATGTCTACATGCCTAAATGCTGTTAACGAGCAGTGGGACAGGTGTACCTAATTAAGTGGCCAGTGAGTGTACATTGTGTTGCTTCTTATCTGCCTGTGGGAAAAGTTGTTTGTGATGTTTATATATATATATATATATATATATATATATATATATATATATATATATATATATATATATATATGTGTGTGTGTGTGTGTGTGTATATATATATATATACACATACATACACATACTTTTGTAACTATGGAGACTTTGTTTTCTTTTTTCATAATACTTTTGTTCTCGTTATTACTGAACGCATGCTAGTTAGAATATTAAGGTCAAGGTTTCACATGTAAAACAAAACACTGTGAGACCCAGTTTTTAAAATCCCAGCCAGTTTCACAATGTAACAACAACGTTTGCACTTTGGTTGGTGATTTGTGTGATAAATTCTCACATATGAATACTATGTCATGTTATTTCAGTGGGTAGACTACAGTGTAGAATCAGCCTAAAACGCCTACAAATGGACCCGAATCAGCTGAATCAGAGAGCACCTAGAAGAAGAAATACTGAGTCATACTACTGAAAACACTTTGACTCGCATTTGTGTGAAAAAAGATAAATATCTACAGAGGCAGATATCCAGAAGATGCGTGCCAAGAAAATGTCATTTTTTAGAAATGCAGCCTTCCTGCTGAAGAACGAAAGGGTCAAACCCTTCACAGTTCTGGCCAGTGCAGCGGAAAGATTTTATTGGTTGCCAATAGAATGAAAGCACTTTTTCATCTTGTTTCATTCAGTGAGAATGTGCAACCGGTCTCATTTATGATATTTCATAAGCACTGTGATATATTAGTCAGGGCTTCGACGTTAACTGTTTTTGTAAATACTCTGACTAGTGATTTCCCAAAGTTCCTTTGCACTCGCTGCACTTTTATTGTTGGGAAATTGTGTTTAAAAGTATATAATTAAAGTGGATGATTGCTTGCTAAAATTGTACTTAACATTTTACAAATCATATGGAAAATATATATTAACAAAAGTATTCTTCCACTTCAGAGGAAACAGAAGCAGCTTAAGGGATAGTTCAATAAAAAATAAAAATGTAAGTTAGAACTAACCCTCAAGTGATTCTTTATTCTCTTGAACACAAAACAAGAAGGTATTTTAAAGAAAGCTGAAAACATGTAATGGCTGAATTCCATTGTAGGAAAAACAAATACTATTGAAGTCAATGGTTTCTTTAATATTCTTTTATGTTCAGCAGATGAAAGTCAGTCTAGTTTAGAACAAATAAAATAAGAGTAAATGATGACAGAAGTTTCATCACTATCACTTTAAGTAGTATTTAGATTTAAATTTAAAATAACAACAGCATAACCAGAGTACATACACAGGAGTCAAGAGAGTGCAATTCAACAACGTTTAAGACCTTTTTAAAGATGCTTTCCATACATTTTAAGACCTTATAACCACTTTTCAACTGAAGACACTGTCAGGATTTTAACTTGCAGTATGTTTACTAAATATTAATGTAAGAAACTAATTAAAAACTAAAACATTATTCATATACTGAATAACAATCTATTAAATCTAGCTAATTCAGCAGGCTGGCGCCTATAGAACCGCAGAAATAACGGTGTTGCCTTGGTTACAGCAGTAACCAGTTTGCAGATTTAAATCAGGCAAACTTTAGCCTACAACCATACATTGCATAATCAAAAATGATGTAAAATTTAATACCTTGCAAAATAGCATTTAAGACTTTTTAACACTTTTTAAGGGCCTTAAGTTTCTCTCCATTGATTTATCAACTTTTAATACTTTTTAGGACCCTGCGGACACCCTGATAACTAATGAATTTAAAGGGTTAGTTCACCCAAAAATGAAAGTTCTGTTGTTAATTTCGCACTCTCCCAAGAGCTTCATTCATCTTCATAACACACACTAAGATACTTAATATCTCTCTGATCCTCCATAGACATCAATGGTCCAGAGAGGTTCAGTGTCCAGAAAGAGAACTGAGGTTCAACTGTAATCATAAAGTTCCAAGAACACTTTTGTGCACAAAAAAAAAAAAAAAAAAATGTAAAAAAGCTCTTCGATTTTAATCGAATTTTGTGATCTGAAGATTAATGAAAGTCTCAGGCTGTTTAAAAAGTGTGTGGTTCTAAGTAACAACTGTTTTTTTGTTTTTTTTTTGCCCAACCTTTTCGTTTTTTAAAATTCTGATTGCCATTTTTATCCAGAAAAGATCCCCTCACTCTTGTTTTTACCCAGAACAGGACAGGAAGACACCGGCTGTCAACTAAAGCACAAGGTAGAACGCTCTGCTCTTGTTAATGATATATTCTCAACTTAATATTTAATAATTGATGACAAAGCAGACCATAAGCAAGCTATAGATTATGATATTTGCAAAATATCCTAAATTTATGTTTTGATCAAATGTGTGTTCATGCAAATATTATAGATGTATGTTGGTTTAAACAATTCCAACAAAATGAAACAAAAAAGTTCCTAAATTAAAAAAGTTCCTAAAATAAAAGTTGGTTTTGTTCATTTTGCTTTAATATATGAATATACAATATGCTGTTTACTTAATTTTGTGTTGCAATATTTACCAAAATCATTTTAAATATTTTCTGTTTAACACATTGCACTCAAACATTCAAACATTAAAGTGGGCGGATGAACGACTGCAATTATGGTCACTTTTGTTTTCTTTCCCTCAAAAGAAAGTGTGTGGTTCAAAGTAACAACTGTTTTTTGTTTCATTTTCTGCATGAACAATTTGTTTTTCTAGCATTATTACAGTGTTAATCTCTCTCTTTTTTATTCCACAGAAGACAGCAAGTCATACAGGTTTGGAACGACATGAGGATGGTATGTCGAACAATGACAACATTTTTATTCTTAGGTGATTTATCCGTTTAAAGTTTTGTAATGTGTCAGATATTATTACACTTCTACAAACATTGTCTTGGTCTTCTACTGTATTGCTTTCCCTTTATTCTGCATTATGACTGTCTTCTACCGCATACAGTAGGAGAGAAATGACAATAAAGCAGCTTTCAGTTGAAGTATGGCTCAGTAAGAAGTCCTTGACACAGATAATGAATTCTCTTTTCCAATTGTCTCTTAATTATAGTTATTAGAGTGACACAAAATAAAATAATAAAAATCGGCTCTTCTTTCTGTTAAAAAATATTGAATTAATATTGTTGTTTATGTAAGGACACAAAATAAATGACAAGAATAAATAACGGCTTTATGCCCAATGAAAACTTTCTATACTGTGTTTCTCTTTAAATATATTCTCTCTTGAGACAAATAAAAAAACATTTGGCATTTTATGTACTGGATTTTACTGGAAGTATTGATGCTGGAGTCATTACCGATTTTTATACATTTAAAAAATATTCAAGTATATAGTATAATTATGCTTTTTTAAATGCAGTAATTAATATAAAAACAAAAAAGTACATATCTCTTAACTAGATATCTATTTATAAGTCAAAATAATGCAGAAAGGATGCTGTCCGGAAACTTAATTGTCTCTTAAAGGTCAAATACGAAATGATTTTTATTTCCTTTCGTAATTATTCTTTTCAAATTGCAGTCTTTTGGTTGATACCAGATAAACAGACATTGCACATTGCGCTTTTGTTAAATGCTAGAGTTGTTTGTGAATATTCACTGTTGATCGTGGAACGTTTTGGCCCGTTTCCTTTTTGATGACACTGAGTATTTTCTGGGTATAAATAGGTGCTGGATACTAAATTCTGCCAATGACACGCTGTATGTGGGAAGGTTCCAACTTCAGGTGAGTCTTAAAATGCAACATCTGTATTCTGTGAAAGATGAACAATTTCCTATAGTGCAAATGAGAATTTTTTTTCCCTTATTTGATGCAATATGGCATGATGTAATTATTACGCATTTGCTAATATTTTCCACATGCAGTCAATTTGTATGATTAATGATGTTAACTTCATATGTATTGACGATTAATTTCTGTCCTGACTGTATATGGAAAAAATAGGAGATCTCTTGAAAATGGTGATTTTGTGTGGATTTATTAGATGTGAGTTTGAGTAGAATATTTTTTTTATTCTATAAATGTCTGATAATATTTATTCCAAATTTGAAAGAGATAATTTTGTCATTTAGAGAATTAACTTTTTTCCAGAAAATGACAAATTGATCGAAATTTAGACGACAAAAGAAATAAGTTTGCAGAACAAAAACAAACAAAACAACAACGCCACTTAAACACACACTTGTGTTGTGGTCTCTTGATTTTTCCCTTAGATTCATATAGATCTATTATTTTTCTTTCAAATTGTTATCGGATCTTACAGTATAATTAATCTGTGTAATTGTTCTTGTAATCTGCTTTATATAGTCACTGTATTTCCATTATAAAATTACAAAACAGAAATTCAATGTTTCAGCTTCAGCTTATTAATTTAATAAAAATTTCATAGATTTAAAAAAAACTTTATGGACCTAATATGTATTAAACCCCCTGAATTATTAGCCACCTGTGAATTTTTTACCCAATTTCTGTTTAACAGAGATATTTTTTTTCAACACATTTTTAAACATGATAGTTGTAATAACTCACTTCTAATAACTGATTTATTTTATCTTTGCCATGATGACAGTAAATAACATTTTCATTCATTCATTTTCCTTTTGGCTTAGTCCCTTTATTAATCTGATGTTGCTACAGCGGAATGAACCGCTAACTTATCCAGTATATATGTTTTACACAGTTGTTGCCCTTCCAGCTGCAACCCATCACTGGAAAATTAAATAATATTTGAAGACACTTATATACAGATTAAAGTGACATTTAAAGGCTTAACTAGGTTAATTAGGTTAACTAGACGGGTTAGGATAATTCTGCAAGTCATTGTATAACGATGGTTTCTTCTGTAGACTATCAAAAAATATAGCTTAAAGGGGCTTATAATTTTGACCTTAAAATGGTTTTAAAAAATTTAAAAACTGCTTTTATTCTAGCTGAAATAAAACAAATAAGACTTTCTCCAGAAAAAAAATATTATCAGACATATTGTGAAACTTTCCTTGCTCTGTTAAACATCATATAGGAAATATTTTTAAAAGAAAAAAGGTTCAAAGGTGGGCTAGTAATTCTGACTTCAACTTTGAATAATGTTTTTTTTTTTTCCTTTTAGATGAAATGAAAATATACTTTTGGTAACCCAAAACTAACCGTAACCCTAAAAAGACAGAAAGACATTTTACCGTTACCTGAAGAATTTTTTGCACGTAACACAAATTGTCTTTCATCTTCAACAAGAAAACTCAACCCCTAAAAAACTGACGTATTGGTCTTTCTGAAGTTTGTCCATTCTCAAAAGAATAATAGTTCTGCACGCCATGATCTATGACCTCTGAAACAAACATTGCATCTACTCCTTTGATGTGAGATTTTATCTTTCACCTTTCTTTTTTTAAATTCTGATTGCCATTTTTATCCAGAAAAGATCCCCTCACTCTTGTTTTTAACCAGATCAGCACAGGAAGACAACGGCTGTCAACTAAAGCACAAGGTAAAGAACGCTCTGCTAAAAATTGACTTGTTTATGAGATATTCTCAACTTAATATTTAATAATTGATGACAAAGCAGACCATAAGCAAGCTATAGATTATGATATTTGCAAATTATCCTAAATTTATGTTTTGATCAAATGTGTGTTCATGCAAATATTATAGATGTATGTTGGTTTAAACAATTCCAACAAAATCAAACAAAAAAGTTCCTAAATTAAAAAAGTTCCTAAAATAAAAAGTTGGTTTTGTTCATTTTGCTTTAATATTTGAACATACAATATGTTGTTTACTTAATTTGACATCCCTTTGTACTATAATATTTACATATATAATGATATGCGTGTTGCAATATTTACTAAAATCATTTTAAACATTTTCTGTTTAACACATTGCACTAAAACATTCAAACATTAAAGTGGGCGGATGAACGACTGCAATTATGGTCACCGTGAGTCATTTTGTTTTTTTTTCCCTCAAATCTTTGTAACGCCTGTTTTACAAAGACTAACAAAAACCTATTTTATGTGGTAGAGATGGAAAGGAAAGTAGATGACAAATATTCATTGGTATGTAGTTTCACTTAAATTCTTCTGAGGCAAAGCTGAAGTTATGTGAAAAGAGGAAAAGAGTGGAGTGTGAGTAATATTCCATTGCTCGATGCCGTGAACCTCAAAACTCAACTACAAATAGCGTGACAGGCCACACATTGTCTAGAAAAGCAAATGATTTGGAGTAATAGTGAAACAATTTCAAGTGTTTGTTGCTTTTTTTTCAGTGGATGAAATTAAAACTAAAATGCTTTATTTTTAGGAACTTCACTTGCGTTTGCTCATTTGACTAGTGCAGAGGAGTGCAAAGTAACAAATGCTTTTATTGTTGAGACACTCTAAACTGAACATCATTACTTATATCCCTGTTGCATCCCTCGTGCATGTTTTTGCAAAATGCAAAGTGTGTGTGTGTGGTTTCCTGAGAGGTGGTGAGAGGTTTGTGTTTTGTATGCCAGACAGACGTCATGCATATTTTGGGTTCAGATTGCAAGCAATTGTCATGTTTAAGTCTAGAAATTTTAAACCACAAACATTGACAGAATGTCAGTAAATATGTTTATCTTTTGGCTGCTTTAAAAAATTAAGTCTGTCCTTTAAAGGCAGTAAGTGTCATTGATCTTGCTTGCATTTAACCTTGTTTAAGTGAGCCTTTTGGTCCTTTTTTTTTTTTTTGCATGCATGCTGTACTAAGTGCAATTTCATGTTATCATGTCTGCACTATCCTTCTGATTCCTCCAGGTTTTCTGTGAGATGCCCAAAATACTTAATTCACCATAGCTTTTGGCATTTTTCTCATTTTGCCATTTTAAATACATCCATTAATTTCAGCTTACATTTAGAAATTGTTTCAATTTTATTACATTTCTAATGGTTTTGAATGAACCAAGCTAAAAATAAATGCATACATATTTTAATTGCTTACTAAATTCTATTTGTTTATTTTATTTGGATTATTAAAACGTCATGAAGGTTTAGGCAATAAAAACATTATTATAATTAAAATAATAATAAAATAACATAAACTTAATAATAAAATTATATATATATATATATATATATATATATATATATATATATATATATATATATATATATATATATACATATATACATATATACATATATATATAGCTGAAGTCAGAATTATTAGCACCTATTTGAATGTTTTTTCTTTTTTAAATATTTCCCAAGCAAGGACATTTTTACAGTATGTCTGATAATATTTTTTAAATAATATTTTTAATAAATATTTGTTTTATTTTGGCTAGAATAAAAGCGGTTTTTAATGTTTTATAAAGCATTTTAAGGTCAAAATGATTAGCCCCTTTAAGCTATATATTTTTTCGATAGTCTACTGAACAAACCATCATTACAGTACAATAACTTGCCTAATTACCTTAACCTGCCTAGTTAACCTAATTACCCTAGTTAGGCTTTTAAATGTCACTTTAAGCTGTATAGAAGTGTCTTGGAAAATATCTAGTAAAATATTGCTTACTGTCATCATGGCAAAGATAAAGTAAATCAGTTATTATAAATGAGTTATTAAAACTATTATGTTTAGAAATGTGCTGAGAAAATCTTCACTCAGGTAAACAGAAATTGGGGAAAAATAAACAGGGATAATAATTATTTTTAATCATAGTTTCTTTTAAAATATATAATTTATAGTATATAGTAATTTGAAGTATATAGTATTACAATAATATTAATATATTTGTACATGTGGTATCTTATATATAAAATGAAAGCATTAAATGAAGTAAATTAAGTAAAACTAAAATCCTTGTAAAAATCTATAACAGATTTTTTTGTTAAACATTCTTAGTAAAAATACAAAATGTTGTGAAGTAGTGATATTTCCAGAAGAAACACTAAATAATCTATAAACATAATATAAATTTAGGAAGTCCAGTTGAACATTTCAGTGGCTGTCCCACATCTTATGTGAAATTTAAATGTATGTCAAATCTCTTATATGCACCTCTGCATATCTGACTTCAGAAATGCCTCATTGTAAAAGAGAGACTGATAAGAAAATGAGTGGGAGAGAAGACGAACAACAGAAGATCCTAAAAGAGGAGCTTGACGCATCTCCTCTTTTAAAGCAGCACGCTTCAGATCAGTGCGTGGACGAGACTTTTTCTGAGGTATGTCCTTCATCCTCTACCCAACACTATTGTTTACATCAAAATTATATGGCAGTTTCTGAATTTTGCAAAGCTTTTTTAATCTGTGATGATGTCTTTTGTTTCATAAAACTGTTGTTAATTTTATTATTTGAACTGTACTACGTGTGTAGATCACACTTCATTATGAGAGTCTTCAGATATATTTTATTAAATTATTTTACATACATGTTTGTACATTAAAAAGTCTGTAATAACTTGGAATATGCCAGTTTCCCCCCCTAATAAAAAGCTATTCAGTGCTTTGGTCGTATGCAGTTTTAAAATTAGATGAGGTGTTTGTTAATGGTGAAATTAAAGCTAACTCTGATAAATACATTATTAAAAGTGTTTTAAATGTTAATGTAGTTAACTAACGTATTACCAAGTTTGCTTCCTAAAAAACAGGTTCAGAACAAGAGAAAGCTGAGTAAATGATCGCAATGATCATTTTTGTGAACTATCCCTTTAAGATCATAGGAATAAATTATATTTTAAAATAGATTAAAAAAAAAAACAACTTAAAATTGTAATATTTCCTTTAATATTTCATATAGTTGAGGTCAGAATTATTAGCCCTGCTGAATTATTCGCCCCCAGGGTATTTTTTCCTAATTTCTGTTTAACGGAGATCAGATTTTTTCAACACATTTCTAAACATAATAGTTTTAATAACTCATTGGTAATAACTGATTTCTTTTATCTTTGCCATGATGACAGTAAATAATATTTTACTAGATATTTTTCAAGACACTTCTATACAGCTTAAAGTGACATTTAATTAGACAGACAGACAGACAGACAGACAGACAGACAGACAGACAGACAGACAGACAGACAGACAGAGAGAGAGATAGATAGATAGATAGATAGATAGATAGATAGATAGATAGATAGATAGATAGATAGATAGATAGATAGATAGATAGATAGATAGATAGATAGATAGATAGATAGATAGATAGATAGATAGATAGATAGATAGATAGATAGATAGATAGAGATTATTGGAAATACTGTCAACTGTACATGCAGTCATACCTCATCACAACAGGCTACTATTAAAACACACACACACACACACACACACACTCACATCACACCATGCAAAAGCTGTGACCAATAGTACATAACCTTAATCTTAAATAAATGTACAAATATATTCTGACTATGTTACATGTGTTATTGTTCTTGCCAAGATTTTGATAAGTCTATGGTTTTGATATTTTTGAAAGTATTCTGTAAGGCTGAATGTATTTGAAATAATAAAACTAGCAATTCTTTAAAAATTTTTATATATTGTATATTTTAATTAATATCTGTAATGACTAAGTGGATTTCTCCAGTCTTTATTGTCACATTATCCCTTGAATATCATTCTGAGTACATTTAAATAAACACTTATTTGTCTTTTATTCAACAAGGACACATTAAAGCGATCAAAATTACTACAAAATACCTCATTTCAGATAAATGCTGCAAAATATTCTTATTTTGAACTTTCTCTTCATCACTCATAGTTTAGAGAAAATGTACACTGTAAAAATGCACACAATTCCTTCATATTGTTTTTACCAGTTTAAGTGGATTGAACATGAAACAATTAAGTTGTCCCTCACCCCCCCAAAAAACTTTAAGAATTGTGTTGTTTCAAATCATTTAAAATAAGTAGTTTGAACAATCAGCAAAAGCATTTTTGAGTCCATAAAACATTCAATACCATATCAGCATATAAGAACGATTACTGAGAGCATTCGTGCAACATAAAGGACTAGAGTAATGACACTGAACATTCGCAGAAATAAATGCTATTTTTAAAATACATGACCCTGGATCACAAATCCTCAAGCTTAAGCTGCAGGGATATATTTTTGGCAGTAGCCAAAACCACACTGTATGCGTGAAAACTTTTTATTTGTCTTTTATGCCAAAAATGATTAGAACATAAAGATCATCTTCCTGGCATTTTGTACAATTCCTACTATAAATATATTATAACTTAATCTTTGATTATTAATGTGAGTTGCTAAGCACTTCATTTAGACATCTGCCAATGTGATTTTGTTCGATATGTAGATTTTGTTGAACTTTAGTATTCCAGATTTTGAATAAGGCATGGGATGATACCGTTTTCAACATTTCCCACATCTTGGAAAAGTCAAGGTTTTAAAACCACCAAAACTTTGTTATAACAGTTAATGTAAGTTTTTTTTTTTTATTATTTATGTGTTTTTTACAACTATTTTATTTAGTTTTTTAGGGCAACAGTATCTCCAGCTGAAAAAGACCCTCCACATCAAAAGCTACTTTTCCAAAATATTTTAAATGTTTCTTAAAATAAAATATGTGGTGTTCAATGAGGAAAATGTTGTTGTTTTTTAGATGACATTTAAAAACAACATGTTTTAGAGCAGTAATCACAATACTGTGATATCGTGATATTTTTATCCCAGGTTATTATAGTGTCAGAATCTTAGACTGGCCCATGCCATGAGATAATAGTTGTATCTCGGCCAAATATTGCCAAATAATATTTCCATTCACAATACCATTCACATTGTTTAATCAAACAAACCCTCAGTGAGATAAAGAAACTTCTTTCAAAACCATTTACAAATCTCAGTTATCCCAAACATCAGACCAGTACTCATTTATTAATTAATTCATTTTTCTTGAGCTTAGTCCCTTATTTATCAGGCGGTGCCACAGCAGAATGAACCGGCAACAGTTCTGGCATATGTTTATGCAGCGGAAGCCCTTTCAGCCACACCCAATACTGAGAAACACCCATACACTCTTACATTCACAGACACACTCAAACACTATGGCCAATTTTAATGAAACCAATTCACCTATAGTGCATGTTTTTGGACTGTGGGGGAAACCGGAGCAACTTGAGAAAACCTGCAAGAACATAGAACTGACCAGTAGTGTATTTATTTATATTATTGAATTCTTTTATGTATTTATATTTCTGTCCCTCAGTCAGTTTCACCAGTTCAGCTTAGTAATACTGCCTCCTCCAACAACAACTCCTCAGTCTTTAAACCTCCTCTACGCCAGGTAAACTGAAACGCCACTGATGTTTAAAGCTTCAGCAGCTGTCAGTGAACGGCCTTCATGTGTGTGTGTGTGTAGGTGCAGAGATCTGCTGATGAGCAGCGAATGCAGTTTCTTCAGCTGCTGGTACAGAATTCACGATCAGGTCAGATCAGACCGTCTGTACTTCGGTCTACGGCTCTCCTGCTTCAGGGTTTGTGTTTCAATCAATTATTCACACCTCACTTTTTTCACATAGTCAAAGTAGTGAAATCCTCAGAGATATCATTATATTCAATATATGTTCTGTCAAACCGCAGTTTTTAAAAAAATATACTGCTGCTGCTTCATGTAATCTCTTTAATGTGTTGGAGGTTTCAAATGAAGTAAAAAGTTTCTTTGAAAGACGTGCTAATTGTGTTTAAATGTGGAGTTCTGTTTTTTAAAATACTGCTGAGCTGGTCATATTTTTACAGTATTGTTTGGAGAATGTAATTTTTTTGTTTCAGTATTGCATGTAATAAAAGAAACGTGTATATACAGTGCTCAGCATGATTGAGGACAGCCCATTTTGAAAATGAATATCAATTGAAAATGATTGTCAATTTCTCAGTGAAAACAGATTTATTAAACAGATATATTTATTAAAATAATATTTTAGTACCCAAACATATTTAGAAATTGAAAGATAATACAATTAAATCCAAGCAAAATATTGCTAAAAAAAATTACCACCTACAAAATTTCAACTAAATTAGCTTCTCTTGAATTTCCCTCTTTTTAAAAAAATTGTATTTAATATTTTCTATAACATATAAATTTGGGTGAACTAGTTTTTGGATCATTAATGTAAGGTATTTTGTTAGATAGGCTTTGGCTTCAGTACTGACTAATTTGATGTATATGCACAAATATAATATTGTACAGCTTCCTATTAAAAATATGAATTTAAAAGATACATTTGTGAGGGGTGTACTTATATATGCTGAGCACTGTATATACAATTATTAGAAAAAATGAGTAACGTTTTACAAAAAGGTTCCATTAGTTCATGTAAGTTAATGTATATACCAACATGAACAAACAATACATAAATTACAGTATTTATTAATCTTTTAGTGAATGAAAATAAAGCTGGTGTAAGCTCTTTTTAGCTCACAGTGCATTAACTAATGTTAACAAGAATAACTTTACATAATTAAAATGCTGTTCAAGATTGTTCAAGCTTAGTTCTTGTAGTAGGTACCTGAACTAACAGTAACTAATAGGCTGTTATTTTAGAGTGTTACCTAAAAAAAATAAAGAATAACAAATGAATATAGACAAATTTAGTTGTTCAAAGATTTGCACAGCATTGGTGTAATATACAATGTGCTATGACCTGTTGTTCCGATAAAACCTGGTCTGCATATTATTTAATTCTGCCGAAATTTCTACATATTTGACCACTTAATAGCAGTGGTTATAACAATAATATCAATATTAAAAATTTATTCATTCATTTTCTTTTCGGCTTAGGTCCTTTATTAATCTGGGGTCGCCACAGCGGAATGAACTGCCAACTTATCCAGCATATGTTTTACGCAGTGGATGCCCTTCCAGCTGCAACCCATCTCTGGGAAACATTCATACACACTAATTCTCACTCATACACTACAGACAATTTAGCCTACCCAATTCACCTGTACTGCATGTCTTGGACTGTGGGGGAAACCGGAGCACTTGGAGGAAACCCATGCAAACATGAGGAGAACATGCAAACTCCACACAGAAACACCAACTGACCCAGCCAAGGCTCGAACCAGCGACCTTCTTGCTGTGAGGCTACAGCACTACCTACTGCACCACCGCATCGCCAATAATAATAATAATAATTATTATTTTTTGAGTACTGGGTTGCAACTGGAAAAGCATCCACTGTGTAAAAAAATATGCTGGAAAAGTTGATGGTTCATTCCGCTGTGGCGACCCCTGATAAATAAAGGGACTAAGCCAAAGAAAAAAATAGAAATAATAATAAGTTGTTGTTGTTTCAATTTTAAGTTATTTTCTTTTAAACCTAAACCTATATTTTATTTCATTTTACTTAAAAGTTTTGATAGATTCACATTTTTTCAAATAATATATTAATAATCAAAATAAATAAATAAATATAGAAGTGAGGTAATCACAAATATGAAGTTTTTTTTTTTTTCAGGAAATGAGAGCAACCCAACAGCCATGAGCAGAAGAAAAGACACAGGTCACAGTGCGCAGATTTCCATCCAAGCTGTCGCTGAATCAAGCCAACACAGGAAACAATCTGCCAGCTTTCACTTTCACAGGTATTACTGGAAAAAGAAAAGAGAATTAAAACTGAATCAATCTTCATATCCTTTAAGTCCTCCATGTGTCCTCCTCAGCCCAGTCCAGTCAGAGATCCAGAGATCCAGTGCACTTTTCATAAATGGACATTGTCGCTGGCCAGGCTGTGAAAAAGCCTTTGATGATAACACACATTTTCTGAGGCAAGTCTAGCATTTTTTAAAGTATCTGAAGTAATGTCAGCACACCTCATTGATCTTTTTCATTATGACTGCTAAACTGTCTAGACATCTGAACCGAGACCACAGCACAGACGATAAAACTATCGCACAATGGCGAGTTCAGCAAGACCTGGTGCACCACATGGAGAATCAGGTAAATCAGCAACGCAAAGTCTTACAGCCACGAGTCCTGCTCTGTGCATCACTGATCATTGTGGATAATGTGTAAGAAAGTGAATCATGGTTTCATTGGTTTTGAGTCACTGAATGCCAACCCAAAAGACTTAAGTTTCTTTGTAAGTGTGGTTTGATAACCCACTAACATGTTATTTGTGTTTAGCTCATCCAGGAAAAGCAGAAACTTCATGCCATGCAGCTCCATCTCCGACTCTTCGAATGCATCTCCACATATACGGTATGAATCCTGTAACAGGTTTCACAAGAGCGTTCAGAAATCAACATTCTCACAGTGAACATCATATTTCCTTTTCACGATTTCACACAACATCCGTAACTCTGTACAAAGTGCATGGGAAACAATCTATCCAACTTTTTGCGTGTTTATTGCATCATGGGAAAACTGATATATTTTAACTGATACAATTAAATGACCTGCAATTTCCACCTTATAATTCCACCTATAAACTACACTGGAAACAAATATTTGTTAGTTTGACTAGGAAAAGTAAGTTCCCTGGTTACCTGATTTTGAGTTCATTGAAACTTTAAATAACAATGAGTGATTTTGTTGTTTCAGCTTTGTATTTTGTATTACATCAACTTCTTCTAGTAGTTTAAGTTGACTTACAAATTTAAGTACACTCAACTTAAAACTGTAAAACTGTTGAGTGAACACTTTTTTAAGTCAACTTAATTAATTTCATTGCTTGAAGAAGTTACAATATACAGTATAATATACAATATATTTCAATATAATACAAATATAATTTAATACAAATATACATATTAATTCAAATATAATATATTAATTCAATACAATACAAAGATACAATATATTTCAAAGTTATATAAACAAAAGATTTGTCAACTCAACTACAAATAGTTGTAACAAAAAACTAAAAAAATTACCTGGTTGCCTTCAAATTGTGAGTTGAATGAACCAAATATAGCTTGTTCTAACAATTAGCTAAGACGTTTACAAGGTTGCCTTAAAATTATGAGTTAAATCAACTAAATATAGTTTGCTGTCTTAAAATTATGAGCTAAATGAATTCATCCAATGTTAACATGACAAGTGCATTTAAAAAAATAAATCTGGAATGTCCGCACAAATACACTGTAGTATCATTTATTATAACTTCAAGAAAATATTGTAATTCAAGCAGCAATAAATCCTATCTGTTCAATGAGTTAATATTAAAACTGCTGTATTAACAAGATACAATCTGTAAATATACTTCATATATATATAATATCACTTTCTACCATATTATGTAGGGTGAGAGTTGAAGAGTTGAAAATACAATTTTAACGTAAATAAATATTTAATATACAATCAAATATAATATTATTATAATAATGTAATGTTATATATAATATATACATATATATATATATATATATATATATATATATATATATATATATATATATATATATATATATATATATATATATATATATATATATATATATATATATATATATGAATTTTACTGCTGGTCTGCTCCATCCATGGTGTGTGTGTATATATATATATATCCATCATGGACGGAGCAGTCCAGCAGTAAAATTCATAAAGATATATATATTTGTTAGAGATGCTCTGATCATTGGCTTAGTACCAAGTACTGATTCTGACCTTACCTAACCTAAGAGAATAAATTAAAGACATTGCATACATGTAATGGTCAGAAGCAGCTTACAAAAAAACGAGAGATAAAAGAGATAGAAGAAAATTGTAAGAAAAATGACTGACAATGCAATTTGGAAACATTGCTCATGTGTTGTAGTACTGTGGATGTATAACCCAGCTTGTAAACTCCTAAATCAACACTTCTGATCTGTTCATGGTATCAGTTCATAAGATCGGCCAGATCCGCGAGTACTGATCGAGTGTGATTATCTGCCGATCATTTGGAGCATCCCTAATTTTTATTATTTTTAGTTATAAATAAATTTTTTGAAAACTTATCATTTAAATTGTAAAGATTGCAATATTTTAAAATGTCCAAAATAAGATTGAGTTAAATCTACCCCTGATGATACCTCAATGTACCCTGTTTCTCAAACACTTCACTAATTGTTTATTGCTGTCACTCCCATAATTCACTTAAAGCATAATGTGGAGAAAAAATTTTGGACATGTGCTCGATAGCGCTCTCATACTACTTGTGTGCTCTCCATCAGGGAGTTGCTGGAGGCTGGTGGAGGCCGCTGGCACTAAATTTTCCCCCATTGGGTGAGCCAGATGGCAGGACAGAGAGAGCTTGTGATGCACCGGTACAACAGGAGCCTTGGCACATCCCACCACCACACCTGCTGCCAGGTAAATCCTGCTAAGATCCAAAATACACCTCTTGCTGTGCTCCTTAACACAGGAGCGCCATTAAACAAGAATAATTGAATCTGTAATGGTTTAATGATGAATAAGAATGTACGTTGATCTGTTTACTTCTGCTCTTCTATTTACTTCCATTGGCCTGACTCTAGAAAGTTGGTGGCCTACCGCTATGGCTACAGCTGATTTTGTGATATTGCTTGTTTCCTGTTGCCATATTTGGCAGGACTGCAGACCACAAAAGGTTGAGATCTGGACCAAAAGTAACTCAGCTGGAGCTCTTGCTCATAAACCGTCTATTACAAAGCCTTGATTTGGCAGTTTCGAGGTGCATTGCACAAGCATGTTATTGAAAATGCCTGACTCATTTGCATTACTCGGATGTGTGTTTTGTACTTGCAGTAAAACACATCAGGTTTTATGCAGTTATGAGTGTTTGCGCTCAGTTTTCCAAGAATTGTTGTGTGATGTTCAGCTTAGTCATTTTCTTTTCTCCAAATTACAGATTTCGTTAGCAGTGCTGAATACTACAAATGTGCCAATATACGTCCGCCCTATACGTATGCGTTCCTAATCAGATGGGTAAGTAATCACATTATTGCAGATAAAGCAAGAGATGTGTATATAAAATGTTTTCCTATGCTGAATTTTGAAGTTTAACTGTCTTATGCATCTTTTATACATCACTCTAATATTGATTTGCTGCTGGATTTATTTATCAGATTTTTATGACAGTTCAACAAACAACAGTAAAAGAGAAAATAACTGTAAAAAATGTAAATAAACCACATTATATACCTCATATTGTTCAACACACAGTATATGATGTGCATAAACAATATATAATGTGCATTCATTTTTACAAATCAAGCATATAAAGAGGTCAGTACCGGAAGTTAAGGTTGGCAGTATGGTGTATGAGTAAAACTGATGAGTCAATTCTCATCTAAACGGTCAAACTATTCATAACGTCTCAGTCATTTTTCATTGTGTTAGACATCACACTCAAAACAATCCATTCACTTTTCAAACATTTGTATATGCATACGTTTATACCATAAATATTGGATATTGACATTGTTTGTAATGCCTGTTAAATTGGTAAATGACCTCTAGTTGCAATAAAATTTGTGTTATCTATTTATCATATATGTTACCATGTTATACATCCAACATATACAGATTACCCACAGCACAATCACTATATTCGCAATCCTATCTCTGGCAAGGCCAACAAAAGTGACAGGATGTCCACCAAGAATTAGTTTTTTTTTAATGGATGATATTTTGTAGTCTTTTTTGTATTTGTGGTAACATAATAAATATGAAATATACAAAAAGTATGGACAAGCAAGATTGCACTTTGCATGTAATACATTTATACACAAATAAATTTACTGTATAAATACTGTACAAATGTTAATTCATTTAAAATTGTTCTACTATTCACTCTTCTCAACAAATATCAGATTTTTTAAAACCTTAATTTCCATGGTTGGCTGTCTTAGTAAAAAAAAACAACTAATCATTTTAAGCAGTGTGGCTCACACAATGATAAATACACCTTATGTTTTGGTGGCCTTGGCCAAATTACTGACAACAATAACTAGGTTTTAAAGCATTAATAAAATATTTTTTGGTGGAGTAACTACATTTTGCACACATGCAATAAAGTACTGAAAATCCAACAAACAGTTTTGTGATTTGGACTCACAGTTTAGAAAATGTTAAGTCTGTTTTGAAAAACGTGCCAAAGCAATTGAGAAAAGCTGTAACATGCTCAAAGAATGGCAACCAAATGGTAGAAAATTTGATCACTGAACCTCAAAGACTAAATTTATTTTTTTCATTTATTATGTTATCATTTATTTATTATCAATGTTTAACGGGACAATGTGGATTCTTTAAGAATTATGAGACAAATCGAAATCAGTTGAGGTCAAACCTATTAGCTCTTCTTTTTAATTTTAATTTCAAATTAAATATTAATTTTAAAAGTGCTGTTTAACTTTTTTTTTTTAAACACTTAGCTATAATGGAAGAACATAATATTTCCCTACTTATTTTGCAAGATACTAGTAATCAGCATCAAGTGCAATTTAAAGGTTTAACAATTTAAAGTCTTTAAAAGCCTAAAAATTGTTAAAGGGGCTTATAATATTGAACTTAAAATTTATAAAAACACATTTAATAACAATGCAAACTGAATGAAATAAGACTTTCTCCAGGTTAAAAAAATATTATTAGAAAAACTGTGAAATTCCCTTGCTTGATTAAACATCATTTGAGATCTATTTGAAATTTAAGGGCTAATTATTTTGCTTTGAACTGGATATATATTTTTTACTAATGTGATTTTTCATTCCATGCTATTTTAGTCAATCTTGGAAGCCCCAGACAAACAACGAACATTAAACGAAATCTACAACTGGTTCACAAGAATGTTCTTCTACTTTCGTCATAGTTCCCCTACATGGAAGGTACTAAAATTCTAAATTTGCTGCTAATACAGATTGATTTCTGAAAAAGCAATTTGTGTTGTAAAAAGCTTAGTATCTTTAGTAATAGTAATAATATTGTGCTGGTATTAATTCAATGTAAAAAAATATTCATTTAAAATTAACTTAGGCTGGGCGACACGATTGCTCAGGAGTTAGCTCTGTCGCCTTACAGCAAGAAGGTTGCTGGTTCGAGCCCCAGCTGGGTCAGTTGGCATGTGTGTAGAGTTTGCATGTTCTCCCCGTGTTCGCATTGGTTTTCTCCAGGTGCTCCGGTTTCCCCCACAATCCAAAGACATGCGGTATAGGTGAATTTAATAAGCTAAATTGGCCGTAGTGTATGTGTGTGAATGAGTGTGTATGGATGTTTCCCAGTGCTGAGTTGTGGCCTGAACAGCATCCACTGTGTAAAACATATGCTGGATAAATTAGCGGTTCATTCCACTGTGGCGATTCCTGATTAATAAAAGGACTAAGAATGAATGAATGAATGAATGAATGAATGAATGAAAAAACTTGTGCAAGTTATCCAGATACTGATATTAGTACAATATATTGGGGAGATTATATTTGTGTCCACATGGTGCCGCTATTGTCAAAATAAAATCCTGAAGTCATGATAAATATTCTCACTTTACAGTAACAGACGATGTTTACAACATAAAATAATATTCTCTAATTTACAATCACTTCAAACTTTTCTCAGAATGCCGTGAGACACAATCTTAGTCTCCACAAATGCTTTGTCCGGGTGGATGGAAAGACAGGGGCCGTGTGGACGGTGGACGAGGAAGAGTTTCAGAAGAGGAAAGGCCAGAAAATCCACAGGTCCTCTCATCCTCAGACAAATTACACACACAATGGATCATCTCAGGATTATCAAAATAAGAATGTAATTCACAGCTTGTGATATTGGAAAGTCTAACAGTGTGACAAGTAACGTCTTGCTTTGTTTTACAGGGACTACACTTTAAAATGGTCGACACCCTTCTCACACTGTCCACCTTATGAAGCCTCAGATGTACCAATAAAAGCCAAAGATTCTCAGTGAAATATTTGTTTGTTTGTGTGTAGTGTAATATAGAGACAGACTAGGCTAAAATTTAGATTTTTAGTTTTAATTTTAGGCATTACCATGAAGTATTGATTGTTTGTTTGTTAATATTAATTGTCAATACTTTGTTAATAATCTTTCTTATAACATTACTGTTGCATAAGTATTTTACATACATAGTCATATATGCAAATTGTAGGTTTTTATTTTTATATACAGTGGTGGTTATAAAATGATGTATTTCTGACTGTTATTTTGTATGTATTTTATTATACCTGATTAAAATGAAATAGCAACAATATGTTAGAATATTCAAAATTATTCTGATTACAATATCGAGACCAATAGACCAAACTACAACCTGACCAGGAGAGGGCATCTGCGTGTGCTCACAGTTTTTGGGTGTGGTAATTCTGTAACAGAGCAGACAGACTAAAAAAAAAGACAAAAGAAAAAACATAAACAAATATGAAGGAATGAGGGGCAAAGAAAATTCACATGTTAATTCACATAATCTAAATCAGTCTATTGCACTGCAAGTATTTTCAGAACTGAGTGACTGATGCAGACAAGAGGAGACTATTAAATCAATTATATATCTTAATAAATTTCTCTCAATGTTGGTTTGAAGAATTACCGAAGACTTCCATCATATTTATGCTTCTTAATCTTCCTAAAATGTGCAAATGGAAGTCTGTGTTGCCCTTGTGTAACTGAATCCATGGTGCAGTCTAAATAGGTGGAGAGTAAATCTGCATCTGATCTCCTGTGGTTCTCTGTTTGTCTTCCAGCTTGATGGGAACATATCCATCCCTCATTGTGCTCCTCTGCCACCGCAGGCTTTTGTTCACCATAACATTCCTGTGCCACTATGCCATTGATGGTGGTTGGCACTGGATTCTGATGAAAAATGAATATTAGTTTTCTGGATATGTGTGAAGCCGCCTTGATGTGGCAGTTGTAGTCTAGAGCAAAATTTAGTTTTTTGGATGATTTCCAATTAAAACCACGTACTATATTAATAATTGCTTAGATAGTTTTGTTTTAAGTAAGAAAAAGCATCGTTAATTTTCATATGGTTACTTACATAAACATGCCAATATATAATACAGATAGTTGAATTGTTTTATAATCTTACCTGTAGGTCTACGTCATCATTCACGACACGCCTCATTACGCGAATTATCATAGCTGGGCCCTACTTCAGTTTTACGATAAATAGTGCTGGTTAGTGTACAAAACCGTGAACTTGTGGTTGACATAGTATAAGGCATTTTTGGGTTTTATATGTAACACAAATATGGTTAATTTTTGTAGGGCAGTAAAGTTTATGAAAAACGTAAAATAAACAAAAACGAAAGTTCTTCGTCACTTCTATCGGGTAAGTAAAGCACAAGATGGCCCCAAGCAGCTGTCTTTCAGTGTGCAGTAGCGCGGTGTGACGCTAAAATATAGTTATGTCAAGTTTCGATGCACTTAAAAACGTGCTGATCAAAATTTTCTCATAAGGAGTCATTTATCTACAAATAAGTAAGTACAAACAAATACTCTGCTTTCTTTTGTTAATTTGTCTGTTTCTTTTTGGCATAATATTTGGCTGACAGTGACAACTAATCACAAAAAGCTTCTTATTGTCCAAACATTAATCTTAATTGTAAAGTTATTAGGAACTACATTAGAAACTAGCCTAAAAAATGATAAATAGCATCAATACCCTGTAATTGAATCTCAAAACGTTTAGAATATTATGGCTGCATCTGAAGTTAGGCTATATAAAGCAAGCAGGCAAAACAGTATTTGACAAAAATATAGGCTATCTCTGAATTCACAGTAGGCTACTCTTGGAAAAGTAAACAAAAAGTTCTGTTGGCACAAATGCCCTGTTGATGCCAAAGTCTAAGAAGAATGGCCAGACTGATTCGAACTGATAGAAATTATACTCCTTTACCACTTATTACAATCGAGGTACGCAGAAGAGCACTTCTGAACACACTACATGTCGAACTTTGAGGCAAATGGGCTACAGCTGAAGAAGACCACACCGGGTGCCAACTCTTTCATCTTAGAACAAGAAACTGATGAAACAGTATGTTGTATTTGCACAGGCTCACCAAAAGTGGACAATAGAAAACAGAAAATATAAAACAATGGAAAATGTTGCCTGGTCTGATGAGTCTCGATTTCTGCTGCGAAATTCAAATGGTAGGGTCAGGATTTGGTGTCAACAACATGAAAGCATGAAACCATCCTGTCTTGGATCAACGGTTCAGGCAGGTGCTGGTGGTGTTATGGTGTAGGGGATATTGTTTCCTGGCACACTTTGGGCCCATTAGTACCAATTGAGCATCGTGTCAAAGCCACAGCCAACCTGAGTTTTATTGATGACCATGTCCATCACTTTAAACCACAGTCTACCCATCTTCTGATGGCTACTTACAGCAGGATAATGCACCAAGTCATAAAGCGCGAATCATCTCAGACTGGTTTCTTGAACATGACAATGAGTTCACTGTACTCAAATGGCCTCCACAGTCACCAGAACTCAATCCAATAGAGCAAATTTGGGATGTGGTTGATTGAGAGATTCATATCATGGATGTGCAGCCGAAAAATCTGCAGTTATCATATCAATATGGACCAAAATCTCTGAGGAGTATTTCCAGTATACCTTGTTGAATCTATTCCATGCATGAAGGATTAAGGCAGTTTCTAAAGCAAAATTATATATATAATATTTATATATTTTTTGTTAGTCCCATAGCTGTTTAAAAAAAATGAAGGCAAAAATTCAAAATTCTCTGATCTGGAACGGCACAGATAAAAAAAAAAATCAATGTTTGTTTTTAAAATATGCTGTTTTTGATGTTTACCGAAGCTAAAGAAAAGGATATTCCCCTGATTTTACTGCACAGTTTTCCAGCTGTCTCTACGGGACTCCTCATGCCTGCTGATAATTTTATTGGTTCAGCACTGATCTGACAACATATTTCAAACACATTTTTTTTCACTTGTTTCCATGGCCTTGAGTCCTGCAGATGTATTATGATGAAAAATAAGCAGTTGACAGCCGCGGGCTACAGAGTAAGCTGGACCCTAATTACACCTGGAGCATTTCCTTCAGAACAGTCCTCATTACAGCGGCCTCTGGACAGCCTCACTGTTTCTGACAGCTGCCTCTCTCTGTGTCAGGTGCTTATTACTTGCTTTTCCTCCCCCTGTTGACTTCCAGTGCCAAACAGGTGTCTCAACCCCTGCATCCAGTGTGTTATACCACTGCTGTGTTTTCATTACCTGAGTCTCCCATAGAGAAATGCAGCGGAAACAGAGGATGCTATGTCTTTCGGGGACTTTCTGAAAAATTTTACAGCCAGAGAAAACATTCAGCTTTAATAGGCAGTGTCCTCTTTTAGTGTTTTTCCAGATGAGATAGTTGAGTGTAATCACAGCTCTATTCTTTACCCTCAAAATAGGTGTGCTTTGGTCGAAAGTGTGTCATCTCTGAGCTTTTTCCAGATGCAAATGTTATGAATGCAGAATGCTCTATAATTTTGGTTTCAAAGTATTGCATTGGAGTGCAGACACCTAAAATAATTCACGTGCATTTGAATAAACTGTGCTGGTTAACCGATTACTTGTCATCTGGATTACGTAATCAGATGTTAATACCTGTAATTATATTCCATTTTAAAATTATCATAATCTGAACACAGTTACTTTTTATGATTTATATACAAGGTGGGCCATTTATATAGATATACACTAATAAAAAGGCAATGGTTAGTGATATTAACATCCTGTTTGTGGCACATTAGCATATGTGAGGGGGCTTGTAAATAACTAATGAAAGAATAAAGTTATGTTTAAAACCAAGCACACCATTGTTTTTCTTTTGAAATTCCCAATAAGTTTATTAAGGTGTATCCATATAAATGGCCCACCCTTATTGCATATTATTGACCCAATAGCAGTAAACTATTAATAATTTATAGAATTTCAATAGTTCCTCTTTGTAACTTGCCAGTGGCCCACTGGGGGCCCATTTGAGATTACAATGTTGTTTCATCAGATTTTTTATTAACAAACTATTACTGTTATATTAATACTTATATTATTGAAATTATAAATTCCAAATTCATCAGTGAAATCCATTTTACAATTGCATTACTTTGAAACATTTTATGAGCTCTGCCCCCTTATGAACAGTATCAAGATGTACATGATTTATATGAGATATAATTATATTCATGTAAGATTCATTTGATCAAAAGTGATTATACTATTTTAAAAATAAAACCCAAGTGTGACAGAATAAAATACCTAAAATAAATAATTTTGTTGATTACATGATTATAAAAGTACTAAGCCATTTTTATTATTCAATTTGTAAGCACTCAATGTAACTCAATTGTTATCAATGACTGTTATTGGCCATGAAGGTCATCAGAACTCACCTCTGTTTACTGAGTGTAACCACAGATACAGGAGCACTGAAGCGTTGTTGAAACTTGTTTTTCTATAAGCTGACATATGAGGGATCTGCTGATGAATCGCATGATTTAAAACGCTCCAGTGTCCCTGTCTCTGTGGTTACACTCAGTAAACAGTGGTGAGTTCGGTCAACCAATGACCTTCACTGCCACTCACAGTCATTTCTGTTGAGCACATAAACACAATGCAAATTAGCACTATTTAAGAACGTGCTTCACAGCACTCAAATGTTAGCGGCAAATGGAAATTTTTGAATGTTTACAAATTTCAGTACCGATTAGGATCGAATTTCAGTATCGTGACTAGGCATGGGCCCGTATAAGATCTTCACGGTATGATAACCTTGGTTAAAAATGTCTTTACAGTATTGTAATCACTGCTATAAAATTGATTCTTTTTAAATGTCTGGGTAAAATACTAAAATGTTTTCCCCTTTGAACACAATATATTTTATTTTGAGAAACATTTAAAATATTTTGGAGGAGTAAACATGTCAGGATAAATAGTCCAAATGAATCATTGACTTCTGCTGTCTTCGTTTATTTCAAAAACACAGATTTTATTACAATTTAAATCGGCATCTTTAAATATCTTTTCTGCTGGAGACACTGTTGTTCTAAAAAATGAAGAAAAAAAATGTAATACAAAAATCTTACACATACCTTAGGAACAGTATATTAGAAAATTTTGGTGGTTTTAAAACCTTGACTTTTCCAAACCGCGGTATACCTTGAAAATGTTTATCGTCCCAAAAAATGCATAATAGTCACAAAAAATGTAATCAAAATGAGTGATGTATACATATACTTAAACCGCCAAGGGGTCACTGGATATCTCATGAGTTATAGCTTTGTCAAATTAATCAAGAAATTGACCTCAAGTAGCCAAAATTTTTCGTATGGAGCTAGACCTTAAAAATCTCTTCATCTGAAAAACAGATATCATGTCGGAAATCCAGTTCTGGAATGAAGGAGATGAAGATGATTTGCACTTGTTAAGCAAAAGTCGTTTAGCCACGACCATGCCTTGCATCTTGCTTTGTTTTGAGGGAGAGAAGACGTATTTTGTTAGAAGCCAAAGATGGCAAGGTTGGCATCTGGTAGAAAAGGTCTGCTATAAGCCTTGGAGTATCAGTCAAATATGTTTGTCCAAAATCTATTGAGTCAGGGACAGAGCCAAAAGGTGTGAGCAACTGTGTTCTCTGCTGTCTTGTATCTATCGCACATTGGTGAGACAGAAAGATTGTACAGTATGTGGCTTGGATTTAGAGTAGTATAGGCGATGTATGACCTTGAATTGAATCATAAGCATGACTATATTGAAGTCGAACAATTGTCCCATCTTATAGAGGATACTGTAACACAACTTTCAAATAAACACAAATTTAGAAATAAGATGTTTAGAATCAGGGGGGTTCGTAAAGGTATCATAAAACACATGTTTGTCTGGTTTTAAATTCGGAATTTTAGACTTCACAAAATAACAGAAAATGTGTATGAAAAGTTTGTGGTTAAACTCATCAAGGCAAATATCAGAAAGCACTGCACAATTTCTGATTCAGATCCAATTTGTTCCTCAGAACATGAGAGAAACTATTTCATCTAGTCATAAAGCACAAAAGTGAATGTCTCACACTTCATTATAGAGACAAGAAAGACTCACCAGGGAACTGGCCTTGTAGATTTTTTTCACCTCCGTCTCGTCGCTACCTGACAACTTCTCGTCTTGGAGACATGCAAACGCTCGACACAGAGCCAACGGCTGGTATGTTTGACAGGCCGGGACAGAGATAAGGAATAGCGTAAATGACACCCCTTCAACTAAACCACATCATAGAGAAGACGTAAATCACTCAGCACCTGTAAAACCTCATGCAAGCAGCTGCACTATAAAACTTCATCATTCTCATTTGCTGGGCAGAAAAGGCATTGGAAAGTGTCCCGAAAGTGAAATGATTTATCAGACACATTAACTGATTTGTGATTCAAAAGAGATGCTAAAACGTCCCCATTCACTAGAGTCTGGAAAAACACATGTATCCTGAATTTATTTGTTAATAATCTTTGTATGTGTCTCTGCTCTGTCAAGTGTTTCTGAGTTTGTACTGCTGTGGGCCCCACATTGGACATACCGACCGTAAAGCATCCGTATTCTCTGGTCTCAGCAGGAGGCCGCAGGCAGTAGTTTTCTGGTAAGTTCAGGACTCTTTCTTTACAATGTAAGCAGGATTATGAGGCTAAAGGCCACTCTTTACTTTTGGCCTGCCTGTCTATTTATCTTCCTAAAAATGGCTTTTTGCTAACAATACTCCCACACCTTCTTCAAATATGATCATTGCGGTTTTGTGGACTTTCCAAAAAGGATTTATTTATTTTTTTAATACACATGGTTTTATAATTTAAAAAAAAAAATTGTATTTATTTTTGTTTTGTATATGGATATAGTAGAACTTGTTATAAACGATAACATGTGCACTTTATTAATATGTGTCCATTTCATTATTTTGTAAAAATATATTTGCCCTCATGATCTTCAATCCAAAATCTTCCCCTTTGAAACAACTTCTCTTCACTTTTGGACACATGTAATGCATAGCTTCCTCCGTTTTGTTAGCAACTGCCATCTTCCAACAATCCAATTTGTTCCCAAAGGACGAAATCAAGCACCACCCTACATTTTTTTTTCTCGTTTCAGAAATAGTTTTAAGGGATGTACCGTTGACACCATCTAAATGCTGTTTCATTCTGACTTTAAAATCATTTATCTACACTGATGAAACACAATATGTTTATCACATTATATGGACAAGAAGCACTGCATTATATTATCTTTACCCGCGACATGTCTTTAAATTATTTTTATTTACCACAGTATTTTTAAATTGCTCAGCTGCTGGTCTTTGCAACTAAACTAAACGAATGCTGAGGTCTATTTAACTGACTCTATTTTGATTAAATCAACTTCAGTGTTGCCAGATTGGGCGGTTTTGAATTTGATTGTGTGTCAAACAAATCATCATTTCAAGAGTTGCCAAGTGAATTATTTTTAGGCTTACCAGAATTACTGGAGACACATTGGTGCACAGCTAATTGATATTCTTAAAACTAACAGAATGAAACCAACATCTTCAATACTATGGTTTAATTTCACAGGAAATTTAATGCAAAGAATTTATAAACTATTTAAATATCATTTTTAAACAAATAAATCTAAAATATATAGGTGAATGCAATCTACAGAACAATTAGTGCAGTTTTGTGATGTGATCCAATTATGTTGTAATTGTACTGTATAATTGTGGTTCTGTGACTGTTGATGTTGTTTGCTGTATGGATAAAAAGTCTGACAATTAAAGTAACTTGGCTAATTTCTGATTTAAATAAATTAAAATAAAATAAAATATTAATCTAATATTCTGGGTGTTTTTTTTTTTTTGGACAGCTTTTGGACTGAAAAAAGGTCAGCTATATCTGGCATCACTGATTACATTATCTAGGCTGTTAAAGGAATCTTATGAAATAAAAGACTGTCACATCAACCTTTAACCAGAGGTTTTTCAGTGGGTGAAAAGGACTTCCATGCAAATGGCCCATTGGGGTCTTAATTTAACTATGCTGGACATTTTTGGCACCCTTGCTCTAATCATTAGGCCATTATTACTTTGATAACAAAAAGCTTTTAAATTTTTTTTTTAGCCATAAAGCCCCATACTTAAGAAGTAAGAACAAAAAGCTTCAGTATGTTCCCTGTAATTGAACTAATCAGAGGAATTTTAATGCCTAACGAGTCCATCAAAAAATTAATCTTCTCAAAATGCAAAACCATCCCCCACCACCATTTCTTTTTCTGAATAATTGACCAAGTGAACCTGTTTCTCCATTAAATTCTATTCAATTTACTGTAACCCGTCAGATCCCTGTGGTCTTCAATTAGCTGAAGTCTGCACATTTTCTTCTGCGTGTTTAATACAATTTTCTTCTTTTTTTTTCTTGCTCAAGGATGTCACGTGACGTTTTACAGTTTTGAGCTTAGTGTCTACAAACTATACCAACCTTAATTACATGAGTACACATTTATCTAAATTGCCACCAGTTGTGTGACCTTGAAAGAGGAAAATCATATTTAGCAGAGAGACACATTTAATAGGCTCTGCTAGACCTCATTAATTTCTCATCAGGAAAGGCCCTGGTCATCCATTCAGGTTTGCGAAACTTCAAGCTGGGCTTTTCTCCCCAAACGCAGGCGTCGCTATCTAAATAGACTATCTAAATTCATTACACCAATCCCCCATGTGTTTGATTTTTTTATTTTTTTCACAACTCTTTGTTCCTTCCAGCTTCCCGTTTGCACAGCAGAATTTCCTGCATGGCATCTGCAATCTCTCTCACCTTGATGTCGTACGACATGAGAATGAAAGAGTGTCTTTCTGCAGGAGAGGATGAAAGAGCGCTGGCCTCCATCTTAGCCGAGCGAGAGACGATCTCACCGCGGGGCATCGCTGCTCTCTGATGCCTCCTGACAGCTCAGGACTTTCCACAACTTTCAAGTCAAGATACTGTAGTCAAATAGCTCTGGGGGAGAAAGAAACCATAATGGGGAGAGAGAGAGGGAGTGAGAGACAAAGAGAGGGGGGAATCTTATCTCTTCTTCTTTTTTTTTCTTTAGCTTAACAAGTGCTGTGATCTAATTACCTGGACAGAGTCGTGTGGAGATGTGAGAAGAATTTAGGAAGATGACAAATATGGACATCGGTATGGATCAATCTTACTAAAATTACCTTTTAGTTTAACTGTTAACAATCCTTTAAACAAGTGGCTTGCAAAGTAGGGTTCACAGTACAATAACGAAAATCTAATTAATTTCATTAAACCATTAGAATTACCATATTTTATCCATAACCTACTGAAGATAAATCTTCCTTTGGTTTTAAAGCATGCAAGGGCAGTTGTGTATGCAGATGATGCAACATTATATCTACCAGCGGCATCGATTGAAAAATGATCTGCTGATTTAGATGAGGAGTTACAAATAGTGGTAAAAAATGAAGATGGTTTTAAATTTGACCAAAAAAAAAAAAAAGTATTGTGTTTGGATCAAACTTTTAATTTAAATGAAAGCCACAATTAAATTTGTCTGTAATGAGTGTGCCTATTGAACAGGTAGAGGAAATTAGGCTTCTTGGAGTTCTTCTTGATAGTAGGTTAAAGTGGTCAAAACAAATCGATGAAATGGTAATAGTTATGGGGAGAGTTTTATCGATGTGTCAAATTTTTACCACAGTACTGGATCTCTTTTAAAGTGGGCAGATGATGGTTCTTTTCTATCTAAAATTACTGTTCTGTGATATGGTTAAGACTTTGATAAATAACAGTTAGTCCAGAATAGAGCTGCACGACTAATTTTACACTCCAATCAAAGGGTTACATTTTAGAAAATGCATAAAGCTTTAGGTTGGTTATTGGTAAAGGATAGGGTAATTGTTTCTCTGTTGTGTTTCATCAGAAATATTTCTGTGTCAAGAATTCCATGCGTATTGTACTGACAACTTTTGTATAGTAATGCAGGCATGCATCAACAGAAAATTATTGCTTCCTGTTTCAAAAACGAATGCAAAGCGATGGACTATAATGTATAGAGGAATTAATTGCCATTAGACATTACATGCTTTGAAACAAGTAAAATGAGGTTTAAAAATTGTTAAAGGAATATTTAATGGCACATTTTTAAGTGGCTTGTTGATCTGAATGTTATGTAAGAAATGTGGGTTTTTATGTTTTATTAATGTTTTTAAGTCATTTTGTTTTGTGTTTTATGGACCCCAGGTAGAATAGCCACTACTTTGGTAGTGGCTAATGGGGATCCTGATAAGTAAATAATTAAATTAACCCCTTCAGACCTGAATTATGTTCCAAATTTCAGAAAAATGGGATGTCATGTGATGTCCATTGTAATGGACGCAGGGTCTGAAGGGGTTAAAATAGTAGTTTATGGTAACAGCCTTTACATTTATTTCTACTGGATTACGATCCATGGGGTGATTACATTATAAAGATGCAGCAGATTTATTTATTTATTTGACATGGACATGACAATTACACTGGACAACCAAATGCATTTGTTTAATTGTTTTAGCAAACTTGATAATTCTCAACACCTGTCCACAGGAGGCTTCAAAAAATTGACAAAATGGAAATATAATAAATTACAGTATACACAACATTATAATTCTTTACATAAAATTACTAAAGGCAAAAGCAAAGGCAACATGATTCAACAAAATAATAGTAGACTATTTGTGTAAACACTGCTGTTTTGTTTTGCTGTCGACTGATTAGATCAGAAATCAGGATTGGAACATGATTATTTAAACATTTAAAAACCAATTTAAGATAATTAAATTTAATAAAACTATCAAAACTAAAACGGTTATGTTTACATAAAATATAAAACACAATGATGCCATTGCATAGATTGATAAATTGATTTTAAGGCTCCAGGTTAAACTTTCTGGCACATTTACAGCACTCAAACAAAGATTTACTAAGACCACCTCAAAGGATATTGGGGGCCGCGAGTCACTGGCTTTGTTATTTTGGGAGTTGCAGGATGAAAAGATTTCGAACCCCAGCTTTAAACTGATATCTCACAAGGAAACGTTACTATTTTACGTTTTGTCGGCTTAGTGGCTAATTTGTATAAATACGTACAAGTTCAGTCGTATAAAAATTTACGATTTTAAAAAGGAGGTGTGGCACCCAGCCCCACTCCCTAAACCCAACCATCATTGGGGGATAAGCAAATCATACTAAATTGTACAAAAGAGACTGTAAGAATTCATACGAATTAGCCACTTAATCAAAAAGTTACGAATTGCCATGAGATAGCATTGGATAATCACTATAATTAAACAACTAAGAGCCTTATAGGGAATTTTATGAATCAGAGTAAAAAAAAAAAAAAAGATTATTTATAAAAAATAAATTATTTTAATTTGCTAAGAATATAAAACAAAGTTTACGCCTGTTTCTAATATTCAATAATACTAGTTCCCCTTCGGTTGGGGAACTTCAGTGCCATGAATGGGAGGATTCGGATCAGAAGCCGCTTATCTGGAGAGTATTGAACGGGCCAATGAATGAAATTAATTGGCAGTGTAAGCTTGCGCAGGTGTGCGACATCTGCAATTATCTCAGCATATAAGCACACCTGAAGCCAGCAGACGCCATCCTTTTCGCTTCAGATCCTTTCTGAGTGAGTCGATGAGGGTTCCTCTTGCTGATCAGCACTTCAGAGCGAACGAGTGTGTCTCCCGGTCCAGAGTGGGTCTTCGCGGTGGCAGACGGTCGAGCTGGGTTACTCCCTTGCCTGCGGTTCTTTGGGTCCGGTCCTCCAGAGCGGTGCGTATAGTTGCAACTTTCCTAAAAGAGCAACACAGTCGTGCAGCACGTCCTTTTCAGGATGGCGCTCCGACTGTGCGTTTCTGGATGCGGGGGTTTCCTGTCACCGGATGATGGACACGATCACTGCATTGCATGTTTGGGGGTCCAGCATGTTAATGCGGTGCTCGCGGGCGGTTCATGTCGTCATTGCGATGCCATGACCGTTGCACAGCTAAGATCGCGGCTAACTTTCGCAAGAGAGCGAGCCACCCCAGTTGCCTCCTGCTCTAAAAAAGCAGCGGGCGCTCGGGCAGATCTGAGGGTTTCAGCGGGAGCTAATCCGCCGCCCACGGGCTCGCGGACCTCTCGCTCCTCACGGCGCTCCATCCAAGCTTCGGGTGGTGAGAGTGATCCGTCTAACCAGATGGTAGCTCTCACACTCGCTGACACCGGAGATCAGATGTCCTCCGCGGCATCGGAGGGTGGGCTTTCACTGTCCGACGAAGATCCGGACCCGCTCGCCCCCTCCGGGCAGGTGAGCGCTGTCAAATCGGATTCTGAAGCGGACATGTTAGCCGTGCTTTCCCGGGCTGCTTCGGCCGTGGGGTTGGAGATGGTTTATCCCCCAGCTCCGCGGCCGGACCGACTAGATGGGTGCTACGTAGAGGACCAGAAGGCGAAGCCTTCGAAGCCTCTCGTCCCCTTCTTCCCGGAAGTGCACAGTAGGCTCACGCAGTCCTGGAGGGCACCTTTCTCTGCCCGTGCTGCGAGTGCCTCCGCCCTCACCGCCCTTGACGGCGGAGCTGCCAGGGGGTATGAGGCGATCCCGTCAGTGGAGCGCGCTATCGCGGTCAATCTTTGTCCGCGCGGCGCCTCTACGTGGCGGGGTTTGCCCCGCCTCCCGTCCAAAGCCTGTAGGTTGTCTGCCTCCCTCGGAGCCAGAGCTTATAAGGCTGCGGGCCAGGCTGCTTCTGCTTTGCACGCGATGGCCACCTACCAGCGCTACCAAGCGCAGGCGCTGGCCGAGCTGCACGAGGGCGGGTCCAACCCAAGCTTATTACATGAGCTGCGCACCGCGACCGACTATGCTCTTCGGACTACTAAGTCCGCCGCGTGTGCGCTGGGGAGGACGATGTCCACACTTGTGGTTCAGGAACGCCACCTCTGGCTAAACCTGGCCGATATGCGCGACGTTGACAAAGTTCGCTTTCTTGACTCGCCCATATCCCAGGCTGGCCTGTTCGGCGACACCGTCGGTGAATTCACCCAGGAATTCAAGGCGGTGAAAGAGCAGTCGGATGCGATGGGCAATGTCATCTATCGGCGTGGCCGTAAGCCCGCTCCGCCCGCCGAGCCATCCACCTCCGCTGTTCCTCGCCGAGGGCGCCCGCCAACGAGTGCTGCCCCGCCCCCGCCTGCGCCTCCGGCCAAGCGGGCGCGGCGTTCACCTCGAAAGCAGGCAGCCCCTCCTGCCCAGGGCGCCGTTAAGTCCGGTAAACGGACCGCGAAGCGTCCCTGAGACAGGCCATCCGGAGAAGAGGAAACTTGCTCTTTCCCCGCTGGAGGGCGGGGCCCCGATAACAACGGTACTTTTCAGTGCCACCAAAACATCAGTAAAAGAGCACTTTTTCCCTTCCCCGGATGTGACTGCACGAGTTCTGCCAGTCCGGGACGCGCTGCCTTCCGGCTCGCAGACTCTACGTGCTTCGCCAGTGGCTCACGAGCGCTGGGGGGACGGTCTCCCTTTCCTCAGCCCTCCAGCCCCCTCTCCGGAGTCAGGGTGCGGAGCCAGAGCGAATCGCTCTCCTCCAGCTCTTCCGCGGGACCCTCGTGCTTCCCGGATCAGCACACCCACTCCGCGCTGCCCCACCGCTGGTACGTCAGCGATTGTAGCGATGACTCCATTAGCGAGGGCTCTGCCTGCCTGGTTAGCGCGGGCCAGCCCCTCGCGGTGGCTCATACGCACAATCAGACTCGGTTACGCGATTCAGTTCGCGAAACGGCCCCCCAAGTTTACGGGCGTGTATTTCTCCAGGGTCAACCCCCTGTCCGCCCCTGTCTTGCGAGAGGAGATTGCTGCCCTCCTGGCGAAGGGTGCAATCGAGCCGGTTCCTCCAGCCGAGATGGAGAGTGGGTTTTACAGCCCATACTTCATCGTACCCAAAAAGAGCGGTGGGTCACGGCCAATCCTAGATCTGCGCGTTTTGAACCGCTGTCTGCACAAGCTGCCGTTCAGAATGCTCACGCAGAGGCGCATTCTCCAATGCGTTCGTCCTCGGGATTGGTTTGCAGCCATAGACCTGAAGGACGCGTATTTCCATGTCTCCATTCTTCCACGCCACCGCCAATTTCTGCGGTTTGCGTTCGAGGGTCGAGCGTGGCAGTACAAGGTCCTCCCCTTCGGGCTCTCTCTGTCTCCGCGGGTCTTCACCAAACTCGCGGAGGGTGCCCTAGCGCCCCTTCGGCTCGCGGGCATTCGCATACTCAATTATCTCGACGACTGGCTGATTTTAGCCCACTCGCGGGAGCAATTGATTATGCACAGGGACAAGGTGCTTCGGCATCTCCGCCTACTGGGGCTTCAGGTCAACCGAGAAAGGAGCAAACTCGCCCCCGTGCAGAGGATTTCTTTTCTCGGGATGGAGCTGGACTCGATCACCATGGTAGCGCACCTCTCCGAGGAACGCGCTCGCCTGTTGCTGAACTGTCTGAGGGAGCTCGACAGCAAACTAGTGGTCCCACTGAAGTTCTTTCAGAGGCTCCTGGGGCATATGGCATCCGCAGCCGCCGTCACGCCGCTCGGGTTGCTCCATATGAGACCACTTCAGCACTGGCTTCACGATCGGGTCCCCAGACGCGCATGGCACGCGGGCACACACCGGGTCTCGGTTACTGCGCTGTGTCGCCGCGCCCTCAGCCCTTGGAACGACCCCTCGTTCCTACAGGCCGGTGTGCCTCTAGGACAGGCGTCCAGCCATGTTGTTGTTTCAACAGACGCTTCCAACACGGGTTGGGGGGCCGTGTGTCGCGGGCATGCGGCTGCGGGCCTCTGGAAGGGTGCCCAGCTGCATTGGCATATCAATCGCCTAGAGCTGTTGGCAGTGTTCCTCGCTCTCCACCGCTTTTTACCGGTGCTGGAGCGGCAACACGTGCTGGTCAGGACGGACAGTATGGCGGCGGCGGCGTATATCAACCGCATGGGGGGTATGCGCTCTCGCCGCATGTCTCAGCTCGCCCGCCGTCTGCTCCTCTGGAGTCACCCGCGGCTGAAATCGCTGCGCGCCATTCACGTCCCAGGCACGCTCAATCGTGCAGCCGATGCGCTCTCACGACAGCTGTTACGCCCTGGAGAATGGAGACTCCACCCCGAGTCTGTTCAGCTGATATGGGCGCGATTCGGGGAGGCCCAGATCGATCTGTTTGCTTCCCCCGAGAACGCTCACTGCCAGTTGTTTTTTTCCCTGACCGAGGGCTCTCTCGGCACGGATGCACTGGCCCACAGCTGGCCTCGGGGCATGCGCAAGTATGCGTTTCCCCCAGTGAGCCTGCTCGCGCAGTTTCTGTGCAAGGTCAGGGAGGACGAGGAACAGGTTCTGCTAGTTGCGCCCCTTTGGCCCAACCGGACCTGGATATCAGAGCTCTCACTCCTCGCGACGGCCCTCCCCTGGCGGATCCCTTTGAGAGAGGACCTACTCTCTCAGGGACAGGGCACCATCTGGCACCCTCGCCCCGATCTTTGGAACCTCCACGTGTGGTCCCTAGACGCGAGGAAGACTTAGGTAACCTACCGACTGCGGTGGTTAATACCATCACTCAGGCTAGAGCCCCCTCCACGAGGCGCGCCTACGCCCTGAAGTGGAGTCTATTCACTGAATGGTGCGTCTCTCGCAGAGAAGACCCCCGAAATTGCCAGATTAGTGTTGTGCTCTCTTTCCTTCAAGAGAAGTTGGACAGCAGGCTGTCGCCCTCCACTCTCAAGGTTTATGTGGCCGCCATCTCCGCTTATCATAGCGCGGTAGCTGGCGGCACCGTGGGAAAGCATAACCTGGTCATCCAGTTCCTTAGGGGTGCTAGGCGAATTAATCCATCTCGCCCCCCTCTCATGCCCTCTTGGGATCTCGCCCTCGTTCTCACGAGTCTGCGATCCGATCCCTTTGAGCCACTCGAATCAGTATCTCTAAGATTTCTGTCCCTGAAGACAGCTCTGCTGGTTGCGTTGGCCTCCATCAAGAGGGTCGGGGACCTGGAGGCATTTTCGGTCAGTGACTCGTGCCTGGAATTCGGGCCGGATTACTCTCACGTTATCCTGAGACCCCGCCCCGGTTATGTGCCCAAGGTTCCTACCACCCCCTTTAGAGATCAGGTAGTGAACCTGCAAGCGCTGCCCCCGGAGGAGGCAGACCCAGCCCTTTCTTTACTTTGTCCAGTTCGCGCTCTGCGCATTTATGTGGACCGTACTCAGAATTTTAGATCATCTGAGCAGCTCTTTGTCTGTTATGGCGGTCGGCAGCAGGGAAGTGCCGTATCGAAACAAAGATTATCCCACTGGATTGTGGATGCCATTTCACTCGCTTATTCGAGTCGAGGTCAGCCGTGTCCCCCGGGAGTTCGTGCACACTCCACTCGGAGCGTTGCATCCTCTTGGGCGCGTGCACGCGGCGCCTCTCTAACAGACATCTGTAGAGCTGCGGGCTGGGCGACACCCAACACATTTGCAAGGTTTTACAATCTGCGAGTGGAGCCGGTTTCCTCAAGGGTATTAGGTAACCCTTTGGTGATTGAGGAGACAACTCGGTAGGGTGTTGAAACACGCTTGCTGCGCCATTCTCCCTAACACGGAGGTACGTGCGCCTTTTTTATCTGTCAGTAAAGTTCCCCGTCAGGTGAGCCCTGCAGATTCCTCCGTGGCCCCCAGCACTGACTCAGCGGAGGAGTCACTTGCTGGCCCACTACGTTGTAGGTCTGCCCGCTGGTCAGCCCGCGTTTTGGGTATAGGTGCCTGCTATGCGTGATCCCCACTAGGCGATCCCATATGCTTATTCCGCCACGGTTAAGTCCCCCCCCTGGGCGGACCCGTGTCTTCCCTCTCCGCTAACCACTCTTTGCTATGCGTACTCCCCCTTTTTAGGGCTAGTCCATAGGTAAATTCTGCCATCTATCCCCCCCTTGGGTAACGGATGGCCTCCGCAGCGTCCTCCCTATCGGGATTGCACGCTTCCCAACGTACTGTCGTATTTCCTAGAATTATCTAGATGCTCACGACTTCCCAAAAAATATATCTAAATCCGTAAAACTTCTGTTGAAGTAGGATAAATTAGGGCCAGGGACACGTTGGAGGACCGCGCCCCCCATGATGTGGGTGCGTCACGCTTGCTTGACTATCTCCTCATCGGGGGTGTTGGTAAGGTGCAGTCATTATGGCGCTTTCCATATTCTCCCATTCATGGCACTGAAGTTCCCCAACCGAAGGGGAACGTTCGAGGTTACAGAAGTAACCCTTCGTTCCCCGAGGAGGGGAACGGAAGTGCCATATTCCGTCGCCATAATGACTGTCCCTTAGCTGTTTGAAAGTCTCTTCAGCTTAAAAGGATGGCGTCTGCTGGCTTCAGGTGTGCTTATATGCTGAGATAATTGCAGATGTCGCACACCTGCGCAAGCTTACACTGCCAATTAATTTCATTCATTGGCCCGTTCAATACTCTCCAGATAAGCGGCTTCTGATCCGAATCCTCCCATTCATGGCACTTCCGTTCCCCTCCTCGGGGAACGAAGGGTTACTTCTGTAACCTCGAACGTTTTGTGCTCATATTTGGTTTTTGCTTTCCAGCAAACAATTTTGGTGTTTAATAGACGTCTAATTGTAGACAGCTTGGCTAAAACAATAAGGTCAAACTTGGGCTGTCAGGGAAAATCGAATAAACGTCTAAGAATAGCTCAAAACTAGACTAGTCGTTGAATAGACAGATTAGACGGCTTTTAAATGTGTAGTCATTCATTTCTGTTTAAGTGACGACTAGTCTAGTTTTGGCCTATTCTTAGACATCTATTGGATTTTCACTGACACCCCAAATTTAGCCTTGTTTCAGCTATGTTTAGATGTCTATTAGACATCTTTTAAAATAAAAAAAATGCTTGCTGGGTTATTATAGTTCATAATTAACTATAAATCTAACAGTTGAAGTGCTCACATTGCTAATCAATGCAGAATGCATTCTTATTTGCCTGTGGATGTGAATTCTGCTTTTCTTTAAATCTTTATCTTCATCATAAACTCTTTTTTTTTTTACAGTGCACTATAAAGAACAACTCCATCCGCTGGTGTTAATTGAATGCGTACGCACGCACAAACACAGAGAAAGCAGAACGAAGAGGGGATTTGAAGCCTGCTTGATTGGTGATGTGAACACAGGCACAGACATGTCATGTTTAATTATGGTCCAGGGATTTCCAATGGATTTGACTCTGGCAGACTGGTGTTTCTGTTGATGGGACTTTAAATGAGACAGCCTGGCAAAGCAGAGATCATGATACGAACAGCTTCCCTATAAACAATCTTACATGCATGACAACACACATTCATGCCCAGACACACACCGTGAGATGTGGGAACACACATATACACGCATGCACATACAGCGAAGTGCAAGGGAACGAGGGAGGGAGAGATTAGGATGAAGAACGGGAAGATGAATAGCAGGATAATTAGCCTCATCTCCCAGGACCTGACAGAAATATGCGGTTGAGATGGATGGAGTCCATGGAAAAAGAGAGCCTATACTCCACCCCCTGCCCCCGGTTCACCCATCCCCCCCCTAAATCCTCTTCCAGTCCTGCCATTCATACGGGACACCAGAGAGAGGCAGAGGCTAGAGAGAAAGAGGTAGAGCATCCCTTTTGGGCTGGTAATCAAAAGCCCCTCGTTCAACAGAAATCCTCTCTGAGAAGTCAGTGAGGAGAGTTTGAAAGAGAAGAGCACAGTGGTTTAAACCTAGATGACAAAGAAAGCCACAGAAGCTCCAGTAAATCACAGCAGAGCCCTGGAAGTGTATTCAGAGTAGTTCCCTCTGCAGCTTTTTTTAAGCATCTAAAAAGTTTGGGGTCAGTAGGATTTTTTAATGTTTTAAAATAAGCTCCAAGGCTGCGTTTATTTAGTTAAAAATACTGTAAAAATTGTAAAATTTTGAAATGTTATTGCACTATAAAATAACTGTTCAGAAGCAGTTTATAGTTAAATTTAATAATTTATTCCAGTGATTTTAGATGTTTTTTTTAGCTTCATTACTCCAATCTTCAGAGTCACATGATCCTTTAAATATCACTCTAATATTAATTATCATTATGAATATTAATATTATTAATGGTATGATATAATAATAATGACAGACAATAATGACTGATAATAATGACATTAATGACTGGAATAACAACAGAAACTACGTGCTTTAAGAAAGCAGTTATTTAAAATTTGTAAAAAATGTTTAACAATTTAACTTTTTTTTTTTTTTTACATTTAATAAAAGCCGCCTTGAAAAAAAAAACTGACTCCAAATTTTTTTAACTTTTTTTTTAGAAAGCTACAGTTGGCCAGAATAACATGTTTTAATTTGTTGAAGTTATCTCACCAAATATCTAAATGTACTGTAAATTAGTATAATTGCCTGAAAACATGACACCTTGCCTTTTTTTTTTTTGCTCCTTTTATGCAAGGAAGAAATGTCATCAAAAGTTTACAGATAAAACAAAACTGGCATTTTAATCATACTGAAAATAAATTTTTAATGTATATGTAAAAATGTATTGTCATTTCTACACACGCTGTAATAAAATGCTAAGTTCCACACAATTTCTTTACGTTATCCCAACACAAACCGATTAAAGTTAGCTTAATCGTTTGTAAATAATTTAAGTGTATGGAATAGGGAAGCTCCGATCAGGATTTTTGGAGCCGATACCAAGTATTAATTCCTTGTCATGGTGATCAGCCAATACAGAGTACCGATTCTGATGCTTCAAGCTTTATATAACTTTAACATTGCATAAAGTGAAAATGTCTGTAGAAAATAATATATAAAACAGGTAAAAAGACAAGACAATGCAATTTGGAAACATTACAAATGATGGAAGAAGAATTCAACGTGCCTCAATGAAGAAAAGTTTGGAGTGAATATTTGACTTGTTAACAAACACTTGCAATCAGTTCATTAACCTACCCAATTCACCTGCAGCATGTCTTTGGACTGTGGGGGAAACTGAAGCACCCGGAAGAAACCCACGCGAACGCAGGGGGAACATGCAAACTCCTCACAGAAATGCCAACTGAGCCGGGGTTCGAATCAGCAACCTTCTTGCTATGAGGTGACAGCACTACCTACTGCGCCATTGCTTCGCCCAGATTAGTGAGTACCTATTGAGTACCTTTTGAGTCATTATTGGCTAATACCGATCTCCGGGTGATCAATCAGAGCATCCCTAGTATTGAACATAAAACAATGAGTTTGTCCCAAAAAACCTTAAGAACTGTGTTGTTTCAGCTCATTTTAAATTTGAACAAGCAGCAACAAATCATTTTCTCATTTCAGTACTGCAATTTCTACATAATATCTACAACATTTGTAAAATAATTTTGTTGTTTTACTGCTGAATAAAATAAATGACATCTAGAGACCTCAGGCTTATTAGGAACAGAAGCTGGTCTTGTTGCTTTGAGCTTTTCGCATAAGGATGGCTTTCATATAGAGATAGACATCGCAGAAAGATAACATTGTAAGGCAGAGAAAATCCTTTTAGATGTTTTTCCAAAACAAGACACAATCCCTTTGTTTCCCAGACAGAAAACTTTGCAGTTTTGTGTATTCATCAGTATCGGTCTAGTTAGTTGAATTTGCCAGTCTGACTTTCTTTGAAGCCGACTGAGAAAATAGATTTTTAAATAACTTATAATTCTCTGTCATTGTTGAAGACACATGGGAAGATATTCATCCCTTATCCATGCGAGCATCAACGTTAGCTTTTATATTCCACATAGACGTTTACTTGATAAATGTGTGGTCAAATTACTTTTTCTCATTTAAAGTTAAAAAATAAATAAATTAATAAAGTAGTAACTTTATTTTTGTTTATCTTGCTTTAAGTTAATGAAAATAAGACTTTTTACTTTTTCTCTTTTTTTCAGAGCCAGATATCTATGTTTGGGTGGCATGGTGGCTCAATGGTTAGCACTGTCGCCTCACAGCAAGAAGGTCACTGGTTTGAGCCTCGGCCAGGCTATTTGGCATTTCTATGTGGAGTTTGCAGTACTGGGTTGTGGCTGGAAGGGCATCCACTATGTAAAACATATGCCTGAAAACTTTACGGTTCATTCTGTTGTGGCGACCCCTGATAATCAGCGACTAAGCTGAAGGAAAATCAATCAATGAATGATATCTATATTCTACAAGGCTGGACACAGCATTCTTGAATTTCTTGTTACTTATTGATATTTAAACAATCATTTCCTATGTCTTAAATGTCTTTGCACAGCACTCGGGTGTAGGAGACATATTAAATCAATATGACACATGTTGCTAATGTTCTGCATTACAGAGTGTGTCTGGCACATCACTTCACCAAAATTGTTAGATTAGATAAGAGGTATTAGTTTGAACTAAGGCCTCCGTTATAGATTATCAGAGGTTGGGTTTTTATTAGAAACAGAAACTCATATATCTTTGACCTTAGGTCAAATTCTTGTTGCAGAAGAGTTCAACCACTCTTTTGTATTTGCCTTTTAATAAAAAAAGGGTTTGAATTGTTTTTGGTAAAAAGGGAGTAAGGTTTTTTGCTCTTTTCTCACCAAGGACATTGAATTACGAAAAGTGTTATATATCGATATATAGTTTACAGTATAGAGTTTGAGAATCGAGAGACTGATAACTTGATTTCGCTTGCTTTGCTCACTGAGAATCTTCATGCTTTTGGTGAACTCGGCAGAACCAGAATTTCTTGCTACGCTTCTCATTGATATAATCAGAGACTCTCATTGGCCAGCGAGAAAGAACGGAAAGAGGCTTCTTCTGGGAAAAGCTGATAGTTTCAGGTGGGTCTTGTTGACTTTTTCCAACCTTTTTCCTGTTCTCTGTACTCCTGTTGTCTGATTTGGGAAGTTGTTCATATCCGTTGGAGAAAACTGACCCTTGCAAAACTCTGTGAGGGTAAAGACAGAATATCAAATTCCCATTATTCCTTTCCCTGTTATTTTTGCTCATGACTCATTATTTTGGTTTAAAGAAAACTTAACCAAAGAACAGAATTTACAATAATAGAGTTTGAGTGTATCATTGAGTGAAACTCACACATTCTCGGTGTGATTTAGCTTTGGGAACTTTCCATAAGGCTTTTGCAAAGCCAAGTGGAGTCAAATATAACACATTCTGTATGCTGTGTGTGAGTGTGCGTCTCTGACTAGACAATAGGAATGAAAGTACAAAATGCTGCTGTAAACACTGGATCCTCATGCTCTTCCTTGCAGGTTTTGGACAGGGATATATTTCCATGGCATAGCTGCCAAAGCCAAGCGTTGATGTTGGAAAAACCACTGGAAAAGTTTAGAGCAAATACGTAAGTCTCATGTGCAAACTTGGAACTAAATGAAAGTATGTCTTTAATATTATAATATCACAAAATCACTTTGGAAGTAAAAGAAGAGCAGAAAATGGATTTCACGTGTATAAAATTAAACCTTTATATTGTAAAGATCTTTGGGCCAACCAAAATATAGACTAAATGCATTTTGAAAAAAATCGAAGAGATTAAAAAGCTGAGCAATGTTTAACACTTAACAATGTTTTACCCTATTTCCTCTTGTAGAGGAAGTATGTAGGTGTTTCAGAGGCGTCTGTTGCATGTGACTCAGTTACATCAGACATCAGGTTTTCAGAGGAAATCCTAGTGACAGTGGCCTGGGTGGGAAATTATACTTCACCCTTTAATGATACAGTCTCTCATCCTGTTCAACACAAAAGCAAACAGTAGCACCAAATACTACAGTGAAGATCTTTTCTGACTGCTTAAGCACTATGATCAATTTCTCAAGAAATACTAAACATTTCCAAATATGAAACAAATCATTAAACAATGGGGTATTTTTACACAATATTATAACTAATAATAACTGGTTTTTAATTTTTTGAGATGACAACTTAAGTAAAATTATCAAACAAATCCGTAAAAATTATATATAAAAAAAAAGCTGCATTATCCAAGCCATACCACATTTTTTGTAGTTTATATGGAGATAATTGTCAAAAATGTACATTTTGAAACACTTTTAAAATAGGGGCATCATGGTGGCGCAGTGGATAATTCTATCGCCTCACAGCAAGAACGTCGCTGGTTCGAGCCTTGGTTGGGTCAGTTGGCATTTCTGCGTGGAGTTTGCATGTTTTCTCAGTGTTCGCATGGGTTTTAGGTTCCGGTAAATTGGGTAAGTTAAATTTTCCGTAGTGTATGTGTGTGAATGAGAGTGTATGGGTGTTCCCCAGTGATGGGTTGCAGCTGGAAGAGCATTTGCTGCACAAAACATATGCTGTATAAGTTGGTGGTTCATTCCGCTGTAGCGACCTTTGATTAATAAAGGGACTAAGCAGAAATGAAAATGAATGAATTAACACTTTTCAAATGTTAGCATGAAATATAATCAAATGCATACAATATTTTCCATTCAAATTTGAATTGATGTTATAGCCCATCTCTATTGAAGTGTTAATTTCTTCTGAGTAGGAAAAATTTAAATAACATTACCATAAAATCCAGTAGGGATTATGGACAACTGCTAAATGAGACGCCTGAAAGACAATCGGATGTGGTGTAGGTTTACAACATTTAACTTTTTACTAGACACCATGTATGAACAGGAAAAAGAGAGAGAGGGAGATTCCTAATGTCAAATATACAGAATTCAGCATTGGAACAATGTTTTTATAGTCTCTAGTTTGAAAAAGAAAAAAAAACAACAGTTTAGGGCAGCACGGTGGCGCAGTGGGTAGCACTCTAGCCTCACAGCAAGAAGGTTGCTGGTTTGAGCCTTGGCTGGGTTGGCATTACTGTGTGGAGTTTGCATGTTCTTCCCGTGTTTGTGTGGGTTTCCTTGGGGTGCTCTGGTTTCCTCCACAGTCCAAAGACATGCGGTACAGATGAATTGGGTAGGCTAAATTGTCCATAGTGTATATGTGTATGGATGTTTCCCAGTGATAGGTTGCAACTGGAAGGACATCTGCTGCATAAAGCATATCCTGCTGAGACCCAAAGATATTTTTTTCTTTTTTCTGTGATTTCCTACATCCTTTGGGTTTAATAAAAAAATCTACAATTTAGAGTTTTTACATTTTGTTTTTATTTTTAATTTTACAGCATGTCCACAGGACCATTTTAGTTTTAAACGACCTCCACTCAGTAAAAACAAAACTATACAGGTTATGGCTGTAAAGGGATATTAATCCAATATTAATGTAACAAAAACAAAACAAAAGCCATTTATTCCTTTTGTATTGAAATTCCTGAAACAGTTTAGTCTGAAAGAGAGCCAAACTCAAAAAAAGAAGAAAAAAAGAAGTGATGTTAATCCGAAACAAATTTACCATAAAAGTGATTTAAAACTGATTGTCATTTTTGTATTGTCTCTAATTCTCTAATTGTCTGATTGTCAAACTCAGTCTCCCTCAACTATCTTATAAAGAATCCTCTCTGCTTCAGTTCTGCCTCCTACAACGTGCAGTCATTAATGGTCCTGGTGTCCACTATAGTGAACATTTCAAAAGGATGATATTTTGAAATACAAACAAGTTAACAGCTTTGAAAGTTAAATGTATTGTTCCTGACACTTTATTAAACAAATATATATGTAATAATTATAGTAAAAAACAATAAAATAGCTAATTTTTACATACCTCTTCCTTCCCATAAAATGTGCTTTTTTGTATGTCTGCCCTTTTGGATGCAGTGTAAGAAGTGGTTTCTAGCATGCCAGCCAAACAAATGACATATCACTAGAAAGCCCAGCATGTCCTCTGAACAGTACAACAGAGTAGCTCAAAAAATTCAAGCACAAGAAAATGAATGAAAACGCAATGTCCACTACAGAGTACACAAGTCAATGGGCGGGGTCTCAGGAGGATACGCTGGATAAGTTGGCGGTTCATTCCACTGTGGCAACCCCAGATTATTAAAGGGACTAAGCCAAAAAGAAAATGAATGAATGATTGAATGAACAACTTAACATTACAGTCCAAAAACTAGTACACCCAAATTAATATGTTGGAGGAAAATATATATATGTTAAATGAATAACCTAGAAAAATCAAGAGAAAAGAAAGTTAAAATTGTGTTGTTTGTGATTTATTTTCAATAACTCCTTAGAATTTAATAAAATTATTATATTATTCCTAAAAATGTTCATTGAACAAACCCTTTTTTTATGGATATAGTTTAATAAAACTGTTTTATTTAAATGCACTTAGATATATTGACTATATTCACAGAGAAATGCTTAAAAAAATGTATTGTCAAATGGTGTAATAATTTATTCTGAATACTGTATATGCAAAAACCACTCGATAGTTCTCCAGCCTTCGGCGCCTAGACTGCATCTCGGCACAAGAAGTTTGGCCAAGGAGAAATGGTTGTGTCCAACTGAGCTTGGTTTCTCTCAAGGTTTTTGTCCTTCACTTTCGTCAATTGGTGAAGTTATGCTTGTTTTGGGACTTGTGGAGCTAAGCGTCTATGGATTTGCTCTTCATTGTTTGGACTTTCAGCAGTGAAAATTAAATGAAGTTTCACAAACTAATTTCGAGAGGAGCAGGTGATATGATTGACTGCAGCTGGCCACTCATCTACACTCATTGGCTAGCCAATCGGATTGATCCAAACTCACTATAAGTAACCTAGCAAAGAACTACTCCCTTATCTTCGTTTTCCAAAGAAACCCCCCATCCACCCCTTCTCCTCCTTTCCTATTTTGCTGAGCGGAGCTCTCGAGAACACTTGACCTCATACTCTCCTCACATGCTTTATGGACCTGGCGGGAGCCCTGGGCTCAACAATCTCCGAACTTAGGGTTCTCTCCCGGGACAGCATGCCAAACCTGCTAACTTGCTAACAAGTTGTCAAACAGTATCTAAGTGAGAACTCTTGAAACCACACTAAACTGAACACTTCAACTCTGAAAAAGACTGACATGGTTTCAGTTTAAGTTTATTACAACGTCTATGTTAAACTGCTTTGACACAATCTACATTGTAAAATATAAATACATTGTAAAATACAATTCATCTATAAAAATAGAGATGAATTGGGAAAAAAAAACAGAATCTGAAGGCTTAAACAAACAACTGAACATCCCTTTTTCATTGAGATTTATTGCACGTTTACAGTCTTGCTCTCCAGTCAAAAGGCTTCCAAACAACAAGCGGTTTGTGTCATTGCCAATATGACCTCCCGGTTCATTTCCACAGTGAGCCGTCTGCCTTCTCGGAACCCCTTCACCCAGATAGCTGCATACCTGTGCCGTCCCAAATCATTTTCTTCTTGTGAAAGCAAACAAGACCAATCGATTCATCCTCCCAGCAGGTAGTGGAGTCCTGCAGCAGGCCTGTCAGTAAAATCGTGAGCATCTACAGGCGTGAGGGATTGAATAGACTGTGTGAGACATGTAGGCTTATGACCGACTCGAAAGGTGAAGGGTCTTGGGCTCCACTGGAGAACAGGGTGACCCCTACATAAAGAACCAAACAGAGACATGGGGTTTGTTTTGAGAGCATACAGGGCTGATACACACACACATACGCACATAGGAGAGGAATTTGAGAATGCCCTGATGTGAATGCTGCCTTTAATCCTTTTCCTGGTCACCCAGCTCCATTCGTTGTGGGCCACTGAAGCTGGACTCTAAGGAATCTCAAGAATTTCCAGAGAGCTTTTTACCCTATTCCTGCTGGAGACACCGGGCACAATGACGGCATTGGCCCATCTGTGTACAGGGTCAGATCCCCCTCAGTGTCTTTCTCTCGCTCCCTGCCACCGCTTTCCGCTCTCTTACCCCTCAACAGTGATTTGCCAGGACCCCGTTTGCTATTGTGGTTAGAAATTGTAACAAGATACAGAGAGTAGCAAAATCGGTGATCTGGAGGGACATCGCTTACAGTATCAAGAGTAACTGAGACTCAAGAGTAGGAATGTAACCAGATATTCAGCAAAGTGGGGCCAAAGATAAAAACATTTGGAATGGGGGATAAGTGCGCCTCAGTGTCTGTGTCCTGCCATTTAATAGGATGGTTTACTCAGAAATGAACATTCTGCTATCATTTAATTTGCTCACACTTGTTAAATTTGGTTCTACAGAATGCATTTGACTACACTGTGAACCCAATAAGTTAAGGCAACTCAAACCGTTTGAGGAAACTAATTTGCACCGAACCATTTGAGTTAAAAAACTAATCTATATGAGTAAGGTAAACTTACTACATTTAAGTTGAAGTCATGAGGTATTTAATTTACTCATTAACTTCAACAATGAGTTCAAAACTTTTTTTGAATGAGTAGAATTAATTTTCAGTAAATTTCGAGTTAACTACATTCATTTCATTTGATAACGTTGACTGTTTGATTTTACAGTGTAAGAATGAATGTGAGTCAGATGGGTCTGTGCCTGATTGAAAACAAACTTGGGTGGTGAAACTCGAATATGAAAGCAGTGTGGACCAAAGACATTTAAACAAGCTGAAAGCAGTGGATGATGTCACAAGATGCAACAAAAGACAATGTTCAAGCGTACTTGTTTTTTTTTTTTTTTTTTTTTGTGATATAGTCACAGACTAAGTGTCAAAAAACACTGCTCCACAAATCAGATCTTCGTTTGCGATTCTGGCTTAGAAATTCCTATGTACAGTTTTGGCTCTTTTACAGATGTATTCTTACAAAAATCCAATCAAATGTATAATGCTCAGCATAATTGATTACAACCAATTTTGAAAATGAATATTTGTATTTATTTCTCAGTGATTATAGGCAATATATTTTGGTGCATTTAAACAAAATTGATTTATTAAACAAATATTTTTATTAAAATAGTATTTCCGTCACCAAACATAATTAGAAATTGAAAGATAATACAATTGAATTCGAGCAAAATATAGCATTTTTTTTCTTCTCTTTTTAAATTTGTATTTATTATTTTTCCATAACATCTAAATTTGGGTGAACTAGTTTTTGGACCATTATCGTAAGTTATTTTGTTAAATAAGCTCCAGATTTGGCTTCAGTACTGACTAATCTAATGTACATGCACATATATAATATCGTATAGCTTCCTATTAAAAATATGAATTTAAAAGATAGATTTATGAGGGGTGTACTTATATTTGCTGAGCACTGTATACAGTGAGTACGTTTAGCCCAGCACATACAATTGTTTTGGATGTTTTGTAAGTTTTGTCACAAAACTATATGTGAACCAGCAGTAATTATTTATTTTTCAGTTCTTTAATTTGGTCTCCACCAAGCAAAGCAAGATTTGTCTTAATTTAAACATTGTTGGAATTATATTGGATAATAAATGCACTCAATACACACAAGCAAAAGTGCACGAGTCTGCAAAATATATATCTCTCTCTCACTAGTTTTTGTATGATTTCATGCAAAAATCATACATGTGGGCTTTTAATTTAAAGAGATCCTATTATGAGTTTTTGAAAATGACCTACTATGCAGTGTGTAACACAGCACTAAGTAAATGGAAGCATCCAGCTGAGGTTTAAATCTGAAAGTGCACTGTGTTTAAAACTATTGATTCTTTAACGAAATAGTCGACACAGTCGAATAAATGAATCAAGTTGGGTTTGGATCTTTTGCTTGAATGCATCAATGTTGATATGGTACATCACCAAATATGTAATTCCAGATCAAGTAAAACGTGAACGCGCCTTTCCCTTCAGAAACTAGCAGAGCATTGAGGATCACGGGATTATGTTGCTAAGATAATGATCACTGACAGATGGAGATTTGGTGCTGGGGAATTAAGGGTTAAAGTTTTTTCACAAAAATAACACAGTATAGTGCTTGCTCCTGTCATTTTTCTGATGATTGACACAATAACCTATATTGCAATGTGGGATTCGCCGGCTGTTTGCTATTAGATAAAGGAGCTGCAGAGACTATTATGTATGGGGCTTTCAGACATTGTCAGTAACTGTTACAGTTGAAATGGACCAGTTTCTCCAGATCATAAGATGTAAGTGTAATTAAAATTGTTGCCTCATTTTGTGTAGTTTGCAAAATATGTATTTAGTTGTGTGTTGTAACTTGTAATCACTCCGTGTCTGTAATCACCTATCTATTATAGATCAGTACTGTATCTCTCAGGTTAAATCTTTATGGGGGTATTCACATATTGTGTTCAAAACCACGGTAAAATCGCAACACGTGCTTCTTCATTTAAAGATTTAAATACGTTTCTGAACTGGCGATCTTCTGCCGTTTGTCTTTGGCCACCATCAGCTGTTCCTCACACGCACGGCGCAGTCAGTTTTCAAAATAGTTGAAGTTTTGCCACTTTGTGGATAAATACTGAATGTGTGTCGATGTTGTGGTTAGGGTTAAGAATAGAGTATTATGCTGGTATTTAACTGCATTGCTTTATTGCATTCCTACATTGGCCTCTCACATTCTTTTTGTTACTTCATACTGTAGCCCTGGTGGGCATTTCTTTGTCTCACATTAAACCCAGTCAACCAATCACAACAGACTGGGTCATCAGTCCAATTAGTGCAGATTAGCTTCACGCTAAGGTAAGGTTTGGGAACAAATTAATTGCAAAATGAATCATATGGGAGTTGTTAGGATATTCATATTAATTTTCTTGTCTGCTTAGTCCCTTTATTAATCCGGGGTCGCCATAGCGGAATGAACAGCCAACTTATCCAGCACGTTTTTACGCAGCGGATGACCTTCCAGCCACAACCCATCCCTGGGAAACATCCATACACATTAATTCACATTCATACCCTACGGACAATTTAGCCTACCCAATTCACCTGTACCACATGTCTTTGTACTGTGGGGAAAACCTGAGCACGCGGAGGAAACCCATGCAAACACATTGAGAACATGCAAACTCCATTGTTGGGATAATTACGTAAAAATAAATGCATATTGTAAGATATTGAAAGTTTTTTATTTACCTTACATGCATATCAGCATGTTGTTGGACCCCTAAAACCAAAATATGACCTTTTATAATGCAAAATAGGGGCTCTTCAAACATGTTTTTTAATTTTGAAAGCACCTTATTATATGTGTTACAGTTTACACCAGATGTGACATGATAAAGCAATACTATCTTTCATTTTTTGCCTTAAACAGCCATGACCACAACCCTTTAATGGATTCTTGCTTTCTATTTCTGCAGCTTTGCATTGTGTAGCCCCACCCATTGTGTTATCTTGTTGGTCTTTAATCAGCTCAACCTGTATATTAAACATGGCAATCTTCTGATCAGCTGAGATTGTGCATCACACTGCTAGATTTCACACTTATTGTTGGCAGGCGAATTCCTCAAAGCACTTTAGAAATCAGCACAGCTGGTGAGATGCACATCTGTTGTTTAGAGTAATTTTTCTCTATTAAGCTCATAAGGCTCATGTAAAGCTACATTAAACACCAACATGTAATTACCTCCCCAGTCAGAGGGAAAAACACTAATAATGCAAGTTATTCTGTGAGGCTACGTATTCAAAATAGTCCACAACTAGTATAAGCACATAATTAAAGTGATAGTTCACTCAAAAAAAAAAAGAAAAGAAAAGAAAATTCTGTCATCATTTCATGTTGAACACAAAAGAATATATTTTGAAACATGTTGGAAACCTGTAACCATTGACTTCCATATTTGCTCTTCCTGTGGAAGTCAATGCTTACAGGTTTTCAGATTTCTTCAAACTATCTTCTTCTGTGTTCAACAGAATAAAGAAACTGGTATAGGTTTGGAACCACTTGAGGCTGGACAAATATTGAGTAATTTTTCATTTTTGGGTGAATTAATAATTTTAATCTTAACGAAATTTGATCCCAAATGACTGCAGCTAAACGTTCAAATGGTAATCTGTTCAGAGTCTGTTCATTTCAACATATCTGCCGTTAAAAGATAAGACTATTATCACCACCAGTGTCAGAGCCTCCGACAGAAACCCGCTCTGTTTCACATCAGAGAGAATTAAATATGAGGCCTCACCCCGACTTCGAGGTTTATTATAACCCGTGCAACCTGACACCGAGGGTTATAACTCTCAGTTAATAGGACTCGGTATTGGGAACTTCATGTCCTGGCTTATAATTAATGATTCCTCTTTGTGAGATTAACTAAGAGGCCCGGTTTATTAGCTGGATGACAATCCCTCATTCAGCGCCTGAATCGGGCAGCGGGGGCTCCGCGCAGTTGCATGTGCGCTGGCAGGGAGCTGGTTAACACTGACACGGCTGGCTGGTTTTAATAGGGAGGTAGTGGAGAGAGGGCGAGGTACAGCATACAGCACACTAGACACCTGCAAACACTTGACTGGACTCGTACAGAGAGGGAGCGCGCGTTTGACTCTGGAATATTAACGGATTTTTCCCCTCGTGATATGGTGAAGGATGACAGTGCGATTGGAAATGGGAAAGTTTGTTTGAGCTCTGCGTAGCTTCTTTCTCTCAAAGTGTACCCGGTTTAGGAACGCTAGCCTGTACTTTTGTATAAACTGCGGCGACTGGAAACTTTGGTAACTGAGAAAGAACGAACAGATGGACATTGGCGCGTGTATGTGCCTTTGGTGACCGTTTTTGTTCGTACCGGACAGTTGTGTGCCACGGAATGTAACATCTTCCACCTTAAGTTACCTGGACAAAAAGTAAGTGGCTCTTTTCAAAAAGCAAACACGATTTAATCATTTAGTATAAGGCTTGTTTGAATGACTGATACGGTTTGTTTATCTGCTCATCTCGGAGTTCTTTGTTTACATTGTCATGTCACCTACTGTACAGTGAGGTGCCTAACAAGACAGCACTTAAAGGAGTCATTTTTAAGCATCACCACTCGTATGTTTGGTCCCCAACAATGCAGCTGACTGGAAAAATGACAATGCTGCACAACTGAAAAGATGTTTGAGGTTATGTACTGATTAAACACTTTAGAAAATCATATATGAACCCAATGAATAATGTCAGAACACATTTTGAAATGGCTCAAGGATCTTTATAATATATGTTTTTTTTTGTTGGCAGCTTTAAGCCTTTGTCTCAGTGATCCACAGGGTCCTGCGTCTTCAGAGATGAGGTTCCCACATGAGCCTTCATTGTCCACTTTACACCCACACGGCAAAGTTGCTCAGGATTTGTCAGATTTCTGTTAAAACAAATTTAGCAGGTTACTTTAGAGGTGACATTTCGAAATGCACAATATATGTTCACGTCTCTAATGCATTATTTATACAGAGCACCACCTGAAAAAGTAATGCATTATGTATTGTAAGTTAAAAGCATATAACAGACCTCAAATGTAATTTGTTGGTTTCTAATCCAATTCTTTGCATGCGCAAAATTGAACATGACGTTAATTATGCTTTACAGAGAAGTTTCATTGCACAGTTCAAGACAAGTTAGACATTATAAAAGAAACGGAAGCTGTTGAATATGTGGTTTACTTGGTTCTTTAGTCAGTTTTTTGATTGATTTGTGAAGTGCATGTGAACTTCATCACAAATACTTCCCTGGCTGTACCACATTTGGTGGTTTCAGGTATCAAGCATCAGAGCTTGAATTTCTCCACAAAACATGAAAAGGCTCTTACGTGGTTATGATTTTAAAGCTGTTATGAAATTTATGTCCTTTGGTTGCTGGAGTTGAAATATAAAAAATGTATTTCATTTGCGTCCTTGCTTTTAAGACATGAGGATGAGTTTTAATGCCAAGACAGAGAAAGATGAGGAATAAAGGATTCAATAGTAACTCAGTTTATGGTTTTTATGGGTGTAAATAGAATTCTTTAATGCGCCACATGAAAGTATTGATGCAGTTCTCTGTTTGTTACCTTGGCCCTTCTAAACGACTCTGGTATGTTATTTTTCTGTGGTGGTTTCTTTTTTTTTTACTCTAAAAGCATCTAACCCTGATATAAAGATGCCCTGTTTTAGTGGAGTAGAATTTTCACCAACCTATTGAGTTTATTCATAACCAACCTGCTGCTTGAAAGACTTGACAGTGGAATTCTGTGAATCGTGTCTCATCAATTATTGAGCAGATATTGAGGCAGACGAGGAAAGAAGGTCTGAAATCGATTGAAAGGCATCTTGCCCTGAGGGGTTCACTGGATCTGCCTTTATTTTGGTATTGTTGACAGGCCTTAGTGAAATATTAATCTTGCCAATCATAGTATACACTATACACTGACTTACTAGAAGCTGTGCTATCCATACTAAAATCATTTGCTTGTATGATTTGTAGGGCTTCTTGTTAAACTCTGTTAGTTTAAAGCTTTTAGTTATTGAATTGTGTATCTGTGTAGCTTTACCAAAGAACATTTATGTCTTCTTTATAGACATGCAGTCACCAAAAATATTATTCACTTGAGTGTTTACACATAATTTTAAGTCTAAACCTAAAGATACACTCATAAATGCTGGGTTGTTTCAACCCAAATTTAGGACAAATGTAGGCAAGCCCAACCATTGCTTTAAACATTTAATTTTAAGTAATTAACAGATTTAACCTGATGGTTTGGTTTGTCCATATCTGACCTAAATTTGGGTTTAAACAACTCAGGATGTTTGACAGAGTGTACAAAGAAAAACTCTGAAATAAGTTTTTATAGTATATATTTAGTGCCCTAACATTCCAAATACACTCAATGTGTGTGTGCACCCAATTGAAAAATCATTTACTGTATAAACTCCTAATTTGGGATCTCATCTTGTAAAATCATGTCCTGGTTTAGGTTGCATTTAAATTTCTGCCAAAATGGATTAAAGTTCACTTGAAAGCTCAGCATGGTTCTGTTGGCAGCTTTACAGTTATTAAAATGCACTGCACTAATTGAGCATTTGCACCAGAATTAAATTTAATTGAACCATAAACAATATTCCATATAATTGTGCACAAACCCCTATTTTACACTTTATTTAATTTAATTAGACAAAATACTATGTGTTGTCTGCCAATAAAGGATTCTTGGCTGTTGTGATTTACTTAACTATGTGGTCTTAGTGATGTTTACTGGTACATGAAGTCCTACCTCAAGTTGATGCAGGTGTCTTGACAGTCACCTATTCATCATGGATGTATCTCACCACAATAACTATGTTTCACTAAAATTTCTATAAACTATAAAGCTTTTTGTCTTATTAAACAGAGAAATTGGCATTGTGTTATAAATGAAAACCTTTCTTAACATTCTCCAAAGTAAATGCCACTTACTTTGATGCTTTGTTATTTAGATCAATGGCATGTTTATACTTTCTCAGGCTGCTATATTTCTGTTGCTGACAGATCTTGCATACAAGTTTATCCTCTAAGTTTTTCTTTGCACATTATTTTCATCTTAATCACTCTTGTGACAAAGGAAAAGGCTGAAATAAGCATTCTAAACTGGTCACTTTGTTCTATTTTGAGCGTTCCTTTAAGACATTATGAGGTCATGTTTGGGAGAAAACTGAGCTGATGTCTTTGTGATTAACACACTTTGAACATTAAGAAGGGAATCTTTTTATACATAAACAGCCCCTTAAAGGCACATAAATATTCACAAGGATGATTTTCCAGGCATATTTCAAAGAGCCCACAAATGGATAATTAATACCTGTACAAACCTGTTGACATAATGGGGGAACATTTGTCTTGAGAACAGAAATGGGCCTTTCATCAGCTATAATTTGCAAACAATTTATTGGACATAAGTACTTGCCAGTGTCTGGATGTCTGCCTTTCTATAATATTAAAACAAGCTTTATCGTTAATGCATTTGAGAGTTTTTGCTTTCAGAACAGCTAATGCGCAAGATCACACAGTTCCCAGAATTTTTTAAATCATCCCCAACACTCTTTCTAGTGAAACTATTATCATTTGCATTCTAATACTTTCCTTGAACTTATGAATGTTACGCTTTTATCCTTTCCTAGTTTTTTTTTTTTTTACTTAAAGGAAATGATTTTTAACTTGCATTGTTATTCGTTATTGTTGCGCATTTCAACATTCATTTAGCTTTTTTTGTTCACTATGTAAGTTACACACTTAAATTCCCATTTGTCACAAGTGACTCTCTTTCTTTCTGCCACACACACACAAACAGAGAGAGATGCACTCATGTATACACTTCTCACTCTCTACAAATACAACAAGCCTCTTGAGGCAGTTGTCATGGTAGCGTCAGTGGTGCTGGGGGTCAATGTAGGGTCAAACTGGACTCTGGGGGTTTGTGGAGGGAGGAATATGGGGTACAAGTGATAATTTAGTGATGTCATCTTGGATATGGGAGGTGCCCCCTTAAGAACAAGTGTGTTCTTGATGCAGTTTCTAAATTAGATGGCTATTGTTCTAAGAAATCTGCTCACCCAAACAGAATGAAGATGTTTGTTTGTTTTTTGTCCTCTTATATTTATTGATTTGTTAACACTTACCAAGTTAGTTTATTTAACTTTTCTCCATGTTATAAGGTTGGGAACATTTTTGAAATGATGGCCTGTTTCTACTTGCGTTTCTACTGCCAAACGGGTACCAATGGTACCCTTTTGGTGTGCATGGTGTACGATAGACAGTCAACGTCATTCTTGCTCGAAAAAAAAGTGTCAAAGTAAAGCTGTATGGGTCATTCACCTATCATATGAGAAGCACTTCTCACAAAACAGATGTTTTATACACATAAATGCTTGTGTAAATGTACTGTACTAACCTTTCTATGAACATGATTTGATTATAACTGCAGACCAATGATATTTATTGGCCTACTATAATGTCTGTGATCATATTGTGTTCAAATAAATGTAACATATATGAGCACATACAGACCCTTACAGTCTCCCATATGTTACCAATTACAGAAAAACTACACACAGCATACATTTAGTAGTTATTTGTGGACTAAATGTATAGCCCACAGTCAGTGCAAACCTCTCATCTGCATCTTTATTCTTCACCAGCACATGTAACCTCCTGTTAGAAAATAATTCTGTCTTTCCCGAGTTCATAATAGTCCAAAAGGTGATGATAATAGTCGCAACTTGGCAGTTTGTTCATGTTTTAGGTTGCTGAATGAATTAATTGTTTTTTTAGGCTTCTGCTTTGTTTTTGTTATTACGGTATAATGTCTCGGGTGTATTTAAAAATGGTGCCTCTTTTGTTTTCATTATCCTAGCTTGTGCACGAACAAGTGCTGTATAGTATCCCTGTAAACCAATAGTGTTCAGCTGCGTGTCTTGCTATGCCTTTTGGTTCCCTTTTGTTGTGCTAGGTACCCATTAGAAAGGGTACCCAAAAACTGGTATTGTTTGGTCCACTTTTTGGTACCTTCTGGCAGTGGAAACAGCCGTAAAAGCGTACCATACCGTACCATACCACTCAGTGGAAACAGGCCATAATAGTCAAACAATTAAAAAAACAAGTCAAGAAGCAGGGACAGGAGCATTGTTTGCAAGCTTATTATGATGAAACGGAAAAAAAAAGAGAGTAGGTACTACATTTAAATTGTAATTTATTACACAACTTATAGATTGTAACTTGGATGTACTATATCCACCATTTGTCATTATCATGTGACCTACCAGTGTCAGTTCCGTCGATTCACTCCTTTTTTTTGAATTCTCTTGTATGGCATCATGGGATAGCGATGCATACTTTCAGAATCTTGCCGGAAGTACTATGTCATCCAGGTACTTTTTGAATACAGTTTTTTTAATACTATAAATTTGGACATATTACTCAGCTTGTATGCTGTTTTTAACATGCTATACTGTACGTACTATTGGAAGTATGTGATTTCGAATGCATCCTATGACTGCAAGCTTTCAGAATTTTAATTAGAGCATTCTTAATTTTGCAAGGCAGATTCCATTTGCTCTTGTTGTTTTTTCAGGACAAACAATTTTTTTTATATCTGGGGTGTTACTGAAAATGATTAAAAATGCTACAGCTGACTAAAGTGGGAAGAAAGTAATGTGTCCATTAGCAGTCAGGAATCCATTTGTTACAGTAAGAATAACCATGGTCTATATCATGTCAGACATGCTGACATTACTGTTTAGACTGGCTCTTTTGCCATAATCCTGAAGATTGTAGGCATTCTTTTCATGTGTCTTAGAAAAAAAGAAAGACTCTAAGGATTTGTGTAAACATCACAACGTTTTTATTCTGTCAATCAAGTCCTTCACATAAAAATCTGTCTATCCTCATATACAATAGGCATAGGCCAGAATACTATTCTGACAGTATAATAACTTTAGATAAAAATATTAAGGTTTCTCAGTAATGTGATTACTGCTCTAAAATATATTCTTTTTAAATGCCTGGGTAAAAAATAAAACTTTTTTTCCCCTTTGAACTAAATATATTTTATTTTGAGAAAAATTAAAAATATTTTGGCACAGTAAACATGTCAGGCTAAGTAATTCAAATGAATCTTTGCCTTTTGCTGTCTTTATTAGTTTCAAAAACATAGATTTCTTTACAATTCAAAACGACATCTTTGGAGATATTTGCTGCTGGAGTTACAAGCCACTTTCACACATACAGCCCTTTCTGGAAAATTACTGGCCATTTTCCGGAAAGGTCTGTATGGTTGAACAGGCCATTTTTGAAAATAGCGGTAAATTCGTTCCGGCCCTTTTCTGGAAACAGAAGTTGTAACAGTACTGGCAATGTTACGGAATGTTGCGCTGTGTGAACACAGCAGGAAAATTGCCAGAAAGAGCACGTTCACAGTTAAAACGCGTTGGTGTGTGATGTCTACCCCAGCCAATCAGAACATTCAGACACATTCACACCTGTGCTGTTTATGAAAATAAAAGCCTTTGAATATTTTTCCAGAAACATTTAGCTGCTAAATGTTAGTCAGAAAATGTTTCTATGTTTCTTCTTAATACCAACTGTGTAAAAAAATATTGTTAAAATTCGTTTGATAAACAGCTGTTTGTTTACCTCCAAACTCTGCTACAGTTGCTTGATGTGCGTGCATGTGAAGCTGCCAATGAGCACCAGCACACATGCATATGTACATTTCGACACGCAAAAGTGTTTCTCTATATGCTTTCATCAAAGTTGTTCACAATACTTATCCATCTACAGAGTTTGTAATGTCGTCAAGTGTTTACAAACACAAGCGCAGCCGTTTAGAGGTTATTTCTGGTTAATGATATCACAATTTATCAGAATTTTGGAATGGATGTGTGAATGGATCTTTTTTGCAAAAATTCTGTACATCCTTGCCTGTGTGATCACTGATTTTTTAAAAAATTTTTTCTAAATTTACTGGTAAAGTCGTTCCGGTAAGTTTCTGGATATTTATTGGTATCGCTGTGTGAAATGGCTTTACTGTTGTCTAAAATATGTTTAAAAAAACTTACATATACTGTAGGAACGGTATAGCAGAATATTTTGGCGGTTTTAAAACGTTAACTTTTCCAAGCCCCAGAATACCTTGAAAACAGTTATTCGTCCCATGCCTAATAGACAATCTTGCATTTTTTTTAATAATCTTTTTTTTCTGTATGATCATAATTTTCAGGAAATCAATCAAGACTTGTTTTTTTTTTTTTTTTTTTGACTTGTTTTTTGTTTCAGTTAAAGATATTTACTAAATTCTTATGTAGTATAACAGTAAACTCTGGGAAAAAAATAAAAATAAAAAACGGTGTTGCTCTGTCTTAATTTTTTTTTCACTTTTATATCTCGTAATATAACTTAAAACAGTCCAATAAAGGCAGAGCAAACCATTACAAAGAAAGGAAAAGGGGTGAAATCAGAGATTTTACACAACTAAACATATCATATGTAAGCTGTACATGTGTTTGAGCACTATTAATGAATTATATTAAATCAATCTATGGCTCTTACAATTTTACTACAAACTGTTACATTGGTAATAAAATGCCAACTTAATGATTACTCTTATGTCTAGCTCTCATTTAACAAATCAACCTAATACTGTAAAGTCCTCACCTATTATCATATATTCTCAGTGTCCTTTTAAAGCATCCATTCGGACCTCAAAGCAGAAGCACCTGACTTGACTTCAGAATGCAGACCCCCCTCATCAACCCCATCCCAGTCCTGGTGCCACATTTACAGAGAAAGGCACAATGCAGGGGCGTCAATAACAGTGAGCAAGAGTGCCTAATCCCTGCAGCTGTCAGCCCTGCGAGTATTAAGCCTCCATTCTGAAGATTCCTGGGTCTTTGCCAATCTAAGACCAACAGTAGTTGCTGCGAGAGTCCGCTGATGACCAAATGATCTATTCTGTAGCCGGAGAGGACAGTGGATACAAAGAAAAATGAAGTCATCACTTCAGAAGGGCATGAAAAGGCTTGAGGGGAAAGAAGACACGGTGCGTTCATCTGGGCCTGTGATGCTATGCTAATGTCACGCTGAAGTGTCTGGTTGTTCTCAGACGATCTGGAAAATGTAACGGTATGACAAAAGAATAAAAATAAACGTTAAGTTAGGTGTTGAGTGAGGCATGCCAAAAATAGCAAGTGGAAACTTGTTAACATGGAGATTTCAACTCTTTCTTGCATTTTCATTTTTTTTTCAGCCTTGTGTTCAAATTCAGTTATTTCACTTTAAACTTTAAAATTAGATGTTAGTATCAGTATGTTAGTCTTCAAAGATATTTATCAGCTAGTGTGGTACCATACAATCAATGTCAAAATTTGTGTCTAGATTATATACAACTGATGTTTAGCATTAAAATAAATTAAAATTGTTACAACTCCAACAAGGAGCAGTACAAAAAACCTACATCAATGAAAAAAAACATAATAATAAATATTCTGAAAATAAAGTACAGGGAGTTTCAACAACTGATATAAACATGTCATTTTTGTTGTTAGTCACTTCCACCTAAATCGAACAATGTGTATTTTTCACCTCATACTTCAGTTTATCATCAAACCAATCAAATGCTTTCTAGTATCTGACTTTGGCATTCATTTAGTTGATCAAACGTAAAATGAGATGAAAAGCCGTTCGCACGCACAAGCCTGTCAGGATCAGCAGGCTAGAGCTGAAGCTCCAAAGTAATCAATAAGGCAGTGAAGATTATTGATTTTTTAAATAATCAGACCTTAAAAGCGCTGATTTCGTAACAGCATACAGTTCACCAAAAGCATTTGACCCAGGTTACTAAAAACTGAAAAGTTCTTTTGCATACTTCTGCATATATTACATGAAACATCAAGTAAAGATGCACATTTCAACATTTTAAAGCACTTTACAGAACTTTTAAACGTTATGAAAAGAACCTATATATATAAATATATATACACACACATACACACACACAGTTTAAAAAAAATATTTCCCTTATAATTATATTTATTTGTGATGGTTTAACAGAAAATTTTCACTGTGTTTCCTATAATATTGTTTCTTTTTCTTTTTAAAATAATGATAAAATTAAATTAATTAAAAAATTAAGGTCAATATTATTAGGCCCTTTAAGTATTTAATTCTTTTTCTTCCTTACTCACCTAATATTTAAGCCTTTAAATCACACTTTAGGCTAAATACTACATGATTTACAGATGATTCCTTGGATTTACTAATTTTATTTAAGTTTAGTGGTGTAAACGGTTTATTTGTGCTGAATTTTAACAAGCAAATTAAGTTGAACATTACTAAATTTAATTTGTTTAAATTCAACACATAAATTGTTGGCAAGGCAAGTTTATTCATATAGCACATTTCATACACAGTGGCAATTCAAAGTGCTTTAGATAAACAGGGATGAAAGAGACAAATATAAATAAAATAAAAATAAATACACTCAAAAAAAAGAATTTTTTTTTGCTTGTTTAAACTACTTAATTAAAATGAGCAGAAACAACACAGTTCTTGACATTTCTTTGGGACAACTTAAATTTTTTATGTTTAATCATAAACTTAATCATTTTGTGTTGGGTCAACATGAATGAATTATGTGGAACCCTGCCTTTTTTACAGTGTAATATAAAAACGGATGAAATAGGTATAAAGACAGTTTTTCCATATTCCAAAAAACCAGTGTATCATATTTTCTCATTTTACTTTGGGCCTTCCCCATTCTGGAGATAATCTTCTCCCTCTTCTGTGGACTTTTTTTTTTTTTTGCAACAATTTTGCAGACATCATTTTTTCAGTGTAGTATCTTGCAAAATGACTAGTAAAATATTGGTTATTAAAACTTCTGTTTTAAAATGTTGACAAATCCTGACAAAACGCGTTTGGTAAATACTTTTATAGTTATTATTTATTCTGGGTTTTTACCTTTTAATGTATAGGACAGTAGAGAGTATTGACAGGAAAGCGTGGTGAGCAGAGAGTGGGGTTGGCATAGGACCTCAAAGCGGGAATCAAAATCAGGTCGCCATGAGCGCTGGAGTGCATATGTCACTGCACTACCACTAAGCCATTGGCGACAAATGAAAAATATTTTTAAACAAGTGAAAAATTCACAGGAGGGCTAATGATTTGACTTCAAATTTATATAAATAACACAATTAATTAATTATTAAAAAAATACTGTTAATATGTTTGTGTTAATATATAAAATTTTAGATTTACATATTTAAAAATATTATAAATTCTGTATTATGTTGTTTAAAATGTTTGATATATTTTCTGTGATGTATGTGAGGTGCAGTTTATCGAATATTAATTCAAGCTTTGAATCTCGTCTGTATCGCATTTTGGGTTGCCATTTAATCCCCAATGTAAAATCTGGGTTCTCAAGCAAAGTCAATTCACAACACATCAAAATGCAATTGAAACTGACCACTAATGGATTGGACCTCCTTTATTCTTTTGATGCAGTGCATAACAACATTGCATCTTATCATGAGGTCCCCTGATGCGGGAAAACAGCTGTCAGCTATGAATAGATGGTGCCGCACTGCTGGGGTAATTGTAGAGGAATCCAGTGTTTATCATGTAAATAAAAGAAGAGAGGCTATCGAAACAGGTGTCGATATGTACAGGGAGGCTATGTGCTGTTCGCCCTGCTCTGCGTAAAGTCTCTCTAATGCTCTTGCTCTCAATTTGTAACATTACAACACACAAGCACCACTTTCAGGGATCTGCTTTTGCCAAAGGGGAGGGGAAGGCATTGTGGTAGGGATTAGGAGGAGAGACGGCCAGAGTTCATATCTGCGTATTTATGTGTGTGGCTCGAGAATGATGGAGTGCATTAATATTGCATGATGTAAAAGCACTTTTTTGTTATTTCTGAATTAGCGCCTCATTATTTCCCCATTGGAGATAACCAAATAAATGTAGTAGGCTGCTCACACGCAGTATGTTTACATGGACAGCAATATTCTGATATTAACACAAAAGAAACATACTGTAAATTCATTCTCATAGAAAACACAAATCAAGATTGAATTAAGATCTCATTCTTTTGTCCTATTTCACATTATGGTGTATACATGTACACAACTTAAATCACTCTATTATCAACGTCTAGGACTTTTAGCTGAATTTGTGACAGAATACACTGGTCAACAGTTCAGTGGCACACAAAAGTGCATGGCCTTGTCTGTTTTGCACACAACCTCCTTTTTTCAGTGCCCCAAGCATAATGCTTAAAGCTTTGTTTAATTGTAAACCATCTGTGAAATGTTTTAAACATTGTGTACACTGAAATGTAACAATTTTTTCACACAGTTCATATATCCAGTATTAAATTGCTTCTTATAATTCAGCAAATTAATTTCAGCAGATCATTAATAAATCCGAAAAACCCAAAACAAGAAGCGAGTTTTTCTTCGTCAATATTACAGATGTGCTGAGTATTACTGTACTGTCAGAAATGCAAAGCACTAGACGATCACAATTAAGCTTGTAATACTAATATCACATTAAAATACCAAGTGTAATGTTCATTTTCACTAGTGATGAAGCAAAACACACCTCTTACTCCATTTTCAATATGTATGTGGAATATTTGTTGCACAACCTTATTAGTTTATCAGCTTATTTGATTTGTTTCAGTTCTTCTGGATGGAAGTTCCCCAAAACTTTAGTGCGACTAATATTTCAAATGTAGGCTTTCAAAAAATGAAAAATTAAACAACAACTGTCTCATAAGTTTAGTTTCTAAACATCCAAATCAAACAAAATCGACATATTTTTAGGTTGGCCGAGCTAATGCGCATGCGCACTCGAAAGAAATGAAATCACGACACCAACCTCATTTATGGCTGTATTACACTTTATCATCTTCTGGATTATGATCGTCAGATCACTTTAATCATCTCAAGTTATTCACAACTTGGGCTTGATGGCAAATCTCCTTCAGAAATGAAAGCGACTCTTTGTTTACAAGTGTGTGGACGTTTGAGTAGTTGCTGTCATGTGATGTGCGTTGACAGGATGGACTGTACCTCGTGTTTGTCTAATACAAATAGCAAAACCAAAAAAGTCTTTTCAAGAGCGCTTGGTTCATTTAAAAGTAGAGATTTTCAGCTTTACCTGGATATATTTCTTATGTCTGTGAAGCAAGTATTTGCTGAGATTCCAGTGCATTTGTTGACCACAAAAAAAAACTGTCTTAAAAGCACACGACTAGTCTGAGCTAGTGATCACTGATTAGCTCCTGTACTAGTAGGCGGGGCCTCATTCGCCATATTGACCATTACACTTTCCCCCATTCAAAACTATACGAGTGGCATGTCTTGTGTAATCTATAGTCTTTGCATATATGTGGACATTGTGATGTTGGCCATTAATTGATTTAGTAAGTTCTGTAACGACTAAACCAGCAACATTAAAGGAATATTCTAAAAGCCTTCATGAAGGTCTGTCAAGCTGCAGAGTTCAGTTCCTGCAATCCTGTAACACACTGACCTGTAGGTTTCAAACAAGACTGAATGACTAAATTTGATCAGGTGTGTTTAACTAGGGTTGGAACTAAACTGTGAACTAAAGAGTCCAGGAGTTTGACACCCGTGCTTTAAAAGGACACTCTTTTTTGTACAACTGCCCTAGAGTTAAATAGCTGAGTTTTACAATTTTTGAATCCCTTCAACCAATCTCTGGGTCTTCTAGGAACACTTTTAGCTTAACTTATATATTATTGAATCGGATTAGACCATTAGTATCCTACTCAAAAATTACCAATGAATTTTTATCATTTTCCTATTTAAATCTTGATTTTCTATAGTTACATTGTGTACTTAGTCTGGCAGAAAGCGAAATTGCTATTTTCAATGCCAAATGGCTAAAAACTGTGGTCTCATTCCGGCGTAATGATCAAGGAACTTTGTTGCTGTACCATGGCTGCAGCAGGCACAATATTACACTGTACTGTAGTTAGCTGGGGTCTATTTTCAGGCGCTGTTGAATTTCATTTGTGCCTGCTGCAGCTGTTGCTCATCAAAATGCATTAGCCATTTTTGAGCAATGCTAATGGTCTAATCTGAATTAATAATCTATGCTAAGCTAAGCTAAAAGAGCTCCAGCCAGACTTGGAGATCAGCTGATTAGACTCCAAAATGGTAAAACCCCTCTGTTTATCTCTTGTTAAAATATAAAAAATAGAGTGTTTCTTTAATCATAAAATTGTCTTATTCAGAAAAAGGTGAACAATTCGGTTTCTGATATCTATGTAAACGTAGCCTCAGTGTGAGGAAATGGTTGTCACATGTTGCTTGGCAACTGCACAACACTGCTGACACATGAAGGTGAAAATGTCACTGTGGTTTGTGGCCAGCGGTCACTTCAAAGACCCACACATAAGATGTTCTGAGCTTAGCGGCCTTTGAAGACGGGAGCTGAATCCGGTCCTTAAGGGTGGTGAAGCTTAGCCAATGACTCCAAAGCTGTCTGCTCCACCCGGTTTAAATGCACAGTGCTGGACCTTCGTGTAGGGGGCAGCCAACATTAGAGCTGGACACGGGCCACAATTCCCTCAACAGTGGCACGCACTTAGCTCCCTGACACTAGAGAGCATGTGTGCCTTCGTCCAAACCTTCCCTCACTTGCTAAACACACAACATGAACTTGCTTTAGACCTGGCCCTGAGAAAGCCAATCTGTTATGCTACTTGCCTGTGTATTTTAAAGCTGGCTGTCAGAGATTTTTGCAGGACTGCTTCAAAAAAACATGCATGATGGGAGGTGGGTTAGTGTGTGAAATGGCAAAAATGCAGCAGTAAATGTATTGATGTATTTGTGATTTATGTTTGCACTTTGGGAAATGTCTGTAAAGATAAGACCTTGAGCTGTGTTAATATGAAGAAGATTCTGGTCATTATTTTTGGCACATTTTGACAGTGGTTTGAATCATAATTTATAAGTTGAGTTTTAGGATTAAAGGAAATTCCTGTAATATTATATATGATAATGTGCTTCTATAATGGGTTTTGCATTATAGTGTGTTGTAAAAGAGCTATGTAGATTTGTTTATTTAATTTAGCAGTTTATCCAAAGATCCATATTTAAAAGGAGTTTGAGAAAATGCTTTTTATCTCCATTTAGTTTGTTTTTGCATTATTTCATTAAATGTTAAACACAAATGAAAAAAGTTTGGGGTCAGTTTTATTTATTTTTTCAGGTTTTTTTGTTTTAAAGAAAACTATTCTGTTCATCAAGGATCATTTATTAAATGAAAAAAAAGTAAATTGTTAAATATTTATAAAAAGGTTAAGTAACTGCTTTTTGATTGTATGTAGTTCCAAATTAAGTTATTACTTCAGTCATTATTGCTTTTATAACTATTACCTTTATGCATCTATTCATTCAATTTCTTTTCAGCTTAGTCCCTTTATTAACCAGGGGAGCCACAGGGGAAAGAACCACCAACTTATCCAGCATATGTTTTAGGGCCTACTCACACTATGCCATCCGTACGGTGCCCAGGCCCGTTTCCCGAATCGTTTGAGAAGCGTGAGTGCGCTGAATCGCGCTCAAGCACGGTTCACTTGGCTGGCCCTGGCCCGGTTGGAAGAGGTGTGCCTGAGCGCGGTACACTTGGGCTTTGGCGCGGTACGCTTGTGTGTGATCGCAAAACGCGCCAAAGCCCGAAACCGAAAGCGAGACGTGACTTTTAAGGGACTGTTTGATATGGATTTATTAATCATTCTTACTGTTCAGTGAACGCAAACTGCCGTGGTTTATTAAAGACGCAAACTCCTCACAGCACGCCAGCTGCGCGCCTTCAGCAGACCTCCTCATTCCTGCAGCACGAGAGCTTAATGATTTTTTATGAGCGCCAAAAGTGGCGGAACTGTTCGGCGAAATATCTGACTGCGTGTCCCCGCATCCCTAAGGACTGTTTGGCGAAATATTTGACTGCATGTCAATGCATATCAAACGACTGAAACGATATAACTAGAGAAATCTCCACTGTGCTACTGAGTGAGAGCGTATGGCAAGCCGTTTTAGCATTTAAACCTTGTTCTGACTATCCATAAATATATTTAGAGATATCTCTAATTATATTTTGACTAGTCATAATTATAATTCGACTAGTCAGAATGACAATTAGAGATATCTGCAATTACAATTGGACTAGTACGAAATCAGATTGGAGATATCTGCAAATATATTATGACTAGTCATATTCCTCCATTGACTTCCATTGAAAAATATTTGCAGATATCTCTAAATGAGTTTTGACTCGTCAAAAATCCAATTCAAGATATCTACAACTGTAATTCGACTATTAGTAAATTAATTAGAGATCTTCAAATATATTTGTAAATATCTCTAAATATGACGAATTAAAGACATCTCCAAATGTATTATGACTAGTAAAAACTCAGAGATATCTCTAATTACAATTGTGACGAGTCAAAACTCATTTAGAGATATCTGCAAATATTTTTCAATGGAAGTCAATGGAGGAATATGACTAGTCATAATATATTTGCAGATATCTCCAATCTGATTTCGTACTTGCACAATTGTAATTGCAGATATCTCTAATTGTTATTCTGACTAGTCGAATTATAATTATGACTAGTCAAAATATAATTAAGCAGAGGATGCTGTACCAGCTGCAACCCAGTACTAGGAAACATCCATACACTCATTCACACAATTTAGCCTACCTAATTCACCTATAGCACATGGCTAGGGAAAACTGGAGCACCCGGAGGAAACCCACATGAACCCACACCTTACCCAGTGAAAGCGTTACCCACTGTGCCACCTTTAATATTAATACAAATAACATTGATCATTTATATTAGAGTGATTTCTGAATGATCATGTGACTGAAGGCTGGTGTAATGAAGCTAAAAACTCATTGTTAAAATCACTGTAATAAATTATTAAATTAAATTATGAACTTCTTTTGATCAGTTATATTATAGTGCATTAACATTTCACAATTTCACAGTTTTTTAAAACTGACCCCAAACCTTTGACCGGTAGTTTATATTTTATGATTTTATGAAGTATGTAAAACCTTTATTATACTGTAATCCTGGAGTAATAATTTACATCAAAATATATTCTTAACAAAAAAAGCATACTTTAAGTTAATTTGATCAAGTATACTAATATGTACCATTATACTAGGAAACTTGTAAGTGTAAGTATAACATTTTAGGAATACTGGGAAGTAAATGGGCACACTTAGTTTTATAGCTTTTCTACTGCAAGTATACCTAACATCAAACGTTAAACAACTTATTTTAACTGCTGAACACCCCCTCCCCCTTAATATTCTTAATACTTATAATAGAATAAATGATATTGTTTTTAACAGAAACTGTACTTTATGGCTATCTACTGTATTTCTATCACTGACATGTACAACTAGTTAATCCTACTGAAATATGTCCCAAAACACACTAGAGAGCATTACAATGGAGTGGTTATAATGGTCAACCTAGTTTTCTAATGGCTGTACTGACATTTAAACCATTAGAATCTTTGTTTCAGTTGTTATTAGCATGAAAAACTAGCATACGTCATCCCATACGTTGACTTACATGTCTGCTCTTGTCTAGGTAATAGACCATCTTTTTGACCACTTAAAACTAAAAGCAGCAACCCAGCTTGCTCTAGGTCAACAAATAGGTTTATTTACAGCAGGGAAGGTAGACTTGGTAAATGATTATTGTATTTCTTCCATGGTGGATGTTGAAACATGACCCTCTTGACCCCTTTTCTCACTTGTTAGCCCCTGGGGCCTGTTTTCCGACTCAGTGGCAGCTCTATTGCTAAGCTAATGCGTCACGCTAATGAGTGCTAACACTGACAGCACAGCGCATTAGCTCCACCCTGACAGAGGTGACAGGGTTGACTGCTTCACCTTTTCTTCTCCACCTCAATGCTTTAATTGCCTGAGCTGAAGCTCTTGTTACTTTTCTCTCCTCCTTTTCCATCTTTCTGTTGTTTACTCAGATCTGCTCGCTGAAAAGTGGTCACAGAATCTTCAGAGGCCTCGAGGCGGTCTAGGGTTGGGGTGCAGAATATGTGTCTGCTTCTCACTTTTTTCACAGGGGAATGAAATGTAGCCTGAAGATTGGAAGGGGATTTTAGGGATTTGGTGTTTCTGGTTCAGCTTGTCATGTAGTCATATATCTTGGGTAGAGTGGTTTATCTGCATGTGTGTTTTACTTTAGATCTATTGTGCCGTGTTTGTTTTTAAGCCATTTTACATAAAAGAAAAAGGTAGTGTTAGTAATAAAAAAAATAGTAATAGTAGTATTATCTGGTTTCCTCCGGGTTCTCCAAAGGCATGCGTCATAGGTGAATTGGGTAAGCTAAATTGTCTGTAGTGTATGTGTGTGAATGAGAGTGTATGGGTGTTTCCCAGTTATAGGTTGCAGCTGGAAGGGCATATGCTGGACAAGTTGGCGGTTCATTTGTGGGACTAAGCCGAAAAGAAAATGAATGAATGAATACTGTAAATATTTTCTGTAGTAATATCTGTAAAATGTACCTACAAATTAGCTGCAGTTTCCAGCTGAATTCAACATTGTAGTAGCCATAAAATACCAAAATATATTCCTTATCTCACAAATTAGGATTGAAGGAGCAGATAAAAGCTTTTTTTTTTACATCTGTTATCGTGTTCACATGTTTTTGAGACAGAAATGCAACACCAGTTTTTCAGACATTTGTTAAAGTGACAGGTGTTACTTTTTACAATGTAAAAAATGTAATAACAGGTGTTCCTAAAAGTCAATTTATCACTTCTTGTCTGTAAAGTTTGTGCGTCATCATGTTTTCTTCACTCTTACAGCTCTAGGCTGCATGTTTCTTGTTCAGTCAATTGACAGTGCAGCCTTACAGGTCTCTATAATGAAAGAGAATTATGTAAATTATGACTAGGGCCAGGGTTGGGCAAAAATAAATTTAAATGTCTTTTAAAATAAAATACCTTAGTTTTACATGTATCAAAAAAAAAAAACTACAAAATAAAGCAGCCACAAATGTAAATATAAGTTGCAAAATGCAAAATGCAAAATAAGTTGTATTGTGGATTTTGAAAATACTTCAAAATGCTGTTACAAAGCAACATGGCATTTCTTTGCAAATCTTCCATCAATCAGACCTATTCAATCCCTTCCCCATTAAACTGACTCAGTGAAGTAAACAATATTTGATTGCAAATGTGGCCAGTAAAATTGCTCTCATCTCCGTACAATTATTATTCAACCTCTTAATATTTTTAAAGGGTGTTTAATAGATAGTTCATGTAAATGTTTTGTTTACATATATTTTCAAAAATCTAGCTTTTTGACATTGAACTCTTCAATACTAAATGTAATAACTGTAAAAGGAGTTATTCAATTATTAATTATTAAATATTTCTGTTTTCATATGTTGTGACATCTTAAGCCTAATGACATACTGATCAGCTACTGGCATTTGAAACCGCCAATGAAGTATTGTGGGAATCACCACTGAAGGGTTTTTATGTTGTTTGTTTTACCTACAAACATTTGGCATCAGCAGTCCATCCAAACCTACTATTATTTGTACAGTATACTCTTTCTCCTAAGATTTTTTTCCATTCTTCTTAAAATGAAAAAGTCGATAGCATGCAAAGCACCAATCACAGGGTGCATTTATGTCTTGATGTAGATTTCTTACCTAGTATTTTACAGTATTTTAAAAATACAAGACACTATAGTATTTTGATACAAAATAATAAGCCATTTTCCCTATCAAATCCAAATTACTAAGTACTATTTTGGTGTTATGTATCATAAATACTGCCCATCCCTCTCACTCACTACGGCCATCTGCTGACATTTTTTTATTTCTGTGGGTAATTTTGAAAACAAGTTTGTGGATTTATGATTTTATAGTATCATAACTTAAAACTTAATATATGAAATATAAAATAATATCTTTGTAACTTTTATTTAACGTTTACAATGCAAATCCAGTTAAATCCACTTTTTTGGTAAACAAAGCAAGACTCTCATATAATGTATTTACTAAAAGACAGAAAATATTACTTTTAAAACTGTGTTAAATAAACCTTATGAACATTTTCATCTTAGTCAATAATATTACTGAAATTAATTAAAAAACTTAATAAATTTAAATTTACACATTTACAGAAGTAAATAAATAGACTAAATGACGGGCTATAAATCTGTGAAAATCTGTGGATTCCATGTGGGCCTAATTATGACCTATAGTACAGTACAAAAGAGCCACCACCAGCCTCCAGTGGCATAAATATAGCCATCATGTCTTCCATCTTATCTAGCTTAGGAACTTGTTTGGCCAACTAGCAGTTTGCCAAGCGCTAATCAGTTTTGCTTTTTTGATTCAAATTAGAACAGTCAGCCATTTAGTAACTTTTGAAAACTTGTGTAAAGTCTTGAATGAAAAAATCTGTGGCTTAAATTTTTAAGACTTGTCTAAGCAGTTTATTCAGGCTGCAGCTCTAGTGTTTTAACAGTTTTAATGACTAATCATATTTATGTTTTGGTCTCTTTATTGAGATACAAATAGAAGTACAGGAATTATGTACACAAATTGTTAAACCTTTTACAAAAATACATAGAGAACCCATGTATGCATAAGTTAATATTTCAAGTGCAATCAAAGCTCGCTAATCATTCATTCAGAGAAATTGGCAGTTCAAAATGAAATATGTAGCAAATTATTAACAATGCAAATACCACATACCATGACAGCTTGCACTGCTTGACTTAAATTGTGAGAAAGGAGTGTCGTTCTGAACTCACTGTGACCTCTTCAAAAGCTGCATAAAGTGCGGATGTGAGCAAGAGCGTGAAACATGACTGATAGATTGTAATGAATATAGACCATCTTGTGTGTTTGAATGTTTAATTAAGATTTGTACATGCATTGTTCAATGTTTTGCCCTCCTATTGAAACATGTTTGCCAAATAATTTCTAAGGTTTTTAGAGGATATTTGCTATTTCATAAAACTATGAAAACCAACCAAGAAGAGTTCTGCTGAACTTTAATCTCTGCATCTGAAATTAAATCACTCCATGTCACTTGGAAACATTTTACATTTCTATTGTGCTTCATTCAGGTGAGTGGGCTTGAAAAACCACCTGTAGAATCACTCTTCTCTCTTATGCACCTGACACTTTATCTAAACTCCATCTTTCAAGAACTCAATAATGAAAACGATGTTTACTATAAATGTGCCACAATCGTGTTGCACTACTTGCTTCAACCTAAAATTATTTTGCACAATATTAAAATCTTAAATTCCTCTTTTGCACAATATCCTGCACAACATTGTTCAGTTTCATGTAAAATGACTTGTATAGCCTGTCTTATGTGGATAGTTAAGTGTCTTATAGTATATGTTAGTTATGGATAGGTTTTTCAAAATAGCTATGCCCCGTGTTGTGTTTGTGTTTATGATTAATTTATGTAGCTCTGTTGTCCTGCGAGACAACATTTTGTTTTCCTGTTCCACATGTAGCGGAATGACAATAAAGCTTGAATTGACTTGAAATTTTCATCTAAAATTAACATTTTTCCCTATGCTAATGTGTGTAATTTCAGTAATTTTACTTTTATGGCAAAGAATAGGTTATTTCACAGCCTTTAAAGACAAATACATAAACATAAACGTAAAATGCAAATTTTAGAGAGGAAATTTCAGACAGCATTTAGAGGTTTTGCATTAACTCTTCAATTAATGTTTTAAAACATTCCAGGTGTTTCTGAGAATCATGACAGATTGGATATTGAAAGCAGAAATTATGGAGGAGAAGTGAGAACAAAGAATTCAATGATGATCAAACGGGCTGATTTTTAATATTAAAAATAACTGCCAATGATTGAAATCACAAGAGATTCGTGTTCATGTGCTTCTGAGATAATGAATGCCACTAACTAGACATTTTTCTTTGACGGTGTCACAAAAACACACCATTGTGCAGAAATAAGAGACATTTATATCAGTATCATTGACTATGTTTACATGGACTTCAGTAATCAAGTTATTTGCCTTGATCTGAATAAGACAATAATATGGTTAAGGTGTTTGCATTAGTTGCTTTTTGAATGTTTCTTTCATGATCCTGTTTCACATGTTATAGCACATAGATCGATTAACGTCATTGCGTCACCGCTCTATCCACATTTCCTTCAGAGTTTCGTGTAACCTTTGTTTTTAATTTAACTTTAACCGCAGTTTGGCACTTTCACAAACTGAGGTATTGAATGCGAGTACGAATTATTGACTGGTTGAAGAGCACTGTCTTAGTGGAATTTGATACCATACGCCGAATGGGAGAAAAAAAACTCTGCAATTCTCAATTTGTGTGTCTGTAGTTCTTCACTGACTCGATAGGTGCAGAGAATAGTGTCAAACAGATGTGTGTGTATGAAATGTCCTGTCGCAAAACGCATCGAAAGGTCCCACATGATGGTAGATTAAGGTGTTTACATGTCTGTACTGCACTTCAATAATGAGACTAAAATCGGCATAATACACATGTCTTCCATTTCTGTTTAGTTCAATAATGACCTTAATCGGATTAAATAAATCAAAAATCGCTGTTTACATGGTAGACTCTTTATCAAAGTATTGACTTAATCTTATTTCACTTAAGCTTTCAGATTATTGGTGTCCATGTAAACATACTTATTGAGGATTTATATAGTTTTTCACTGATCATTTTATTTAATGACTAGACCAAATAAAATCTCAGGCTTTGTGTAGATGTGTGCAAGCCATTTTACAAGCCATTGTCAGACAGTAACAGCTCCAGGCTAAAATGTGGGACGTTGTCAACAAGTCTCTAGTCTCTGATCGTACCCCTCTGATTTCTCCCAGCGGTCCTTTCTCAATGTGCCTCTAGAGATCAGGTGGCCCAGATAAGCATATGCAATCTGTCACTGCCCACAACTAATACACCAAACAGCCACCTTCATGCAGCTTACCGCTCATCTCTTTGCATCATTTACCAGAAATAAAGCAAGCTGAAAACAACTTTTATGGATAGAAAAGAGTGACCAATGGAAAATTAACCACAGAAAGAGCAAATGGTGGGAAATCAAATGAAAGTGTACAGCAGCTTGGCTCGCGATTTTTCTAGGAGCTCATGTTTCTGTTTTTTTTTTTGGCCTGCAGCATTTACTCTGATCATCCATCTTTAGCGATGCTGTCATTGTGTTTTTGTGTGTCTTTGGTTAAAGGTTGTTGGCCGCGGTGGTTTAAAAGCACAGTGTGACGCTCACAGTTAATTGTGAGTGTTTTTGTAGTGAGTTAAAGGCTCTTAGGCCTCTTCATCTACCGTAATCCAACCCACAATCATCAATCTTGAGACTTCAGCATTAGATGAGTCAACTATTAGATACCCTTTGGGTATCAAACCAAATATAAACATGAGATTTCAGTGTAAAACTAATGACTATACTGTCTTAATTCTACCTTAATTCTGTATTTGAGCTGAATAAGATCCACTTTGGCCTTTAGAGAAGCAAAAACAAAATGCGATGAAGTAGATGAACTTAAAACCCCTGAACTTTTTTGGGGGTGTATACATAAGATTAGAAGCACTAAAAGGATTACCTCAAAGACAATGATGGCAAAGAGGAGTCTGGGCAGACATGTGAGGACGAGCCTTCTGTCATTGAGATATTGATGAGGACAAACAGGTCTCCGAGTTGAGAAATGACCTGTCTTTTGTGGTGGAATGTGTGGCACAGGGTTATCGGCTAGACGATCCCTCAGAGCTTAGAAATGGCCTTCAACTACACTTCTCAAAATGAGGACACCTTATTGGTATTAGGGGTGCAACAATTCACTCATGGCGCAATACAAATCACAGTACTGTACTCACAATTCAATCCTGTCATGATATTTGAAATTATAGATCGTTTCAGTGTGGTCACGTCATTGGCCCATAATGTCCTGCTTGTCATCAAATTATTTCATAACTGTAACGAGAGGCAATTTAATCATAACTTCATGTCAAAACTGGCTATCATAACATGATTTATCTATATGTGGCCCTTTTTGGATTCCCGGAAGCTATTGAAATAAAAAAATGTAAAACAGGAAATACGTTGGGACCATTGTTTTTGTTTACATCCATCAAAATAGTCTATAAGAGGGTTTTTAATTGAATAGCATGGAAGAATAACAAAATGTATCGGTGAAATTGAAAAATTTAGTATGTACTTTGGGGGGTGGACTTGAATACACAAAAGTTGGTCTTGTTCCAAGAGGGCAAAGGTGTACCAAATAATATTGAAGATGAATTATTAATTTTGTTTTTAGACCCTGGACCATACATTTGTTTCTTAAGTCTTAAGCTGCACGGGTATGTTTTTGGCAATAGCAATTTATCAATACAAATGCATTTGTATGAGATGAGGAAAAATTCTAATTTTTTCTTTAGTGCCAAAAGTAATTAGAGTGTAAAAAGATCATCTTCCAGTAAGATATTTTTTAGATTTCCCACTGTAAATATATCAAAACTTAGTTTATGTTGAGATAGATGCATTAAGAAGAACCTAATTTATACATCTTTAAAGGTGATTTTTTTTTATATTTAGATTTTTTTAAGCTTCGGATTCCATATTTTCAGATATTGAATTATTCAAGTAACATCATATCCCAACTAACAATGCTTTAATGGAAAGTATCTGTATAGACCCTTCTCACACTTTCAGGTTTCTTGGTAGCAGAAGGCGACATGGTTGGGTAAATTTAGAGTGCAGTGAATCGAAGAGTACAACAAATAATTTTATTTACAATCCTATTTGCTGAAATAATAACAGAAAAACTCCACGTTGGTGTTACTGTCAGCATCATAGACACTGCATTAGAAACAGCTCTCACAACTGTAATTCATTTTTTTCGTTTGACGCAAAGCTGATATAATACATTCATAAATGCATATACATGTTCATAAGTTTTTCATAAAATCACAATATTAACTTTCAAGGATGTAAAATTATGATGATCATTAAACACATCATAACAGTCTTGTGAAAAGGGTCTATACAGCTTTTAGAGGATTTTCAGGGTCACATGCATACATGCATATGCACTCTGTCACTAACTACATGTAAATACTGTAGGCAATTTTTTTGCTGGATATAACAGCAAGAAATGATTTCACTTGGATTATTAAACATTATATTCAGTGTTTCATATATATATTTACATTCTTTACATTTTCTTGGTGCTCGCCCCTGTTAATGTATAATAAGAAACCAAATAACCATTACTTGTAAAAACAATTCCATACAGACAGTAAATATGGGCTTAAACGCATATAGTTGAACTGATGCCAAGTGCTCATATTATTTAGAATGCATGCAAAATGGCTTTAGTTTTGCAGTGCAGAATACAGCATCCTCTGGACATACACAAACCAAACTCATCCAATCCTCATTTACAACTACAGCATTTAAGGGTCATAGAGACTTGCAGGTGCTCATTGAAGCCATCGGCTGGTGTTATGCAGATTTTTATACGCTGGAATTGGTTTGTGCTGGAAGTAAGACTGGAATGACTGCCAACTTCATTAAGTTAAGAATCAACTCTTTCTTTTGAAAGGCAATAACTTTATTGTGCCCTTTGATCTTTAAAACTTTACAAATCTTTTGAGGAAAGGAGAAAAAAACGTTCCTTTGAAAGATTCACTGAAAGGTCCTTTTTTGGAACATTGTGGCGAAACCCCTTTCTGGAACCTTTATTTTCAGGAATGTGAATTCAGATGTTTCTTAGATTCTTTTTTTACTGACTGTTGGAAATGCGCCCCTGAACTTTTTTTTGCTATATACTTTGAAAGTAAAAAAACAAGCAATTCACAGAGATTTTACATTCTTGATAATAATGGGGGACACGCAGGGTGTTGGTCATGTGATCAATCATGTCCTGCTTTATTCCTTGGGGCTCCCCTGCTAAAAGTCTTTCTTTGTTGAAAGCCCATTCAAGAGGCCTGGGTATTTTTTTCTTATTAATTTAATGACTCCCCTTCATCTTGAGTTTTACTTCCAGATTTAAAATGACCCCCAGATATCGTCATCGCTTCCAAAAGCTTGATTTTCTGTAAATTGGGCATTCTTATTTGTCAATTAGAGCTGCTCGAAAGGGTCGTGTGAGTGAAAATGCAGACATGAGTTCAGCAGGAGGGAGCCACTGCAGTTGAATCGCTGAGGGAAAGTCTCCCAGAATCCTTTGTGTCAGGTCGCCCCATGACCTACTGTTTCCACATAGCCGGGCTCCTTAATGGTAAATGCGCTGTGCTATTGGTTTTCTGTATTCATGCCTTCTGCATGGAAACTAATTTCCACTTGAAGAGGAGCTCAGCTGGAGAGAGAAAAATAGTGTTAGAGACCAGGACAGAAACCAGTGCATAGCAAATAGTTTTATCCTTATTATTTTCTGTTCTGCAATTCTCATTTAAGGAATAGTCTTAAATTACATTTTACCTCAGAAAAAAAATATTTAAGTTCAAATTTAGGATTTTTTTGTTTTATTTTAAGTGCTTACTGTATGAAACTTTGTTAAATAATCCTTTAGATTTTACATTTGAACATTTTACTACCTGAAATATTGACCTTATTCTAAAATGTGGAAGTGCGCCTGTTTTCGCGATTGTCTTAGAACTTCCGATTCAGTCGCCTATGGGAGAAATGACTAGGAATAATAAACGACAGAAAACGGTCAAACTACTTGCTCTACAAACAAATGTTTGCATGACTATACAGACCAAGTAGAATATTATAATAAGAAAATATCAAATTGCAACATCAAGCAGCGTAATGAGCAGTTTTTAACGTCAAAAAATGAATGGAAGTGAATGAGACCGGAAGTCTCAAGCCAAAAAGATGCAAATGGCAGCGCCCGCTCGTCGACGGAGAATAAGGTGAATACAGAGTGTACAGAGTATTTTGCTTAAATAAGTACACCCCCTTTTGAAAATGAATATTTTATCCATTTCTCAGTGATTATAGATAATATATTTAGTGCATTTAAATAAAACAGTCTTATTAAATCATTATTTCCATTAAGTGAAGAATTTGGTTGCCGAGCATGTATAGAAATAGAAAGAGAATACATTAAAATTAAAACCAGTGATTGACAGTTTTTATATTTCTCTTAATTTATACTGTTTATTAAGACAAAATGTTTGTACTGTTTACTAGATTTCTGGACTGTGTTTAAATTACATTGCATCTACATGCCAACTAATTCTCATTAGATCATACTGTAAGTAGACTGTTAGATTGGGTTGGGGTTAGTGTTAGTTGACATGTACTAGCAAAGTTTCTTATAGTCAGTTAAATGTCTGGTTGAAGGAGGAGTATCAACAGATATTAAGCAGACCGTCTACTAATACTCAAATTGACCCCCAAAATAGTGTTACCATCTCAGAAATTAAACTTTTTAAAATTATAGAGATGGCAGAGATGCCCAAACTAGGGCCAAAGTTTGCCCATAACCTTTGATTTGGCCCGCCATCCCACTTTAGAAAAGGTTTAGAATGATGGGAAGGTTGGGGAGAAATGCCTTTAATAGAGATCATCTTTTCTATTTTAATGTAACCTTTTGTTTGTTTGTTATGTGTGTTGAGCTACAAAAAAGCCAAGTGAAATGTTTCAGTTAAATGTTGTGCATGATTTAGATTTTAGATTTTAAATACTCTCACTCGAGGATTGAGGACAAAGCACAAGTATAATTATTAATACAATATTAATACAATATTAATACAATACAAGTATTTTTTCCATTTATTTTTAAATATTAATAAATTAGAATTGGCAGTTTATTCTGCTGTGGCGACCCCAGATTAATAAAGGGACTAAACCGTACAGAAAATGGATGAATGAATGAAATTAGGATTTTTACCATGGCAGCTTTAATGTAATAGTTGGGTATATTTACCCTTGGACCACCACCCTCAATCACAATTGGTTTTTGGCCCTTCATAAGAAAAAGTTTGTGGCCCCCTGGTCTAGATAATGATTACATTTTTCTTTCTCCGTCTTTTTTTATTATCTTCTTTTTTTTTTATCTGTAGCTCATCCCTGTGCCGTCTGCTCATCCTTGACTGCTCGTTTTATGGCCTCACCCCTGTCCTTGACCTCTGCTTATTGTCAGATTCCCTCCGCTTCCTGTCCGTTTTATAAGAACCTCATCTTTCTGTCGCTGTGTGTGCAGGTGTGGCTCACAAACACACACACATACACACGCACACACACAGCGATAATGACAGCCCCGTAGCCACTTGAGGCATATAATTAGAGACAGACATGTGCTGACTCTTAAAGATAGGTATTCTCCAGGCTACAGGACTCACCCATGACTGCACCCTCCAAATAAAAGATGCTCTCCCTCAGGTTCAGAAATAAAAGCATGATGCAGATTGTTTGGAATTGCACTGCCATATCTACCGTTAACAAACGGTGACAGCAGAGTAGTGTAACATTACACATAATCAGTGCTGGCTTACTAAAAGCAGTGATGCTACTAATTTAATTGTGATTTTCAGGAGTGAGACCATGGCTGTTTACAAAATAGTGTAACTAGATATATTACATTATTACTGATATAAGATGGTAGGTTTTTTGTTTTCATTTCAGTTAACAGAAAAGATCTGGACATCTAGCTAAAAAGAAAAGATAATAAAACAGATCATTTATTCATTTTTTTTCGGCTTAGTCCCTTATTTTTCAAGGGTCATCACAGTGGAGTGAACTACCATCTATTCCAGCATATGTTTTACGCAGCTGATGGCCTTCTAGCTGCAACCCAGTACTGGGAAACACCCATACAATCACTCATTCACACACTCATACGCTACGGCCAATGTTGTTTACCCAATTCACCTATAGCGCATATCTTTGGACTGTGGGGGAAACTGTAACACCCGGAGAAAACCCACACAAACACAGGGAGAATATGCAAACTCCACACAGAAATGCAAACTGGTCCAGCCAAGACTCAAACCAGCAACCTTTTTGCTGTGAGACGACGTCTAACCACTGAGCCGCCAAACACCCAAAAAAAGGAGATCAAATTTGCAATAAATACTCAACAAATAAAACAAGGGAATTGCGAAACAACAAAGTTACAATGCACAGCAAAATTGCAGAACACAAATAGAAAAACGAAATAAAAAAGATTTTAAAAAAGCAAAAACATGCAACCAAAATCAGAAAATCGTAACAAAATTGAAAACTACACAAAAAATTGTAAAATTATAATCCCACACAAAAAATTGCAAACAAATTGTAAACATAAATTTAGTGTTTTTTTTTTTTGTTTTTATTTATTTTTTTATTTGAATATAAACGTCATAAAGACGTTGAAAATAAAAGGAAAGGAAGTCGAATAAATGGAAGTGGGTCAGACACACAATTTTTTGACCACTTCATATATTTTTTGTTGATAGATTATTGTTTTATTGCTTAAACATCCATAAATGAGACATAGAGAAAACATTTCAGATACTATATTTTTTTCAAATTGTTCTGAACTGTATGTCTTCCCAATGCTATCATTGCAATTCGTAACTTTTTGACTTTAAGGTGCAGTATGTAAGTTTGACACCTCGTGGTTGAACTAGGTATTGCATTCCTTGATCAAAACAAATGCAAGCACAGGTTGCCAGATTGAGGACCAACAAGAGCAAGTGACTATCAAGCCAAAAGGCTGATTGTGTTCTATATAAAAGCAACGTCATGATTTTCTCCATATTTAAAGGAGTTTTTGTTCTAACCAACTTCTTGAATTGATATATTAGAAACAGCTTCTATTTCTTGCAGCTGAACATAAGAATGAACTGTCAATTATCACCTTAGGTACACCTCATGTGCTTTATTTAGTGTTAAATGCTAACAATGTTTCAACATTTTACATGACATTTATTGCCATACCTCTGAAAGCAGCAACAGATAGTTCACCTTAGATCTTAAAAATAAAATAAACCGTCTGAAGTTCAACTTTAGAACTGCAAAATAATGGAAACCAAACACACATCAGTGATTCAGCATCTACATTTAATAATGTTAAAGAGGTTTAATATGTATTAATTAGATTATAAATCTTACCATTTCGTGAGTGAGTGCATATTTTGTGTTTCTGAGTGGCTGTATTTATATTTATATTTTGTTTAGTTCGGTACAAACAGCCAAATTAATTGTCAATGCAAATCTTGCCACAAATCGTGTTGGCACAGATTATGTTATTTGCTAATTAATAACCTCATGTGGAACTCTAAATCTGCATCTTATTTCGAAGTCTGCTACTGTCCACCGGAGGTCGCATTTCGGTCTCGGAAGTATGCTTTAAGAGCCTTTCTGAATGAATGAATGAAATATTCAGTTTTCCACTAAGGCAACCTGGGTTGCTGACATATAATTGACTAAAGTGGCACTGGGTGGGTAAAATGACCAAAACAAAGACAGACATTCTGGCACGTCACACACATTTTTAAAGCAGAATAAGTGACTTTAGCATTGTTTTTCAGTATGTTTACTTAGCTTGTTTTTAAAATACCTGCAAATATATTATGGTATTTTTATGCTTTGGAAGAGTCAAAAACTTACATGCAGTACCTTTAATGGCTAATTTGTATGAAATCGTACAATTTAGTAAGATTTTCTTATCCCCCTATGATGGTTGGATTTAGGCGCAGAGTTGGGATGGTTGCAACACATTCTTTTAAAATTTGTACATTTTCGTATGACTGAACTCGTACGAATTAGCCACTAAACTGACAAAACGTGAAAGATTTACGTTTCCTCATTAGATCAGGTTGGTCTTCCTCTGGCTTTTTCCCCTTTTTACTGCTGGTGTGTTTTCCCTGTCAACAGATAACTGGAGCAATTAAAGAGAGTTTTTCTACTTCCAATTACACTTCGTGAGTTACCTGCCATTCCTTTATAGTTGTTTACAAAACGCACCAACAATTTCTAAGGTGAAATTGTTGACGAAGCAGCTTCTTCAACACAGCAGCTAATGATGTTGTCATATTTCATTATTCATTAAGGCTCTTCTTCTTCTTTTGCGTTTTGAGTCTATTTACATGTACACAAAATAAGTGAGCCAAAAGGAAGCAGATCAGACATGGTGTGGCAGCGCTCGGCCTCTCCTGTCTGTCTGGATTGGTGAGATAATTTTGACACGATGACAATAATGTGTCTGTGCCAGGTTTTAATCTTCTAAAATCTTCACAGATTGGTCATTCCCTCTTGTGCCTTTGAAGGCTAGCAGACAGTGGAGAATTCAACGGCGCTTTTGTGCTCAACGCTTACTGTCATATCTTTAAAACAACAACAGCAACAAAAAAAAGTGTGCCAACTGGTCTGCTTAAGATTCTGAAATGTGTTTCTCTACTGCATTCCAGATCAAATTGAATGTGACTTCAGCAGATTTATCTGGGATGAAGATAATTGTCTTTTTGGCTGTTGTTTTTCTGTCATTTTTCATCGCTGGAAGTGTCATTTACGCTGGAAAAGGGCCAGTGTGCAGCACTTCCTCGCGTGTTACAAAACTACCTCAGTGAAGAGACCGTTAGTGGAAGAACCACAACAAACCTGTTAAATAACACCATAGTATACATACTGTGCTTCTGTGGTGACACTAATTATTTTCAGGGATTGTTTTGGGTTGAGTTCAAGTCAAGCTCAGTTGAAAGCACTGGTGATATAATGATAATTATTTAAACACATACTATGAAAAAATAAATAATAATATGAAATTTTGGCTTACAGTAGAATGTAACTGAGCCAATCTGTACGTGTTTTCAACATACAACCATAACATGTGTAACAACATGGGATAAAGGGACAGCTAAATGCTCTCAAAAATAAATGCTAGCCGTAAATAAGATGCCTTTTTCTTTTTTTATCAACAGTACATTGAAGAATGTTGCTGGCACTTTTTTGAGAGTGAAAGAAACACAAAATCATATTAAAAACCTGTGATACCTAATGGTACATTTGAAGTGAATTTATTGGTGTGTGTGCAAGTACAGTATGTGCATTTGCTTGTATTTGCCTATTTGTTTTTACTATTTTGACATGTTTTGCATTCCATTTGTTATGGTGTGCTAAAAGAACGAACACTAAATGCTGTACAAATGTATAAACAACTGTGCAATATTGGAAAACACTGACATTGTAATATTTATTTTTTGTGCGATACATTGCGATATTGAGGATAGTTTCACCAGATGAAAACAATGGCTCCATATGGAAAGAATCAGCCTGATGGCACAAGGAAATGGACTGTCACTATTTTACATTTTTCCTGTTTAGTGGCTAATTTGTATAAATTCAGTCATAGAAAATATGCGATTTTTAAAAAGAAGGTGTGGCACCCCACCCCACCACCAGGGATGGGCAGTATTTTTGATGCATGTATTTCAAATACGTATTTTAAATACAAAATATTATTTTGTAATTCATATTTGGTAAGGTTTATGAAAATGTCTTGTATTTTTAAAATACTGTAAAACTGTACTTTGTAAGATGTCTACATGATGACATCATAAAATTATAGCCTTTGATTGGTTATTTGCCTAGGCTTGAGATCAGACTAGAAAATGTATTAATATTGAAGAAGTTGATCAATGCTAGGAGTATGGATGAAAATTATACATCACATATAAAGAAAGTAACAGACAAATAGCAGGGGTAAATTCGGGAGCAGGTCAAAATCAGACAGGAAAATAAGACAAATATAATATAAATAAAAAAGTCCTACTGTGGCGACACCTACAAAAAATAAATTGGCTGTTTCCAATGGCAGTAGCTGATCTGCAGGTTCTTTTATAGTTAATCTGTTGTTGATCATTGTTTACTTCCCCTAAATTAGTTTAATAGTGAGAGGATTGATCGAATAAGCTTATTGATTGAAGGATTGCGAAGAAATATCATGCTCCCGTGTAAAAGTATTTTCAAAATTTTTTATTTTGATACTTGTTATGGTTGCTGTATTTTCTTTTTAATAAACCTAAAATTTATGTAATTGGTATTTTATTTTAAAGTACATTTCAATGTATTTTTGTTCATCCCTGTCCACTGCTAAACCCAACCGTCAATGGGGGAATAAGCAAATTGTACTAAATTATACGAATGAGATCGTACAAATTTATACGAATTAGCCACTAAATCAAAAAGTTACAAATTGCCAAGAGATTGCGTTGGAAAGAATTTCTACTTTATGACTGATTAGAATGTTTCTTAAAAACATGTATAGATGAAAAAGTCTTTGGTAACTTTAAAGTCCCCATGAACTGGAAGCTGCGACAGTTTTTTTTTTTTTAATTTAATAAAATTTTTTTATTGTATTGTAATGCAGATACTTGAGCAATTGAATATTAAATAACAAAACAGTAAGCGTGGCTTGTTTTTTCCACTGCGAGCTGAATGAATGTAGTAAAGCAGACATTTCTTGCAGAAAAAATGGAGAAAAGGGTTTGTAGAGAGTTAAAGCAGACTCTTCCTCCTCACCATTTTTGTTTTTTGTCGAAACTGACAGTTGGAGCAGTGTGGTTAAGTGTGTTAGCCATGCTCAATTCCTAAGATATTCATAATCTGACAATTTATTTAAAAAAAAAAAAAAAAAGTAAATTTTCCGATTTAAGTTAAATATTAGAAGAGCAAAAAAAATTTTCTTACAATTTTTTTCTTAATGACATGCACAGATGAATTGTTCACCACAAAACTGACAATGTGAGCTAACAAAATCAATTGGTTAAGGATGATTTCTTGGAGACTTTAAGGTTAAAGTTTGTAATAACAAATTATGGTCAGTTGTGGCTTATGGTCAACTATAATCCTGATTTGACAGCAGATTCTGTAATGTGACTATTGCAAATGCGTCCATTGGGATGCCAATGCTGAAATGATATATGGTGAAGCCCTATTAAAAAGGCAAAGAAAAAATGCAATTAACCATAAAAAAAAAATACACAACCTAAATTTTTAAAAGAACATTAAATTGCATAGACACCACAATTACACACACATAGACATGGCAAAAACGTAAAAAAAAAAAAAATTGTAATAATAATTAATATTTTAGTTTTGTGTCACTGTTATGAGATTTTTCTACAAGGACCACAGTGTTAGTATCATTTTGCATTAGCTAAATCTAGCTGTGAGGTAGCTGTGATCTGTTTCAATGTTTTGAAAACAAAACTCTTATCCTCATCAGAGTTGCATTCATTTGATCAAAAATACCATGAAGCCATTGACATATTGTGAATCTACAGATTGACAATCGTTCTGAGCCCCGAGTCTTTGAGCTTTTCCATTTTAAAACATGCTCGCAAGTGTTTGTGTTCCTGTTCCGGTTATCCCTCATTAAGCATGTAAATCTGTGTGCACAGCTTGCGTAGTTACGTGCTCCCCATGTTTAGCACCTCAGATCAGGCTGATTTTCTGCAGATATACGGAGACTCGCAGTTGGGTTTTGCCGGGACTAAGAGTTTAAGATTTAAAGCAAGACAGTGTGACATGGATTTGCCGTAGCTGGAAGGATTTGGCAGACATACTTAAGCAAGCATTGCTCACAAACCGCATAGTTTTCTAATCTCTTTTGGGCGCTTGTCCCCACTGCAGAAAGACCTGCTGCCCTCTCCCACACAATCTAACCCTATTTTCATAGAAAAGTCCAGCTGGGTTCAGAAATTGCTCTCTTTTTTCTTCCTTCTAGATATAAAGCCAAAAGAAAACTAGTCTGTGTACCTATGGATAATTTGAGCTGCTGTGTTTAAATACCGCATTGTTGTGATTTAACTGGCCTGCCCTTGGGAAGGTGTTTATGATCCTCACGGCGAATGGTAGTAAATACTATTGGAAAAGAGAGAAAGTTGCAACCCGGTGCAAACATTTCACTAGTCACATATTAAAAAGCCAACCAGACACATTAAAGGCTTTGTTTTCGTTTGTCTGTGGAGAATAAGATATGAGGATATAGCAATAATTTTGACTTCAACTGTATATTCTGTTATAAGTTGTTAATACTTCCACTTTTAAAAGAGTATCCCAACAAATCCACAAAAATTAGAGGGTTCATTATTGAACATTTTAATCGTACTGAGCTATTGTGAAATTTTACCATCACACACACTCTGTTTTCAGACATAGTGGGCAAAATCTTTTTCAGCCGATAATTTTGGGCCTCTAATATCAACACAATTAAAGATTCCTGTTGTTGCATATTTCTGCTGTGTGATTGTCACTTAGGATCAATATTGAGTAAATATATCAAGAGTTTATCATCTTTATCAACATACATTTTATCGCAATTGGATATGATATCGTTTATCGGCCCAGCCCTACTCTGGCAACATATTTCTTGAAGGGGGTGTTCATTAGATTGTACTGAAACATTTATAATCCTGACATAAAACATCATGAATTTGAATGAGATTGCGTGAATACTTAAAACAATTGTCATTAAGTGTCATTGGCTTAGTCATTTTAATTGCAAAGGTGACATTGTTTTGGATATCTTTATAAAAGCTTGACATAAGCAGATACATCATAACCTGTCGGTGTCTGTTGTGACAAATAATATATTGAACAAAAATACAATTTTTAATATCATAAAATTACTGCGAAAAGCCTGTTGAAGAAAAAGGAAATCAAAGAAATAAAGTGAATCAATGCAAATCACTTAAAAATAGAATTGCGAAACACATTTTTACACCACCCCTAATAACATCTGATGTTTGTATTCCTGTACTATGATGCACCTTCGAGTCATATGCAAAATGTGCAAAAATATGGCTTTTTTGTTAACTTGCATGCTGTAAAACTGCGTTTTGACTGTGTTGAACACTTTTCCTGCTTTTTTTGTGTTACAAGTACCTTCTATAATATTGATTATGGAATTTGCACAATCCGCACTGTATTTATGTTTTAGCAAACAGTTGGTAACACTTTATAATAACTACACACTAATTTATTAAGCATTAGCAAATAGTTATTTTGTTATTTGTTAAGCAATAACTCTACGTTAAAAGATGTTAGTAGTAGGTTGATATATAGCTACAAGTGCTGCATTCTAAACTTAGAAGTACATGTGTATAATGTGCTAATAATTGTGTTTTCATACTTTAATGATTAATTTTTTACTACTTAATGAAGTATTGCATCATTTACAAATTAGTTATTTAAGAATAGTTGGTGGCTTTTTAAGATCATTCAGAATGTGCAAGTAAATGATTCATAAACTATTCAAATACTATTTACTGTATGTCTGCTTATTTAGGCATATATTAATAGATACTTTGAATGTTAATAAATGCTTTATTAACACAACTTTATCCAGTTTTGTGACTTAATCTAGTGAGAACTATTTATGCTTTGTAAATCCATTGTGAATGACAATTTTCAGTATCAAATGAACAATAAATGTTTGCAATTTTATCTAAAAAAATAAAATTTAAATAAAACATTAAAATAACTTAATAATAATCATTTATAATTGTGTTAATAAATTAATACAATAATCATTTAAGTTGTGTTAATAAAACATTTATTAACATACAAAGTAACTAATAATATGTCTGAATAATAAAATTTATACAGTAAATGTTAATTTGAATAGTTTATTAATAATTTACTTACACATTCTGAATGATCTTAAAAAAAACACAAACTACTCTTAAATACTCTTTGAGTTTGTAAGTAATGCGATACTTAATTTAGTAATGAAAAATATATCAATAACAAAGTATGAAAACAATCATTATAGATGTGCTTATATGTCAAGATTACAGCACTTACAGCATAAACTGCTTACTAACATGTGTTAATGTAGAGTTAATGCTTAACAAATAATTTGCTAATGCGTAACCTCTTAAAGTCAAGTGCTATTTTGGGGTTTCTCCCAGGATTTTGCCTACCCAAATTCATAAACTTCCCACATCCACATGCAGAGGTGTAAATCCAAAAGTCTGGTATCATTTTAAAGAAAACCCTTTGAATTTTCATAAAACAATGTTGAAAGTGGTTAAAATAATTGTTTATGTTGTCTGTGTTATAATAAACCCCTCCAAAAAAGGTGCTTTTTGTAAACTCAAATTTGAAACCTTTTAAATTTTGTGTAGTCTTGGTCTCTGTAATTAATGCAAAAGGTATTCTATCCCAATTGATGAGAGAACAGAACCACTTATGGGGGTATTGGGTCAGTAGGTACCTTTAAACTGTAAAGCATGTGGAAATAAATGACGTCACAGACCCGGTACCGTGTACGCAGAGATTAAGAGGTTCAATAAATGATTCTTAATGTGTAGTTCTTTATAAAGTGTTACCCTTTTTTTCTTTTAGGGGACAAAATTTGCAGACAACAATTGAAGCAGATCTCACAATATTTACAATTGCTGTAACTACAATTTCTAATTTTCTAGTGTTTGACAGTGTTTGACAAATGAACTTTCTCTGTCTGTCTCACTCCTGCAGATCTCGGAGGGTTAAACCGCTGTCAATATTGTGAACATGATGTCATCTCTGCTTTTCGTCTTGAGTTTGTGTGTCTGGGGTTGTCATGGCAACACCCGCACAACACCCCGAGTGCACCTGTCATACAAAGGTGAGAAATGTTGCGATTCGATCATGCCTTACACGTTTTATTTAATGTATTAATTAGTTTAAGTAAACAGTAAAAATAGTACAAATTAGTTTCTCCTTTGTTTAATAATTAAATGTGTCATAGAGGTGAAAATTATTAGCGTGCATCTCATTATTCTAAATTGAATTAGTTACTTAAATTAATTGCTTATTTTTGGCCTAAATAAACACCTGAACATTTTTGGGTTTTAAAAGTGTCATTCAGGAGGAAAGTGAGGCATTTTTATGCTGGATATATGACGGAAGTGTCATTTTTACACCCAGAAGTGCCATGTTTTTTAATAGAATATTATAAAGCTATTGAAATGCATTTGTGAGCCGTGCTTGAATCCAGATTAATTAATTGCAAGCTAAAGGCAAAATAATAACTTTTATGCTGCAAAAATGGTTTCTCCTGTGTTTCTCATCCAAATTTCGCCAAACCTTTACAATAATTGTCAGGAAGCTGCTGCCGACACTGTGGTGAAAACTTCTGAAGCATGCCATGGTTAACCCTGAGAAAATGCCTTAAAACTCTGTGTTACATTTTACCCAACATTACTTTGTGCCTCCCATGCCTCCCTGTTTTTGTTCTGTTAGTCATTCATACATTCATTTTCTTTTCGACTTAGTCCATTTACAAATCTGGGGTCACTACAGCAGAATGAACCGCAAACTTATCCAGCATATGTTTTACGCAGCAGATGCCCTTCTAGCTGCAACCTTTCACTGGGAAACATCCAAACACACTCATTTACACGCATACACTGCGTACATAGCTCACCTAATTCACCTACACATGTCTTTTGGGGAAAACCAGAGCAACCGTAGGGAAACCCACACAAATACAAGGAGAACATGCAAACTCCACATAGAAATACCAACTGACCCAGCTGGAGCTCAAACCAGCGACCTTCTTGCTGTAAGGTGATTGTGCTACCCACAACGCCACCGTGACACCCTTCTGTTGAATAAAAAGAAGATATTTCTAAAGACTAATATAATTTTATGTTCATATAATAAAGGTAATCAGATCACACATCATGGGATCCTCCTGACTCTTGAAATGATCATATTTTCAAAGTAAGAAATTCATTTTGAAGGACTTGCGGTTGTTGACACAACCCCAAAGACAACAAAATGTCATTTTTGATGTCCTGTTGCTTTAAGAAAATACTGTCTCCTCCTATTTGAGTCCCTTTTGCACTTGCCTAGTTCTAAACCTTAGACTTGAAAACATTTTAATAAATGTTTTCCTCAAACTTGCCCTGTTTTAAACTCTTGGATACAATAATGCAGCTAATTTAAAAGAAAGCCATGTTGAAATTTTCGGCGAGCCCCGAGGAACCTCGTTTTCATGCTTTGCGGAGCTTCTGAACACTTTCTGTCATCAGTGGCTTTTTAATGCCTCTTTTTCTCCCAGTTCCTCATGTCACACTCTCTTTCTCTCTCACACTTTCGCGCTTCCTGTCTTCCTGTGTATGTTTTGAGTCTGGCACCAGCATGCCTCATCTCCCAATTAATGCCCCAGAGAGGGGACTACCCATCATCCCCTCTGTCACGGCGGGGCACAAAGAGATGCAAGCAGAGCGAGGCAGATGTTTGAAGTTTAAAAGTCAAATCTCTCGCACTAAAGCATTAGCATTTTTCTCCCATTCAGCTCGCAAGTGGCGGTCAAATAGCAGGTTCCAAAAAACACAGCTTGTCCAAAAAACACAGTTGTCAAAGAGATATTGTTTTTATATAATGAAACGTGCGTGCAGACACATTTCTAATGCTATTTTGCCCATCCGTGTGACAGAGGCGCAGCCGCACAACAGGTCAGAGTCTGACATGAATTCGCTCTCGATTCTCAGAAACTGTCACACACAAAACCCAGCAGGTGCTTCTGTGGAGCCCCATTACTTTTTGTGTTTATGAGTGTGTGTGTGAATACTTTCTGACGGATTACACACACACACACACACACACACACACACACTTACAATCTTCTCCACAAGGTATATTTAGTACACAACCTTGTGGTGTGTGCCAGCCGATGCCAGTTCAGCAAGCTGAGGCATGGCTCTTTATGACACCCTGTGTTTTGAGATGCTGGGTTTTCCTAACACTGGGTCCTGACCAGACACAATGCAGTGATGTTCATGAATATTTTTCGGGCATTACTGAATGAAAGTGCTGTGCATTGTAATGAATAATGTATTTTTGTTGTGGTTGTCTTTTTTTAACATCCTTAATCAGAATTTGCACACTTGATGTTAAATTTACACTGGTCAGTATGTATTTTCACAATTCATTGTTTAATATTAATTGTTTGCATATAATGTATAGGGATAATCAATATTCAATTCTATTCAATTCATCTTTATTTGTATGGCGCTTTTACAATGTAAATTGTGTCAAAGTAGCTTTACATAAAAGATTATAGTGAATTGAAACAGTTCAGTTTTCGTTCAGTTCAGTTCAGTTTAGATTAGTTTAGTTCAGAGTGTTTTTATATTCACTGCTGAGAGTCCAAACACTGAAGAGTAATCTATTAATGTGCAGCTTTACAAGTCCTGAACTATGCAAGTTAGTGGTGACAGAGATGAGGAAAAAAAACCTTGAGAAAAAACCAGGCTCATCGCACACCACCATTTCTCATGTGGCGAAACGTCTTGTGGAGAGCTGCAGTCTAGGCACCAAAGGCTAGAGAACGCTGGACATCAGCGGAGACTTGTCTGTCCTTGCAGTCTCACAGGAATCAGATTCATGCTGTAATATGGGTCACGCTACATTTGAGTGTACAATTTACACTAATAACAAACCGTTAACTAAGACTTAGCTCAATAAACTACTTAAAATCTGTTTCTTAATAGTTAGTAAGGTAGTAGTTAAGTTTAGGTAGAGGGTAGGGATTGGCATGTAAAATCCTACTTTATAAGTGCTAATAAACAGGTAAATATGCAGTTACTGGGTGGTAAGTGTTAAGGTGCCAGTTAGCTGCAGTTATTGTTGCATAATTAATTGTAATTACTATAGAAAATGTGACTAGTGTGGCAACAAGTGTAATAAGGACACCTTCAAGTAGTGTTACATTTTAATATTTACTTAATTTTATTTATACAAATAACCAAATATGTATGCATAACTTTTTATTGAAGCCAGACTTGTTGTCTTCATTAATTAAAAAAAAAAAAAAATATATATATATATATATATATATATATATATATATATATATATATATATATATATATATATACATATATATTATAAACAGAGAAAGCATCTTACATGCAAATAGTGTAAGCAAATATGAGAAAGAAATTAAATGTCAAAACAAAAGAGCTAACGTCCTCAAAAATAGTCTGTATCAATTCACAAACAATAGTAATATAAAATAATTACATTATTCTGGAAAAAAATGCTTGATTAGAGCCTATTTAAAGGTGTAAATAAAGTGTTTCAGATGTTAGTATCGGTATGTTAGTTTTAAGACTATCTATAAGCAAGTGTGGGTTAAAATAGTGGAAAAATTTGCGTTTAGACTTCATATAATCATCCAAAGCTTGCAGTTTGTCACTTCCATGTACATGGATCAACAATTATTTTTACATCACCTCATACTTCAGTTTATCCTCAAATCTTGACCAATCAAATGCTCCCTAATATCTGACATGTCCCGCCACCTCCGAGATGCTGCAAATTTACATTCACTGGCAGAGCTGTGATAAAACAAAACGCTATTGGCTGTTTTTTTAAAGGGGAGGAGCTACTCTATCTCCTGCCCTCTTCATGTTTCAGTTGAGATTAACATTGAATAAGAAATGCACATTTCAAAGCACTTCACAGGATCTTTAAGTGCTGTTTGTAAGACTAGAAAACAGCCAGTGCTCCTTTTGACTATTATTATTTTCCCTAATTTTACAAGATTGTAGATATTGATGATCAGCTATGAGTGCGGGTTTACATGAGTCTTTGAAATGCAGTGTGTGTGTGTGTGAGTGTCTGCGTGTGTAAGTGTGAATGTCTGTGCACCCGAGTGTTTGCGATGGCGATTATGACCCCGGGTTGACTGGGGTTATTATGTGCGTAGGTGACAGTGGGATAGATCCCTGTTCTGAGAAACCGGATTGGCTTGTGGCGTTTGAGGTTTATTATTAGCTTGTGTGGTTGCTGTGTTTACTCCGGCCAAAGCACAGGGAAGCCCCCCAAAGCATAACAGGGCTCGGTGCCAGCAACCTGCTCCAAAATGCCACAGAGACGGCAGGAATGATCGGAGCTTCAGCCGGTGTCATCCAGCCTCAATCCATCCCCACCCCACAGCAGCACACTGGCTTTATCGGGATCACGGATGAATCAGACGCATGATCAGGGTAGGGCCGGATTCTGGGAGCACCACTCAGGGGATCTAGATCAAAAGGCTCAATTTTTGTGCTATAAGTTGTTGTGAAATGACAAAAAACTGACATTGGAATATTTTTTTTCACAAGATATTGTATGTGTAAATTGTAAAAATAGCTGAAATATTACATTACTGTCAGGATGTTATTTATTTTGAAATATCCTGGTAGGTCTGAATTTGAAATAACTTATTTTATGAAGTAAAGCTGCTTGAGTTTTTCAAAAGCCACATTAAAAAAAGTAATTTTATCCTGAATAATATAGCAATTGGATTTCATTGGATTTACTAAATTTTTTTAAGCTAAGCTGTTTTAAACAATTAAATGGGCTGAATTTAAACAAACACATTAAGTTAAACATTACTAATTTTAATTAGTTTGTTTAAATTTAGCTAATAAAAATTGTTTGCAAACCCACCCTTAAAAAAAAAGTGTAAATTAAGTAAAAAAAAAAATTCAGTGTATTTACTTGTAACTAAAGGGTGCTGGACGACATAGTGAGGATCCAAATGCAGGCTTTATTTAGAGTAGTCAAACAGGCGATGATCAAAGACGGGCGAAAACAAGAACATGCAGGGAAATCTGGAAGTGTCCTCGGGTAACAGGCAGAAGGTTGATACAGGCTGCAAGCTGGATAAACAATAAAACATAGCAAGGGTCAAAACATGGAGAGATTAAACCAGGAAATGCTTTGTAATGTTACAGGGTTTAAAACCAACAAGACTCAGCAATGTCGGTTTGTGTGTGTGCTGTGTAGATAGTCCATGTAATCAGTCTTCTTAAGTAACTCTCAGCTGTGTGTGGGTATGTATTCAATGGAAAACCGGGACAGGTGTGTGTGTGGTGCCTGAAGGGAGTTGTAGTTCATATGGTGGCAGAATTGTAGTTCAAATTAAAGTAAATGTTCTCCAGCAATCTATGAGAGTTAGATCACTGGTGATCATGACACACTTAAACCCTTACAGCTTTAAAATGAAAAGTTTCTTAATATGACTGAAATGTTCTTCACTTTTCTTACTGTTGACTGAAAGGATTTTTAGGGAACAAAAAATGTTCTATGGCATTACTGCGAAAAACCTTTTTTGGAATCCTTATTTGTTAAAGGGCACAACATTGAAAATTCTGTTGTTAATTACTCACCCTTTTTAATGAATTAAATTAAAATGATTTAAAAAAATCATTTAAATTAAAATGATTAATGAAAGTCTATGGGAATTCAGCGCGAGCAAATAAAACCAGTATTTTAATTTTTGAGTAAACTAACCCTTTAAGTGTGTTTGACTGCAGCATTTGCATCTCAGGCTTTTAACAGCAACCCTTCAAACTTTTTTGGGATGGCTTTTAAAATATATGCTGCCAATTTTAAAATGAAGCACTCCTAAAACACTAAATCATGAAGAGCTCTGCTCTGAATCTGTGCTCTTAGTAACTGAATTCTGAACCTCATTACCAATTTTTCTTTGGTAAAAAACAAAACAAAAACAAAGTACGTACTATGTACAAAGTATGAAATTAAATTAAAAAGTACGTTTCATTTCATACCCAATGAATGTTTTGTCCCAGCAATAAAGGATTTTTGACTGAGTCGTCAAGACAAACCAGTTAGAGTGTAAACCGTATTCATAGACAGCCAATACAAATGGAAATAATCTGCGTATTATTTTGAACTATGTAGTTTATTTATTGTAACGGAGGCCAGCTAGCAAAGTGCTATGCAGGTAAACCTCACTCCTCTGACCTCTAAAGTGGTCTAGTGACAGATGCTAGAGGCCATGGTCTTTAGCCTCCTTATAAGAGCAACCGACTCCCATACAAAGAATCACTGGCTCAATCCCAGCTCTGACTGGATTGAGTGCAGAAGGACCGGTGGGTTAAATTATGGACATAGAACTAAAATTACTGATGACTCATTTCAGCAGCTCAGAATTTATTAGGTTGTGATTTTATTTGTGCACTTTAATCTGTAAAACTTACATTTACTTTACATTCACAAATTATACAGTACATGAAATATAACATTTAAAAAAGCATAATTGGGAAACTTTAAATAAACTAATGCCTATGAAGTTTGACAGTCACACTGAGTGATTTTATCAATATCAAATGATGTTGATATTGTATAGCCTTATTAGTCGGTCAGTCTTTTTCTTCTCAAGGCCTCAAGGAATGACTTGAGTGCTTGAAGGGAGTAAAGCTCAAATTCTGTCTGGAACCAGGCCACTTTCCCAGAGTCCCACTTCAAAACTGACATAAATGCCTGCTTACAAATGTGGGAAACATTTCTGGAAGGGGCATAACGATGAATTAATTCTGTAAAACAGAATTATAAGCAAGAAGATCAGATACATCTACGGGAAAATATTTTTCTTCACTGGCTTTTCACTCAATTTTAACAGGAATTTAGAATTACACTGCAGTAAATCTCCTCAGATTACTTGGAATTACCCATGATTTATGAAGTTGCACACATCCAAATGCTCTTGAGTGTTTGTTTATTAAGATTTCTTAGAAATTGCTGTTTGTGTAATTTCCTAAACATATTTTCCAAAGTTACTCCATTTATTGATTTAAAAAGAAAAGATTTGCCCCAAGAACCGGCATTTTAAAGGAGAGTAAAATGGTTACACTTTGAGATGCCTCCATTTAACCATTTTTTAAACTAAGTAACTTTTTGGATGTTAAATGTAGGGGTAAAAAACAGCCATTGACTTCCACAATATTTTTTGTTCCTACTATAGATGTCAATATTCTATGTCCTACTCTGTCAATAGTTTATGCAATAGTTTTTTCAATGTTTTTCAGAATTTCCTGTTTTGTGTTCAACAGAAGACAACAATGATAAAAGTTTAGAAACATTTAAGTGTGAGTAAATGATGAGGAAATTTTTGTTTTTGGTTAAACTTTGCCTTTAAGGTGACAGTCCACTAATATGTCTACTAATACTTTTATGACTGCTTGCTTGTTGACCTTGCAAGTAACTGGTTTGTTAAATAAAATAAAATCTAGTTTCAGAGAAACTTATATGAAAGTTCTAATCATAACAAAAATTACTCACCATTGCCGGTGAGTTTCAATTTAATTAGTTTAATCAAGTAATTTAAATAAGCAAGACAGGCTTTTACAATGTATTAGTAGCACAGAACATGTTTCCAGTTTACCTCAGAAGAACGAACTGGGCTGGAAGACTAAGAGAACTTAGAAACTCATTGTGAGAATAGAGGTCTGCATATTTGTGCCAGTTTGAAAGAAACACTTTAACTACTTTGTCTAAAAATATTAAAGTTTGCATAACCAATGATTGATCTTATCCACCTGAGAACTACCCATAAATGAATATGCAGCCTATTTTTTTGGCCTGATTTTTTTTGGATATAACTGAGAAATAATGTACTCCTATTGTCCACTGTCACCCACGTAACGGAACTCATTGTGAAGATCGGGGAAACAATTGAACATGCTAGACTTTCTGCTATGGTGTTGTTAGACGTCGCAGACATGGTATCGGTTGTTGTGAATTATGCCACATTACACGAGAAGAAACTATTAGATCTTGTGTCACGATGCCCATTTGTCATTTATGACTCCCTATGTCAGGGAAATTGTGCTTTCAATCGTACATCAGGGAAACCAGGGCTTTAGTCAACAGAAGGTCTCGGGGGAGCACTGAGCAACCTCTTACAATGGATGATAAGCAGGGCAACTTATGCAATTTGTATTTCTTGAATACATCTGTCTAATTTGCAGTGATATAACTATTGTTGTAACTTATCCCTGTTGTTGGATCAAAGTCTTGCAAATGAATACAAATGGCCTTTTCGCTCAAATGTAACTGTCCAAGTTTCTTGTGTTAAGTGTTTGTTGGCTGATGGATTTATAATGAGGTAATGTAGAGTTTTGCATTTCATCTACAATCAGCATTTCCTTCCCTGGAGAAACTGGAAGGAATTCCTTACCAGTGAGACACTTCAGCTTGATGTCCTTTCCTGTGAATTAAGCTCTGGGGTTTTTTTTTTTCCATGCTGGCCTTGAACGAGCCTCCCATGTCCAAGTAATGATCTTGGCCTTTAGGAAAAAATATCCAGGGCAAAGTGGCACAGAGAAACCGATTTAACAACATTATTAAAAACCAGATCTATGAGGATTCTCATGATACTCTTTACCCTTTTTTTCCAGTCGTCTGGCATTCAGCTTGCAGAGTGTTGGGCTAGCAGCCAAAAAATAAACACTAAATAATGTTAGAAAACTTATGTTAGAAGATGGGCTTACATCAAGACACTGTCAACTTGTGTAAATATTGATTTGGGGAAGGCAGTTTGATTATTGTAGCGTGATTCTGTTTTGGAATCTTTATTTGATTGTAATGAAAATGTTAGGGACTAGCTTTATAAAAATAGCATTTGGTTGTGTCTGATTACGTCAGTGCTCAGATCAAGGCCTGCAATATACACTAACAACTCTGAACAATATTGTGATTGATCCCTCTCTCTTTCTCTCTCTCTCTCTCTCTCTCTCTCTCTCTCTTGTTATATATTGAATTCAAATGGAACTTTGCAGAGAAATTTGTTCAGTGCAGCATACAAGTTTAGACTGTTTAGATCAGGGGTGTCCAAACTCGACCCTGGAGGGCCGGTGTCCTGCATTAGCTCCAATTTCCTTCAACACACTTACCTGGAAGTTTATAGTATACCTAGAAGAGCTTGATTAGCTGGCTGATGTATGTTGGATCTGAAATATGCAGGACACTGGCCCTCCGGGACCGAGTTTGGAAACCCCTGGTTTAGATGCATTTCAGGGTTCAGATTAATCCAAAAACTATACTACTGATCGCAGTTACCATTAGGACTTTTGGCACAGGATTTAATGCCATACTGTTGTAAATATTGTTCAGTTTCTTGCACAGATGTTATCATAAGGGTTTCATTTTGTTTTGCCTTTACGAATTTTAGAACTCTAAAAATGCTGATATAAGCCTAGGCTCGTTGGAAATACATGCTTCAACAATTTTTAGTACTTTAATACATCAATGAGTGGGCACAAAATATCAGTGTTATGATTGTTTGTAAGTCAAGCAGCCCGTGAAGGGTCAACTACAAATCATAGACACTTCATAGACAGTTTTATTGTGGTGTTGATTTGGTGTTGTGCAAAGAACTATAACAAAAAATAACCCAGGTAGCCAAGAATTCTGGCCCAGACTTGGCATAAATCTAGCACAGCAGGCATTTATCCAGCGCTGGCATACAGCATGTGTGCCAAACATGGCCCTGGTTTGGCAGAGGTGGCACCGACTTTAAATATTTGGGCCAGATCATAAAAGTATTTCACCCAGATGTTAATAATTGATATGTGGGCCATGTAAGTTTGGCCAATCTTGACCCTCCTTTAAAATACATTTTATTATTTGCAAATAAAGAAAAAAAATTCTACCAGGTCACTTTGAGAAAAAGCACGCCCATAGCACACCTAAAGTGCAATGATTCATGGGTTTGTCAAACTCATTGCAGTCATGACACACCAAGAAATCTGGCCCAGTTCAGGCTCAGTTATGGGTTATTAACTTGGCTGAGACTTAGCCGAGATATGGTCCATGTTTGGCCCTTGTCTGGATGCCAGACTTGGTCCAGTCATGTACCGTAATTCAATGCAGCATGTGGGCCAAGCAAAAGCTTATTGTGTGGGCCAGAGCTGGGCCAAAAATACTTTGCTATGTGGGAACATTTTGTTCATAGATAATCTGTGCGTGTAAATACCATTATTGTGAAAAGGAACAAAAGTTTTTGGTGTCATACTGCCACATAGCACTCATTGTACAGTACCTGCTACAGTTAAACATACACTCACCGGCCACTTTATTGGGTACACCTCTCCAGCTGCTTGTTAAAGCAAATTTCTACTAGGATTTGAACGCATCCATCTCTAGGGTTTACAGATAAAGGCCTGAAAAAGATAACCTATCCAGTGAGCGGCAGTTTAGTGGGTGCCAATGCCTTATTGATGCCAGAGATCAGAGAAGAATCGTAAGACTGGTTCGAGCTGACAGAAAGGCAACAGCAATTAATCACTCGTTACAACCAAGGTATGCAAAAGAGCATCTGTGAACACACAACACGTCATACCTTGAGGCGGATGAGCTACAGCAGCAGAAGACCACACCGGGTGCCACTCCTGTCAGCTAAGAACAGGAAACTGAGACTACAGTTCACACAGGCTCACCAATAGCAGATTGGAAAAACATTGCCTGGTCTGATGAATTTCTGCTGCGACATTCGGATGGTAGGATCAGAATTTGGTGTCAACACCTTGAAAGCATGATTCATCCTGCATTGTATCAACGAGTCAGGCTGGTGGTGTATTGGTGTTGGCGATATTTTGTTGGCATACTTTGGACTTATTAGTACAATTGAGCATTATTCCAATGCCACAGCCTACCTGAGTATTGTTGCTGATCATGCCCATCCCTTTATGACCACAGTGTACCTATCTTCTGATGGCTACTTCCAGTAGGATAACGCACCATGTCATGAAGCGCAAATCTTCTCAGACAGGTTTCTTGAACATGACAATGAGTTCACTCTACTCAAATGGCCTCCAGAGTCACCAGAACTCAATCCAATAGAGCGCCTTTGGGATGTTGTGGAACGGGAGATTTGCATCATGGACGTGCAACTGACAAATCTGCTGCAACTGTGTGATACTATCATGTTAATATTGACCAAAATCTCTGAGGAATATTTCCAGTATCTTGTTAAATCCATACCACGAAGGATTAAGGCAGTTTTGAATGCAAAAGGAGGTCCAACCTAGTACTACAGTGAGTGTATATTAAAGTACGTTTTTGCAGGTTCACAAAAATGTAGGCTGAAGTATGTATTTGCAATTAGTCTGTCTTGGTTGGTAGCCAATTTTTAATAAATCATACTTAAATCATCTTTAATGTTCTACTACTAAAGAAAAATTGCAATCATCTTGGATGGCCTGAAGGTGAAAAAGGATTTTTTTTTTTTTGAGTGAGTTGGTTCTTCGACTTGCATTGAACCTGTAAGATTCCTTAAACCAGGTATTGAAAAGTGCACTGCAAGTTATTCTATTAAACTTCCTGAATGAAAACATTCTCTTATGGAAACCTTATGCATTTTGGTCATGACCTAAATATTTTGATTCCCTCAAAAAAAGTCTTTGGCCTAAGGCTGATAAAATCAGTGAGGCTTCTGGAAAGAAGCTGTCAGGACAGCCTCGCAGCAGGAGTTTAGACGAGGCTCAAACTAGAGACATCCAAAAGAAATATACAGACGTGGATAGTTTGCTGTGCTCCTTATACAGTAGGTGTCTATTTTCTGAGCTGACTGTACTAAACCGCTGAGGCAGCTCCTAACATGCCAGTTTCTTCCAGATGTTTTTTTAGTAATGAGACGTCTTTATTCACAGATGCTGTAACTGCTGTCCACCTGCATCCGACGCGATTACTGTGTTATTTGTGGTTCATTGTAATCAATGACATAATAATCTGAGTTTTGCAGCAACATACACAATAAGTTTTGAGATGTATGTCTCCTAAAGGGACAACATCCAGTTTTCCACAGCATATTAATTGAGGGGTCTGGCATCTTATTCCTCCCCACAGCATTGCATAATGTTTTTTTTTTTTTAAAGGCAACTGAGGGCTTGTTAATAAATGGGCAGTTTTCCTCATTGTTCAGCATGTTCCACAGTCATCAGCTTGTCTCTGTGCATTAGGCCAGAGATTGTTGCGTCTTGTTTAATCTTGGGAACTCTAGACTCAAGTGCTCCACTTTTCTACATCTGTAGGACCCTGTTGAGTTATAATGAGCCACTAAATTAAACACACCCTCTCAAACATGTATTGAGATAATCCGATTTATGAAAATCCTCTGTGCTTTTCAGTATGTTCGGCCACAGTTGGGATATAGAACATACTGAAGGATCGGTGTACCTTTTACGAGACAAGTTCTGCACAATAACGAGATTCGTTCACTGCAAGCCCGATTTAAAATGTCAGTTTTTTTCTCCAGAGGCAGTTAAAAGGATTTTTACCATATGTGCATGTGCAAAAGACTATAAATTAATTTAATTAATTGGAAAAATATACAATATGACATATTTCCGTATTAAATATGTTGTAAAACTAGGTTGTATTTCTTTCTTTCTCGCTCCTTGCTTTCAGCCTGATTTGTCTGTATTTGGCACTACCACAGTGTTTAGGTTTGGCCAACAGTTGGGACATGGTGAGTGGAAAATCTGACTGCTTTTGTCCTCCTTAAATGATGCCATTGGCAGTGTTTTTAAATTTTGACTCGTGGCAGAAGCTGGCAAGCACGGATATACACTCTCACTGTCTCACATTAAGTATCACAACTGTTCCAGCTGGTTGTAAAATAATAGACTCTGCACTGGTAGCTGAGTTTCTTTTTAAACACTCACAAAATGATTTTGTATGTGTCCTGCCATAATTGAAAGGCACTCAGAAATTCAAGTACAATGTATACCACAGTTAAGGTCAGAATTATTAGCCCCTTTTTTTTTTTCTTTTTTTTTTAAAGATGTTTAACAGAGCAAGGAAATTTTTACAGTATGTCTGAATTTTTTTTTTTCTGGAGGAAGTTTGTTTTATTTCAACTAGCATGAAAGCGGTTTAAAAAAAACAAAAGGTAAAAATTATTAGCCTCTTTAAGCTATATCTTTTTCGATAGTCTACAGAACAAACTATCTTTATACAATAACTTGCCTAATTACCTAGTTAAGCCTTTAAATGTCACTTTAAATGTTTACAAGCTGTATAGAAGTGTCTTGAAAGATATCCAGTAAAATATTATTTACTGTCATCATTGCAAAGATAAAATAAATCAGTTATTAGAAATGAGTTATTAAAACTATTACGTTTAGAAATGTCTTGACAAAATCTGCTCTCCGTTAAACAGAAATCATAATAATTTTGGCTTCAACTGTATATCACAGGGAAATTTCTTATTTTCTTTTTCTTCCTAATAATTACATATAATTAATTAAATAATTGTTTCCCAGGACTGGGTTGTGGCTGGAAGGGCATCTGCGTAAAACATGTTGGCGGTTCGTCCTGCTGTAGCGACCCCTGATAAATAAGTGACTAAGCTGAAGGAAAAATGAATAAATAAATAACAATGAAATAATTTATTATAATCAATTAATAATATGTAATATTACAGTAATATGTGTCTTGTAATATGTAATATTTAAATAATATGTAATATTTACAGTGTATTATTACTAATAGTATAGATAAATAAACAATAAAATATAAATGATAAATTATTTTAATGTTAAACAAATAAAAATAATATAATAACTGCTCGGGCTGCACTATGGCGCAGTGGGTTGCACAATCGCCTCACAGCAAGAAGGTCACTGGTTCGTGGTTTCGTTGTGGAGTTTGCATGTTCTCCCCGTGAGTTTTCTCCGGGTGCTCCTGTTTCCCCCACAGTCAAATGACATGTGGTATAGGTGATTGGGTAAGCTAAATTGTCCGTGGTGTATTTGTATGAATGAGTGTGTAGGGATGTTTCCCAGTGATGGGTTGCAGCTGGAAGGGCATCCGCTGCATAAAACATATGCTGGATAAGTTGATGGTTCATTATGCTTTGGCGACCCCTGATTAATAAAGGGACTAAGCTAAAAAGAAAAGTAATGAATGAATTTAGATTAATCACAATTGACTGTAATAACAAACCCTTAACTAGCGCTACTAGCTTAGTCATCTAATTAGCTGTTTATTTATAGTTAGTAAGGTAGAAGTTGGGCTTTGGTTTTGGGTAGGATAAGGAATGCAGAAAAAGATCATACTTTATAACTACAAATGAACAGTTAGTGTCCTAATACTAGGCAGGTAATTAGACAGTAGTTGATAGCATGAATTATGACCTGAAGTGTTACTTTATAAAAGACACACACTACACCCCTCAAATGATGTCACTTCCCATTAGGTGTGAGTGCATCAGAGTTTTTGGGCAGTACTAAAGGTCAAGGTCTGACTGTAACACTCGCAGGCTGGCAGGTGCCACCTTACTGCCCTCCCTTGCCAAAACATAGTGGATTTTGTGGATGAAGCCTGTTGGACAGGGATGAGAGAGCGAGCTGAGAATAGATTCATGGCCCCAGTGCGCAGCGAGCGGTCTGGAATCCCAGCCTAAGAGATTCAGTACATGACTGGAGGATCACCCACACAGCTGCCAGAAAGACACACACACACACACACACACACTTTGCCACCTAGTTAGAGCCCTGAGGAGAACACATAACGCACATAAATTCAGACTCACCCATTCACATATGATCTTTACATTTACTCTCTGAAGGACTAAATGTTATTTAGGTCTGTGCTTCAGTCAGGTCATTGTTTCTCGTATACAGTAGGTTATGCAGAAACAGCATTGAACTGACCGTCATTAGTAAAGCAGTAACACTTGAATTTCATATTTAAAACTTTCAAAAATATATATATTTAACCACAAAGTCCTCAGTGGCTTGGATGTCAGGCATCTATGAATAAGAATTTATAGTTTTTGTGAGACAGAAATAGTACATTTCTAGCTGCTACAATGAGTAATCAGAAATGACTGTCGGAGCAGGACCAATGGTGGAAACATGCAGATAAAGACCTTGTTCACACCAAACAGATTTTTCTATTCCAGTACTCTCCATAGTTTTTCTAGTGAATATGCACTTGATGGATGTGTATTCGGTCCATCCCTCATGCTCATGTATTGCATCTTTTGAAACTTAGTGTTTTTAAGATGCCAATATGCTGCGTTCACACCAGATGCAGATGAAGCATCAATTGCCTTGTTAAAGCCCAATCCCTATTCTACCCCTTTAAAACGTGCCCCTAAGAAATTGGACACCACTACAACACCTGCACACATCATGTCATCGTGATCTCATGATTTATATGAGGTCAGCGATCAGGACTGCTGTAGTTATTCCAGTTGTGTTTTTTTTTGGAATTAATCATTAGGAAATCACTGAAGGCAACAATATCTTGTTATCATAATGATATAATGTGGCAATAAGATTGTAACTATACTGTGCATTTACACCTTGGCCATATTCATTTATGTAAGCAGACACTGTAAAAAGGTAATTCCCAGCCACTAGACTTTTCTGACAGGGTATTCGAGTGTCATTGAGTGAACGAATGTTGTGGGACTGCTATAAGAGTAATTAGTGTGGATTATAGATTTATTTAGAGTTTTTTTTTTCTTAAAGCATTACAGTAAAACACAAATGCGGTTATGAATATATTAAAACATGTGCTTGTTTGTTGTAAAAATTCATAATAATGACAAAAATACAAAGTTGTGCATCTCTTTAATTCTGTGTGCAGCCATTCGACCCCTTGGTTTCAAGTGTGGTCCTGACAAATATCTGTTTCAAAGGGTATCTAACCCTTCCCCTTAGCCCTACGCCTTCAAGCTAAATAGAATTGGGACACCCCTACCCCTGAGGAGAGGGACCAGGTTTAATTTGTGCCGGAACACTCCGGATCCGGCACCTCCAAAATCTGATCTGGCAGCGGATTTTACCAATCCCCCTCCTCAACTGCCCTCCTCCCAAGTCCGCTGTTCACTTTCTTCCACGACTCCCCAACCCTCTTCACTTTTGTACACGATAACCCCCCGCTCTTGATTTTCATCCTTTGTCTGTGATACCCCTCCGCCATCCAACAACCACTTTTGTGTGCTACCCCTCTCCATCCTCGGGTATCATGCCGGATCCATTACCCCGATCTGTTCTGGGACCTCGCAATTTACAAATTAGGCACTGGGAAGGACTAAGACACGAAAAGGTCTTCAATGCAAAGACACGAATAGGCCTCCTCTGACATTCTCTGGCACTAGTTGAGCGTTTTGCGCATTTGACGCGCCGATTGCTTGAGTTGGAAAATCTGAACTTCAGCAGACATTCTTGCTGCATTAACCAATCAGTAGCTTGCTCTTATAGGGGTGTGATCATGACGAAGCACCTGTTGTTGGTGTCCTGAGGGGAAATCCTCTTGCCAACCTCTGACAACAGTTCAACAAACTGGGCTGGGCTCAGTCTGAAGCACCGCTAAAAGCTTCCATCATCCAGATACAGTTTCTGGAGAAGTCGATGAACTCACAAAGCTGGGTGCACCTCTGAAAGGATCTAGCGGACTCAGACACGGCGCCGAACAAATATATGCTGTTTTTCTGCATTCCTAAAGCACATAAACACAGCTATTCTCTCGATAAAATCCATGTTAGACATGTCTAGCCAAAGCTAGAGTCACCAGGCAGACAGAAGCCCCACCCATGATGCGAGACCAAACCTATTGTGAGGCAAATTTGACACGTGAATGAATTGATTAAACTCAAAGTGTTCAAGCATCTATTTACACCTGAATATGGTGATTTATTTACGTGTGCCGCGTCTGGTGTGAACTAGCATTAGAATTTCAACTTTTACACGGATAGCTGCTCGTCAATCTTCTGTTCCAAAACAGTTGACCAATCAGAACAACTTTGAGGTGAGACAAGTGTTGTGAGCTTCTGTTTTTAGTTGCAAGTTGGCATGACAAGAATTTTATTTGACATTAAAGTAAGACATTAAAAACATTTCTAAATCTCACTGTTTTAGATGCATTATGTGTCAATGGTAGTAATATTATAATAAGATCCCCTGCCTATGTTACAATAGAAGGGAAATCTGAACTTGCCAAAACAAAGTTACTAATTTTCATTTTCTTCGTCGAGAGATGCAGTAGATCGATTTCCATGACATGTCCCCTGTAATACATTGTCTAAAACCTTCTCCACGTACTTCGCAGTGACCTTCCTGTCACCGGCCCCATTCTATTTCTGTTTATCCAGTGTGTAGTGGCGGACAAGCTTTTGGACGGGGAGCGCAGTAATACCTCTGAGATCAAAGTGTCGTGTGGTATGACGCTAACGTGGAGTAATTTATAGATTTGCCGTGTGTCAGTTGCGCCGTTCCGCTCGGGCTAAAATCACGCACTTACTCTTGTACTCTCAGAGGGCAGAGATGTCAGCACGTCCTCATAACCTCAGATTTATGCTTAAAGTCAACCAGCTTCTCCTCATACTCTGGCCTGGCCTTCACTCTGTTGTCGTATGGTGTGTGTAATTATGTTTTTGTCTTCCGACCATTGACGGAAACACTAAATATTTGGTGCAAGCGCATTGGTTTAATTGGTAATGTGTCTTCGGGGAAATTAGTGTGTGATTGTGGAGGAGACGGTTCGAGTGGAGCATGGCGAGCTCAGACAGCTGACGTCTCTCATCTCTGCACCTGCTCGCTTCTCCCCTGTGTGTCTTGCTGCAGAGAGAAAGACTCAAAGAGAGAGAGATGGAAACCACCGGCACCTGCTGTGTGAACAATATGACGGGTTGAGAAAGAAAAGCACAGACTGATAACAATAAAATAAAAAATAATCATGATTAATAAATAAATACAAAAATAAATGTTTAAAAATGATATTTTTTATCACAGTTATTTTAATAATTAATGACAAATATGACAAAACTCGAGGTTAAAAAAGTTAGTGAAAAAATTATTGATGATTAATGAAACTCATTCTTGAATGGAAAAATTACAAAAGAAGATGCCTGGGTTGGTCAAAATAATAGTTTCAGGCTCTAACAAAGGTTTAACTAAAATAGTCTTCCAATTGGAGAAACAGCACAACAATCAATAGATGCAACAATAAAAATATGAACATAATAAAATATGAAGATAGAGTAATAAATTATCATCCCAAGTTAAAAGCAGTGCTAAACAGGTGAGTCTTAACAAGTTTCTTAAAACAGTCCAGAGAAGTGGCATCCTAATGCTGATGGGTAGTGCATTCCACAGCTTATAATGAATAATGAGTGATAAATAAGTATTAAATATTAAATAAGTATAAATTTTATCTTTAGCGGTTTGTTTTAACAAAATAAAATTTAAACATTTTTAATGATAAAGTTACATTTGAAAGTTGATTGGTTTAATACATTTCTATATCAATATTAAATAATTTATACAGTAGTAATCAGTGTTGTTGGTAATGCATTACACTTATTGCAAAATATGTGGTAAAGTAACGAGTAAAGTTATGTATTACTGTAAAATTTTTAAATAATAATAAGTAAGGCAAGTAGTTGCAAACAGTTTATATGGGCTGAATTTAAACAAACTATTTAAATTAGGAATGTTCAACTTAATATGTTTAAATTCAGCCCATATAAAATGTTTGCAACAACTTAGCTTAAAAAAATAGTAAATCCAATTAATCATTTTTTTCAGTACACAGACTGATTCAAATAAAAATAATAATGAGAAGTAAATAAATGTCTGTTTTTTAAAAAAATAGCATTTTTTAATTGATTATTTCAATATTTTTCTGCATTATTTTAATAATTAATGACAAAACTCGGTGAAACAGTGGTACAGTAGGTAGTGCTGTCACCTCACAGCGAGAAGGTTGCTGGTTCGAGCCTCCCTGCATTTGCGTGGGTTTCCTCCGGGTGTTCCGGCTTCCCCACCAATCCAAAGACATGCAGAATAGGTGAATTGGGTAGGCTAAATTGTCCGTAGTGTATGAGTGTGTATGGATGTTTTCCAGAGATGAGTTGCAGCTGGAAGGGCATCCGCTGCGGAAAAAATATGCTGGATAAGTTAGCAGTTCATTCCGCTGTGGCGACCCCAGATTAAAAAAGGGACTAAGCCGAAAAGAAAATGAATAAATGAATGAATGACAAAACTCAAGGTTAAATTAATGTGTGAGTAAATGATCTATGACTTGAATGAAAAATAACAGAAGAAGAAGCCGGGGTCGACCAAAAAAAAAGATTTAACTTAGGCTCTGACAACAAAGAGATGTTATTAATTTGAATGAAATAAAGATACGTTTTTAATTATACAAAAATGAATGAAGAAATAAGGATAAGTGCTATTTATGATTGTAAGTAATATATTTATGTTATTAAAATTCATTTTGCACTAGGCTCTGTATGCAGCAAAGAGTTTTTAATACATTTGTATATCAATAATAAATTATTTCAACAGTAGTAATATACAGTAGTCAATATTTAAAGTGGATCAAGAAAAGTTTTAAAAATCATCCTAGGACAAGAATGGGTCTTGATCAATAGATTTATGACAACTTTGAGTAGTAGTTTTGATCCGCTTTAAATGTTGACTACTGTATTTTAAAAAAATTACACATTCTGTACACAACTGTACTGTAAATAATCTAATAGAGATGCACTGAAACAAAACCACTAAATACTTCAATACTGATTCAATAGTGAATCTAGTTATTTTATATGACGGAAGGAAGATTTAATGAGATATTGTTGAAGTTGACTGCTATGACCTGATTTGTTTTTCTTTGTGCTTTACAGAGTTACTGGAGACAAAAACCATTCGGCCGTTTAGTTTCTCCTTCAACACCAGTGACTACAGAATTCTGCACATGGACCAAGACCAGGGCCGACTTTATCTGGGCAGTCGTGAATATCTGGTCTCTCTAGACATGCAGAATGTCAATAAGGAACCACTTATTGTAAGACAACCGAATTGTCGAGTAATTTTCTCTAATTGTAAGAAAAAAACTAGAAACTTGAGTTAATTATGAATCTAAACCATGATTTCATGATACTTTTACTATTTTAGTATTTTAAAAAAGGTTTGTATGCTTTCAGATTCACTGGCCGGCGACAACGCAAAGAAAAGGGGAGTGTAAATTAACTGGCAAAGGAGGACAGGTACACTTTTACAGTCTATTTTTGTTCTTTTTGACAGGTTCCTTGCTAAAATGCCATGTGTTTTTCAGGGAGAGTGTGCTAACTTTGTCCGTCTGATTGAGCCGTGGAACAGGACTCACCTGTACACCTGCGGCACTGGGGCTTACAAACCCATCTGCACCTTCATCAACAGAGGCTGGAGAGCTGAGGTACACACACACACACACACACACCCACACACCCACACACACACTGTAACTGGAATGAGCTGTCAGTTCATCTGTTTGTGCTTAAAGGGATAGTTCACCCAAAGATGAAAATGTACATGCCACAGCCATATCACCCTGCAGCCCAAGACCGGTTACTCACTGAAGCTAAGCAGGCCTGAGCCTGGTCAGTACCTGGATGGGAGACCACTAGGGAACACTAGGTTGCAGTTGGAAGTGGTGTTAGTGAGGCCAGCAGGGCTCTATCACTGTCTCTCCACTCCACCAATAGCTGGTGTGGTGAGTGCACTGGCGCCGTTGTCCTGTGGCTGCCGTCGTATCATCCAAGTGGATGCTGCACACTGGTGGTGGTGTGGAGAGACCCCCCTCATGATTGTGAAGCGCTTTGGGTGTATTGCTATACACAATAAATGCGCCATATAAATACACATTACATTACATAGTATTTACTCAACCTAGCTAACGTAGCTCCAAACTCTTATGGGTTTCTTTCTTCCTTTAAACACCATTGAAGGTTTTTTTTAAGAAAGCTGAAAACCTGTAATCAAAGGTATTAAACAAGTAAAGGCTGAGTAAAGGATGTCAGAATTAAAATTTTTGAGTGAACTACACCTTTAATTAAAAAAAACATTATGTCACAAGCATGGATCACCCGCAATAAGAAAGCATCTTGCCTTGCAAAATGTAACTGATCATTTTTTGCCAATGAATCAATTATTTTGGAACTGTAAACTGGAACAAAGAAGATCATTATTTGACTAGAATATGCTATTTTCAGACTTAGACTTGTTGACTAAAATGGAAATATAGGCTAAATGCAAATGTTTTTTGTCCAAAGATAAAACTGACTAAAACAAAAAGTTTTGAACTTTTTCCAGCAGTGCAGTCACTTTCATTACTCAGATTTCTCTATGTGTGTGTGATTATGTGTAGGAATACCTCTTCCGGCTGGTTCCTGGTTATGTGGACTCTGGAAAAGGAAAGTCTCCTTATGATCCCCGGCAGGAGAACGCAGCAGCTCTGATCAGTGAGACCTCTTTTTCACTTTTCTGATCTCTTTCTTTCTCTCAAAACAACAGCATGTAGTCAAGCTTCAAAAAGGCTGAATGATATTTTGAGTTGCTTTAGAATGCAATACTGGTCAAACATTTGGCTTTATTTGATGCATTGAAAGAAGAATATTACGTTCATTAAGGCTAAATTTGATCAAAAATAGAGAAAAATATATAATTACAATTTTAAATGTCTCTTTTTGTTTGCATTTTAAAATGTTTTTTCTATGATGGCAAAGCTGAATTGTTTGGCAACATAAAGGAATTGTGTGTTAACATTTTTTACAGCATAGTATAAAAGTTTATAGTTTACATCTATCATTTAATTTTTTTCTCCAAAAATGTGTACAGATTCATTTTTAAAAATACTTCTATGGTTGTTGCAGTATCTCTGTCAAAAAGTGTGGGAACTCTTGAGTTCGGCACGTCTAGTTGTATGAGAGTCCTCTAGCAGTATAAATGGGCTTCATCCATCATGATCTCTTGTGCTCTCTTTCCACATTACTCTCATTCAACACTCTTCAGATGGGAACCTGTATTCTGGGGTGCATGTGGACTTCATGGGTACAGATCCAGCCATCTTCCGAACCTTAGGAGACCGTCCCGCTGTCAGAACAGAGCAGTATGACTCCCGATGGCTGAACGGTATGGCATATGAGCAGAGGAGCCATTAAAGTGAGATACTGCAGGCACAAATACAGGTTTTTCATGCACCTGTTAAGGTTTAGCTTTTCATGAAGTGATTATTTAATCTAATGTTAAGAAAAAACCTAAAATACACCTTAAAGTATTTCTTTTTGTCACATTTAATCAATTTGTTTATGTACAATCACCGGCCACTCTATTATGTACACCTTATTAGTAATGGGTTAGACCCCCCCTTTGCCTTAAGTTCTATCCTTCATGGCATAGATTGAACAAGGTAATGGAAATATTTCTCAGAGATTTTGGTCTATATTAACATAATAGCATCTCGCAGTTGCTGCAGATTTTTCGATTGCACATCCATGATGCGATTCTCCTGTTTCACCTCATACCAAAAGTGCTCTATTGGATTGAGATCTGGTGACTGTGGAGGCTATTTGAGTACAATGAACTCATTGTCATATTCAAGAAAACAGTCTGAGTTGATTCGCACTTTATGAAATTGCACGTTATCCTGCTGGAAGTATTCATCAGAAGAGATGTTTATACTTAATTTGCCTTATTATATACATTTTGTTTTTATTTTTAATAATATTATCTTTTTTTTTCTTTTCTTTTTAAGTATTTATTTTTTTACTTTTTGCAATATTTTTTTCTATTACGGGTAAAAAGCAGATACCGAAAATCCCCTTTTATTCGTACGTCAAACAAAAACAAGAATTCTGAATCTGATTTCATCCAATATTTACATTTTTGTGCTAGAAATGTATGCACATGGAAGCATATTTAATAACAAAATATGCAAACAAAACAAATTGTAATGAAAAATATTTCTCCAATTATTAATGTTATCAGTCAAAAGCATGATAATAACTAAGTTCATTTTACCCTGTTCACCTGCAGTGTTTTGCATCAAATAATTATTACATTACCCCTTCATCTCTTTACAAATCTCTTTACGTTTCTCCATCAGAGCCAGTTTTCATAAAAATCCAGAAGATTCCAGACAGTGCAGAGAAGAACGATGACAAGCTTTACTTCTTCTTTCGGGAGAAGAGTCTGGATGCGTCAGGAGGCAGCGCTCCGAGTGTGCTTGCTAGAGTCGGACGGGTCTGTCTGGTGAGAAAAAACATCTGTCTTAAGCCATGCTACAACTTTTTCCATCAACTTTTAATCCTGAGGATTTTTGTCATGCAAATCGACATTTAAATCCAGGTTTGTATAAAGCCTAATCTTTTATGCATATGTGTGCTTTCTCTTCAGAATGATGATGGAGGTCAGAGGTCACTGGTGAATAAGTGGACGACGTTCCTCAAAGCTCGGCTGGTCTGTTCTGTGATCGGTGCAGATGGTGTGGAGACCTACTTTGATGAACTGAGTATGGCCTGTTTTTCTGTGCTCTGAGATCATATGGTGTCTGTAATGTCTGTGGCTGATGCCTGATGCTTGTTTGTTTTGTAGGGGATGTTTTCATCCAGAGGACCCATGATGAACGAAACCCCATTGTGTATGCAGTCTTCTCCACAGCTGGGTGAGTAAAACTGCAGAGCAAACATCGAATGTCATTCTGAGGTTGATGTTTTTTGGTCTAAAGGAATGAGCTATATGCACACAATCTTTTAACTTTCAGCCAGGCAGTCCCAGGGCTTCCTGTGAACTGTCTTTCCATTATAAAATTGTCACGTTTAAAATCTGATTTCTTTAAAAATCAGCAGTCTTCACTGCCTGTTAGATAGACGATATGAAGTGGGTCTCAAATCAGACAAGAAGCACTAAACTCCATTCCCCCCCGCCATGTCTATAAAATATGACGGTTTATTATTTTACCCCAGTGTTTTCATAGGAATTTCTGCGCTAGCCTATTACTACTGACAGCGCTAGTGGTTACAACATTCTTTCATCTAGTTTTACGCTTGAACAACTAAATGAATGCTTATGTCTATTTGACTAAATGTATTGTAATTACATTATAACATCAACACTGTAAATGCAACCTTGTGAAATTGAAAATAATTACATTAAGCTTTCCCCGGAAGTTTATCGATGGCTTTATAAACCCTAGCTGTGCATAGAGCCCATTCTTACTTTAAATTCAGCAACTGATCTAAAATGCAGGAAAATTTTGCTTTAGAAAAATCACTTCGGACAAATGCTGCTCTTTAGAAATTTGTGTTAGTTGAAGAATTATTTAAAATGCATTTCTTAAAAAAATATATATATTAAAGGTAAACAACTTGTTTTGTTTTTTAAACTTTTTTCAGAATAGAGCGTTGTAAACTTGCAGTTGTAAAAAAATCCCACTGAATTTCACTATATAACTTGCACTTTATAACTTGTGGATGTGTATCATTTTGGCAGATGTTTATCTGTATGTATGTATGTATGTATATATATATATATATATATATATATATATATATATATATATATATATATATATATATATAAATATTTTTATTATTTTTTTTTTTTTTGGAATTGCAAGTATATATCTCACAATTATTTTATACTAACTAGCAATCATGAGTTAATATCATGCAATTCCAAGAAAAACCCAGAATTGTGAGAAATACATTATCAGTTGCAAAAAGTTGGTATTTTAAATTTATTTTACAAAAACATGCGTTTGTAAAATTCAGCCTTCTCATCACAGGTTTAACAAATTTAAGTTAGTGTAAACTTATACAAATTTTTAAATATATATATCACCCGCTGACTTAAAGAAACGACTAAAAACTCAACTATTAGTCTTCACTTTCCTTCCTAATCTGCAATTGCCTCTCTGGCTCCACCGCTAACTGTACAAAAAAAAAAACGTGCCTATTCCACTTATTCATTGTTGCTCATATAGTTGTGTAAATTGCTTCCTTGTCCTCATTTGTTAGTCACTTTGGATAAAAGCGTCTGGTAAATGACTAAATGTAAATGTATTAATCTGGGGTCGCCACAGCAGAATGAACTGCCAACTTATCCAGCATATGTTTCACGCAGTGGATGCCCTTCCAGCCCTTCCAGCCACACACCCAGTGCAATATATATACTGGTGAATCTTTTGATTTTGTTGTGTGGAAAGAGCCTCGGATAACTTATATTTTAACTGTGAAGAAATAAAAAATATATTTAAACTGATAATTTAGCTCCTGATTATTTCTTCAGCAACAGGAACTATTTCTTCAAACTAGAGCTTATATTGAATATCTTTAATAAATTTAGTCATGATGTCAATGCTGTTTCTTTTCTCTCCAGCTCAGTGTTTAAAGGTTCTGCAGTTTGTGTTTACTCAATGTCTGACATCAGAAATGTCTTCAATGGGCCCTTCTCACATAAACATGGCCACAACTACCAGTGGACTCCTTACACTGGCAAAATCCCTTATCCTCGGCCAGGGACTGTGAGTATTGCTGAAGCAGATTTGTTTGTCATTATTGATTGTTCGTTGATATCTCATCTTGTTTGTGTTGTTTAGTGTCCCGGAGGAACTTTCACCCCTGATCTCCACACCACTAAAGCCTTCTCAGACGAGGCTGTAAACTTTGTCCGTGCCCATCCGCTGATGTACCAACCTATATATCCCATACACAAGCGCCCCCTGGTGGTCAGGACTGGAGTCGACTACCGTTTCACCACCATTGCTGTTGATCTGGTGGACGCTGTGGATGGAAGATACGAGGTGCTCTTTCTGGGCACAGGTAGAATTTGCATTTTCTGTTGCATGCAGGATGATCTCTTCTCTAATTGCATTGGAAGGTGCACTTTTGAAACTCAGCTAATTTGCCATATTTTATAAAAAAATTGCAAATTTAATAGGTTTGTTTGTGAGGTAACACTTTACAGTAACAGTATATGAATAATGATGTACTAATATGTAAATTAAACATTACTTTATTATGGACTAATGATGATGAGTTGATGCATGCACTAATCATGAACTACCTTTAACTACAACATGAGTCACATGAGTTCATGTATGAATATCGGCTACCTTAATTAGTTGTTTGTACATGATTGTTTGTTATTTCTATAATAAATGTTCATTTTATTGTTAATTAATTATAAATGTGTATTAATTACCGGACTGGTTTATGTTTAAATTACCCATCATCAACTCACAATATGTTCACATATAATTATATCATGACTTTACTTGGAGTGGCACATCATTAACCCATTCTTAACTACTCATGAACTCATTATTCACGTCCGTCTAGTGTGTTTACACTGAATAACAATAGAAATGTGTTCTGTCGACATCAGCATCAACAGTTTTAACACAGGAGTTCATTAAGGACGAGGTAATGATGATGCGTCCCTCCAAGTCATGACATAATTATACATTAACATGTCATGAGTTCATGTTGGTTACATTTTGCTTAAACTTAAATGTTAATTAATACATTAGTTAACAGCATGTACTAACAACTAATTAGGGAGCCATTAGTCACGTATGAACTCATGTGACTCAAGTTGTAGTTAAAGTTAGTTTATAATTAGCGCAGGCATTAACTCACCATTAATTCATAATGAAGTAATGTTTTGTTTACATATTAATACATCATTATTAATGTACTGCTATTGTAAAGGGTGTGGGTACTTGTAACAGATTTCTGCGACACCAGTGTTAGAACAATTTCCAGGAATTGTTCAATAGTTATAGTGCCTGATTTAAGCTGTTGCACCAGTTCTCTTCTTCATTTATTTATGATTCATCTTTAGATCGTGGAACAGTTCAGAAGGTGATTGTCTTACCAAAAGACATCAGCACAACAGAAGAGCTCATATTGGAAGAGGTGGAAGTTTTTAAGGTGCAAAAATACAATTTTTCTTTAACTTTTAAAAGAAAATGACTGTTAAAAAATACCATCAATCATGACTTTTAAATGTTTGCTCATTTCTTTCTCTGATTTTTTTCCTCAGACTCCAGCAGCTGTCAAAACTCTGAAGATTTCTACTAAAAGGGTAAGTATTATCACTAATTTAAAGCTTAACATTGTAATATTTTTAATAATTTATTTTCTCATTAAGTTGTTTGCTTCTCATAGTCAAGACAACTCATTTTACATTTTTTATTTTATTTTTTAGAATTAAATTTATCAAGGTTTTAGTTGTAGCACTTTTAAAAGGTTCCATTAGTTAATACATTAACTAGCTTTATATAACAACACACAACCTTAACAATTATTAGTTCATGCTAGCTCAGGTCTATTAACTAATGTTAAAAAATACATATTTAGATGTTAATAAATGTATGAGTAAATTATGAAATTAATGTTAAGAACAAGGGTGCTCAAACTTTTTTTATGAAGGGCCAACAACCAAACTTGATTGAGGGTGGTGGCCAAAGCTAAATAAACCAAACTGCATTACATTAAAACTTTCTAATTTAATAATATTTAGAATATATAAAAGAAAAAAAACTTTAATCGTACATTTTATAATGTACTTCTTACAATAACATCATAAACAATCTCATTTATGACACAACGGAGTTCAATGGTTTTTATTGTTTTATTCACAAAAAGAGTAAATTTTCACTCGATAGTGAAATACATTTCTTAAAAGTATTTCTATCAATGTGTCACACACACACACACACACACACACACACACACACACACACACACACACACACACACACACACACACACATATATATTATTTATAAGATTTACTTTATCTTTGCCATGATGACAGTAAATAATATTGGACTAGATATTTTTCAAAACACTTCTATACAGCTTAAAGTGACATTAAAGGCTTAACTGTGTTAATTAGGTTAACTAGGCAGGATAGGGTAATTAGGCAAGTTATTGTGTAACGATGATTGGTTCTGTAGACAATCGAAAACAAAAATAGCTTAAAGGTGCTGATTTTTTTTTTAATTAAAGGTGCTAATAATGGGTTTTTAAAAAGTAAAAACTGATTTTATTCTACCCAAAATAAAAGAGAGAAAAAAAAAAAAGATTATAAAAAGAAAAAAGATTATTCCCATTTAATTTTAAAACGACTACGGTTTTGCTTTTTTGTAACTCAACAACAAAACAAACAAACAAAAGGTTTAGTTAAATTGGAAATGATCTTCTCTGTTTAATGGATTTGCCCAAATTTTTTCCATCGTTTGTCCATCTCTTCTCTGATTGGTTGGTGGGCCAAATCAAAGGTTACCATGGGTCAACTTTGGCCCGCGGGCCCTAGTTTGGGCATCTGTGATGAAGACTAATACTTATTTTAGAATTATTTTTAATCAATTAGTTCATGTTAATTAATATACTAAGCTAATAATAACAAATGAAACCTTAGTATTTTATGATATCTTAATATTTATGCAGAATGATTGTGGGAGTATTGTAACTAAAACCTTAATATATGAAATAAAAAATAATACCTTTTTAACTTTTACTTAATGTTTACAATGCAAATCCAATTAGATCCACTTATTTGGTAAACAAAGCAAGACTCTCATATAATACATCTACTAAAAGACAGAAAATAATCCTCACAAACTGCATTGTAAATAAATCATATGAAGATTTTTATATTAGTCAATAATATTGCTGAAATTAAATTTGGTACTAAATAAATATACATTTACACACAGAAAAAAACTGAATTGGTTTTGGGCTAAAAATCTATGGAAATATGCAGAATTCTGTGCTTGCAGATTCCGTGTGGGCCAAGTAATACCTTATTTTTGTGTAATAAGTATTAATTTACCTACAAGGTAATATTAATTCATTACATGTGCTTGCTATATGGCAAGCATTAGAATGGTTAGGTTTAGGGTTAGTTTCATGTGATTATACATTATTAATTGTAATTACTTTAGTAAGTAAATGGAACATTTGTAACAAGCTCTCACCCTGTATTAAAGTATTACTAAAAATCCTTGCTTTAAACTCAATTCAGTTTGATGTCCACACACTTTAATTAAATTTATTATAACCTAAAAATGATCACAAACACATCTGTGCAGTTTGAAATGTTTTTTCCTTCTCTCTTGTGCTTTACAGCAACAGTTGTACGTGTCTTCAGAAAGGGGTCTCACCCAGGTGTCGCTGCACAGGTGCGCCGTCTATGGAAAGGCCTGCTCTGACTGCTGTCTGGCACGAGACCCCTACTGTGCCTGGGATGGAGAGCACTGCTCTGCTTTCACCCCTGCGACCAAGAGGTCAGAGGCTCATTCAATGCCCTCATGGGTGGTCCAAGATCCAAAATATGTTTAAACATATTTTTAGACTTCATTAACCACCATTTTTTTATATTTATCACATTCGCAGTTTTGCTTACCGTCCGATCTGCTGAAATATTACAAAATGAGTTTGATTGACTACAGTAAATATAGTCCATCAAAACATTTAACCGTCTTTGAATGAATCCTTAGGAGAAGCAGAAGGCAAGATATCAAACATGGAGATCCTCTACGGCAGTGCAGAGGATTTAACGCTAAAGGTTTGTAAACCGCCGATTATATGATGCTGAATAATGACATTGGAGATCTTCAGAGACTTGAATGTGGCCCTTCTGTGGTCCTCTCAGTAGAGAAGCGACTGCGGGAGACAGTGCAGTTCGGGGTGGAGGGGAGCAGCACCTTCCTGGAGTGTCAGCCAAGGTCTCCACAGGCCACTGTCAAATGGCTCTTCCAGAAGGACGGCAGGAGAAAAGCTGTAAGATGCTCGTGTTACCTTGATCAGTTTTTAAAGGTCCTGTGAAGTGCTTTGAAATGTTAATTTTTTAGCCCATGTTTAATGAAATCTTACTGAAAAATAAAGAGAGGGTGGGACATAGAATAGCCCCTCCCCTTTAAAAAAACGCCAATAGCGTTTCATTATCACATCTCTGCCAGTGGTTGAGCTCAAAGCGCATCAAATGAAAAGCAAATGAGAAGTGTCTTGAAGGGGGAGTGGCATGTCAGATACTAGAGAGTATTTGATTGGTCATTTGGACACTGACTTATGATGTGACGTGAAAAAAACTGTTGATTGATTTAGGGGAAAGTGACAAACTGCAAGCTTTTAAATGTTTACATTAGTTTTATATTTTTAAATGTAAATTTTGTCACTGTTTTAGATAACACTAGCTAATAGAAATCCTTAAATCTAACATCTAAAATGTCTTTTTTTTCCACAGGACCTTTTTTTAAATCTTGTGAAATTAAAATTAAGTTTTTTAGATGTTAGTATATTAGTTTTGTTAGCATTGTTAAGGATTTTTATAAGATAGGTTGGTCCAAACCAGTGACAAGATTTGCATTTAGCAGACATAATCCTGCTATAAACATCTGGAGCTTGCAGTTTATCACTTTCGCCTAACCCCCATGGATCAATAATTTTTTTGACATCACCTCACTATACAGTTTCTCATCAAATCTTCTGACCCATCAAATGCTTCATAGTATTTGACATGCCCTTCCCACTTCAAGACGCTCACTTTCCTGAAGTATCACAGTAACAGAGCTGGACAATAATTAATCTACTATTGGTGTATCCTGAATAACTTTTACAAATGAATGAGAAAAATATAATAACATGCTTCAGTGCCTTAAAGAGTTTCTTGCCAGAGAAAAGTTACAAGCATGTCACATATTTTTTTTCTGTCAGTGCTTTAAATTTTTTTATGTGTTATAACTGATGTAACTTATTAGCATTTTTTTGTTATTAAGTTAATGTTTTGGATACAAAATGTCCCTAAATACACATACAAATGTTATTTTGAGAGATTACTTAATATAATTTGTGTCAATATTCAAATCACAATTGTTGCATTTCAAGACATTTGTTGTATTTTTGTCCTCAAAGGGCTCCTGTGTGTAGGACTAGTTTCTATACAAAGTTCTTAAAGTTTTGATTTTGTTTCTGACTCTTGCCGACTGTGAAATTACAGAAATATTCTGAACTGTAATGTGGTCAAGACCCTCCAGGTTCTAATTTAATTTCTAATTAAATAATTATGCAACTTACAATGTCTATCAACCAAGCAGGATTAAGCATTCAACAGCCTCGTAGTGTGTATACTTTCTTTCTTCTGTGGAACACAAAAGATGACATTGAAAAAGTGAATGCAATAATAGTCAGAATGCAATAATAGTCAGTGAGGTCTGATGTTGTGTTGAACCCCGCTGACTTTGGCCTCATTAATTTACAAGACAAATGACTCCTTTTCGTTTTCAGCTCAGTCGAGACAAAGAGGTTCTGAAGACGGGTCATGGAATCCTGCTGAAATCTCTCACCCAATCAGACGCCGGTCTTTACCATTGCCTAGCAACCGAAAACAACTTTAAGCACACCTTGGCTCGCATCTCTCTCCGCATCCTGGACAGAGAGATTGTAGAGGCGCTGACTGAGTCAGACATCCCGATAGACCCAGAGCACCGGCGCCACCATTCCCATCAGCACCCTCCACCCCCACCACCACCACCTCAAGCCCACCCACCGGCTCTCCCACTCCACCCACAGCCTGAAGTGCGTCTCATCAACCAGTACTGCCAGTCCTACAGGCAGCAGATGCAGAGTCAGCCACAAAAAGCCAAACGCAACAACCGAAGGCACACAGGAGAACCAGAGGAGGAGCAGTGAATAGAGGAGCACCTGCTGACCATGTCCTGAATATGTATCATTATGTACTTCTACCAGGCAGATTCCTATGTGGCCCCATTAGTATAATATGATTCATTAATTTAGATTAGATCGGAACCAAACTGATGATTTTTGAGGTACAGTTTAATGCACTTAGCTTCCCTAACTAATACAAATTTGGCTGTGATGAACTCGCGTCCGTAATTAGCATTAAATGACACTGTTTTTTTGTTTTTTTTAATATAGCGGGGAAAATATGTAATAAATACGTCACTATTTTTCTCAGAAAAAGTATTTCTAAAGGTGCTGTTAACTCGAAACTTTCCCCAGATGTTGGTAACAACCAAAGAAATCCATATATGCAAGAAAGCAAAACTAATTAGTTTACAAATTAATTAATTAATTATTTATTATTATTTTTATTTATGTGAAATGAAATGACACAGGGAAAAGTATTGAACACATGAAGAAAGGGAGGTATAGGAAGGCAGTAAAAGACCAGACAGCAGCTGAAATCTCCCAGTAGTTACACTCCTCAAGTAAATTGAACACACAAAATTGATGCCATAGTCAAGCTCTTAGCGAGTACACCTCTCCTCAGTCATCCATATTTGTCACTAGCTACAAATAAGCCGGGGAGAGTTCATCGAGGTCTATCTGAGCTCAAGCTGCAAACAGGAGGCAGGCCATGTCATAAAAAAAATGTAAAAGTGTATTTATATAGCGCATTTACTGTGTATGGCCATAAGCGTGTCTCTCCAGACCACTACCAGTGTGCAGCATCCACTTGGATGATGCGACGGCTGCCACAGGACAATGGTGCCAGTGCGCTCACTACACAACAGCTATTGGTGGAGTGGAGAGACAGTGATAGAGGGTGGATGGGGATAATTGGGAAGCCATGATCCTAAGTGCTGATAGAGGGGCTTTGGCCAGGACACCGGGGTTACACCCCTACTCTTTACGAGAAGTGCCATGGGATTTTTAATGACCACAGAGAGTCAGGACCTCGGTTTAACGTCTCATCCGAAAGATGGCGCACTCTGACAGTATAGTGTCCCCTTTACTCACTCACTCACCCCTTCACTCACACAGACCACAGGTTGAGAGCCCCCTGCTGGCCTCACTAACACCACTTCCAGCAGCAACCTAGTTTTTCCCCAAGTGGTCTACCATCCAGGTACTGACCAGGCTCAGCCCTGCTTAGCTTCAGTGAGTAACCGGTCTTGGGCTGCAGGGTGATATGGCCGTGACATGCTCGAGGATCTCATAAGCTCAGGGCTCTCTCCTTGGGACAGCATGCCAAACAAGCTTTTATTATCAATCATCAGCTAAGTGTGAACTCTTGAATATTATCTGATTTTGTCCAACATCTGCATTACCAGGATGATGAAGATGAAACTAAAGTAGACATTTCAGCAAGACAATGATTCAAAACACAGACAAGGAAACTATCAAATGCTTTCAGAGAAAGAAAATCAAGCTGAGAAAGAAGCCAATCACCTGATCTGAATCTATTATAAAATACAAATTAAAGATCAGACTTGATAGACGAGACCCACAGAGCCATCAAGATTTTACACTCTGTTGAGGTCTGTGAAAAAAATCACACCTGAGCAATTCATGTGACTTCATTCTAAATATGAGAGTCATCTTTAAGCTGCCAGCACCAAAAAAGCCTTTTATATAAAGTATTAAACACGTTTCAGTAGTTCAGTAAATCAACCTTGTGTCATTTCATTGTTATTACACATAACTCATTACTCAGATCTTTTTTTTGTTGTTGTTTTGTTTTATTTTTATGTTTGTATTGTTTGGGTTTTTACCAAAATCTGCTTCAATGAAGTCAACAGCTCCTTTAGAAATATTATTTCCAGAAAGAAAAAAACTTGATGTTTTGAATATTTATTTTCCCCACTGTAAGTTCTTGAACACGTCCAGCCACACCAGCAAAACTACTGCCATTTGATGTAAAATATAAGCTATACCCTTTATGATACATTACATGAATGACTGCTGTTTAAATACCTTTAGACATGGTAAAACATGGTATAGAGGGGTTGAGTTTAGAGTTTGCAGATTCAGTTGGGAGTGTCTAAACCCTCAAACCGTAAAATACAGCAGTGGAAAGAACTTTCTGGAGCATTTTAAGATGAACGTATGCACAAGACTATAATTATAGGACAATATATCTTTTGACCATAAACGTTTTGTTTTTTTTGGATTTACATTTGCCTTTTTTATAGAGTTTCTATAGGAATGGACAACTAGGAGTGACGTTTAAGCATAAAACTACTATTCACATTGAAATGTGCATTTAAACTACTTATTTACTTGATTATTTTTAATTTAATTTAATTAATCAATAACTAAATTCTATCAATGTTTAAGTATCACTTTTAGTCCTCCAGGCATATGAGCTATAATTTTAGTCTTGATCTATGACAGGAAAAAAACCCTCAATATTTTAGTTTGATGTGTAACGGTTAAACTAAATGCTCCAGATCAAACTTACTGTGCTATAAAAAAGCAACAACAGTATTGGTCATTATAAAAAAAACATGCATTTAAAATGTTTCTACTTGTCAAATTATCAAATAAAATGTATATAAAATAGATAAATCTTGCAGTAAAACATGCAGCTATGATTCCAGAATTTTTGTTACCATGATTGGATCATTGCCTTCATTAGGACAAAACTGTGGACCAAAATGAAAGACATCTGCAAAACTCAAAATCCCTTTTTAGTCAGCATTAGCTGTATCTATTTGAAAAAGACTTCTGATACAAACTTCACACCGACATTAACAATCTTTAAATGTGAAGGCAACCAAAATGCGAGTCATTTGTGTCTCGTATAACAAATGTTGATCCTCCAACAGCTATGAGCAAACCCATCGTCCCTGATTTGCTGTATATACAGTTTTTTTGTTCAGCCTGGTCTCTTCTGTCTTTGGGACTCTGTTGATAGTCGGACCACTAAAAACATTCTCACTCTCAATCCATAATCGACACATTTTTGTATTCTGCTGTTTTGTTAATGGTGAAATGTGGTCATGTTGTTGCTCGTGTATAAACACAGTATCTGTGCTTTGTGTTGTGTGACAATGACACATGTACATAGAAAATGTATGTATTGGACTAGTCACTGTTCAGGATTATAAACTAACCTCCTTTCTTTCCCTCTCTCTCTCTCTCTCTCTCTCTCTCTCTCTCTCTCTCTCTGCCACACCATGCAACATATTTATTGTGAGAGTGTACATATTCATGTGAGTTGTGCTCTTTGGTGGTGGGACAGGGCTGATTTTGACAGAAAATGTAATTGTTTGTATTGTTTATTAACAGGACCAGGACACATGGAGAGATGCTGAGAAAAAAAAAGAGGTAGATGTTTTTGGAGTTTATTTAGTTTTTTTTTATATTATAACATTAAAATTAACCTTGAGGAACTACAAAAGTTTGTTTTATCAGCAGAGATGAAATATAAACCGATAAATGGTTGTTGCTAATCATTTTTTGGACACACAATGCAAATAGAAGTCAGAAATGTCTACCTCTTCAAGCACTTTCTATGGAATGTCGCACCAAACTAAAGGACAAAGGCGAGGAAAATGTGTTGTGTAATTTCCTTCTGAGAACATATACTTTGTCTAGTCCTCTAATGTCATCATTTTGAAAGCGTAAGTGATGGATTTTCTTCATTGGATTGGTTGGAGGAGTATTTATAATGACTCTGTGTGTGAAATTTGCTCAATGAAACGCTCAGTGGTTTGTAACCCCAGACATGTTATCTGGTCTTGAAGGGTGGAGGACAAGCTATTCTCAAAGTCCAAACCGCACTTCTTTCCTCTCCACAGTAAACGTATTGTGCAGAACGTCATCTGGGTCTCTAAGGAACATTTAATGCCACATTGACTTTCTTTGTCCTGTTGTGTCTTTTCTTTGGTGTTGAATGTTGAGCTAAACAGAAACTTCCTAATTGTGGTGGCTTCTCAAAATATTTCCTCTTTGTATTTACAGATGTTAGTGTAGGTTCACGTTAATGTGATTGTTTGTGATAAATATTATTTTATTATCATGGTATTCTGGGGTTCGGGAGTTCTAATAGGTGTTTTTTAAAGCAATAACAATAAACTGCTGTTTTTGTTTTTATCTGTTTATTTATTTTTCAGTTTGTTTGTTTGCACTGTATACTCAAAAATGTTTTGTTTTTTTTTGCTTGTTCAAACTACTTATTTAAAAACAACACAACTCTTCATATTAAATTTGGACAACTTAATTTTTTATGTTCAATTCACATAAATTTGTTAAAAGTGTTAAGTTTATTTAATTGATTTGTGTTAGGACAACATGAAGGAATTGTGTGGTCAAAAATGCAGGGTTCCACACAATTCCTTCATGTTGTCCTAACACAAATCGATTAAGTCAACTTAATTGTTTTTACAAACTTAAGTTAATTGATCATTGCAATTAAGCTGTTCCCCCAAAAATTTCACGATTTGTGTTGATTCAGCTCATTATAAAGTAGTTTAAACAATCAGAAAAAAAATATTTTATTTGAGTTTTTTTGGCCACCCAAATTTATATATAGACATAACTAAAATTAAGTTATGGAAACTAGCCAAATTAAGTTGTGGAAACTGAAAAAGTTGTGCTAAAAACCAGTTATGACAACCAATAATTAAGTTAATGATTAGAAAAATTAAGTTGGGATAGGCGTAACTTAAAATGTGGTTGCAAAAAAAGTTAAATTGTGATAACTAATAAATTAAATTGTAAGAATCAAGAAAAATTTAATTGTCAAAAGTAAAAAGAAATATTAATGCAGTTATATAAAAATAAGTTCATAGTTAGCTTGAGAAAGTGAGTCACATGACCAAAAAACTGTGACGTTATATGTGTCCATATGCGGATTTATTTTTGTTTAAACTGTTGTAAAAAAATCAACTCATTTGTGAATTAGAAACTGCACTCTTGCTTGTGTGACGTCAGATAACAATTTCATAAAAATACATAAAAACGCTATTTATTAAACCCAATGGTTGTTAAAAATATTTGGCGCCTTGTTGGGTTATTTTTAACTTTTATTGAGTTATTTACTTTATCAGTCAACTGATTGAACATACAGGACAGCTGTCTTAATATGTGTGGGTAATGTTGTTTTTGCGTTATAAAGTTATAAGCTCTAACGCAAAAAAAAATTTATTTGTTAATAAAATACCTCTCCGTGTCGTGTTTTTGTATTTCGCACTCATAATTATTGATGACACAAACGCGCGATCACTATAAAACGGATAAAAACGCTTTCTCTACCTCCCATTATAGTCGCTACAGTTTTGAAGAAAATGATACAAATATTTGGGATATTCAGTTCAGTTGTCATCCTTACCTGCAGCACCCAGACATCAACCCGGCGTAGCATCCAGTTGGTGAATATTGCCTTTTTATTAAAAACACTGTCCTTTCACTAATACAATTACAACAAAATAATTTTTTGTCCAACAAAGAAACAAACGGTTTCTGATTCTGTCGCCATGTTTTCTATTATGACTGATAAACATGAGAAAATACATGCTTAATCTTCGTGAAAAACTAGGCCATTTAGAGACGTCGTCCATTTCAAATTCCACTTTGAGAACCCAGCAAGCATTTTGTGTGTTTTTTTTTTTAAGATGTCTAATAGACATCTTAACATAGTCGGCTCAGCTAAAAGAAGGATAAATTTGGGCTTTCGATGAAAATCTAATATACGTAAAACTAGACTATTAAATATACTGAAATGAATGACCACATATAGTCTGTCTAATCTGCCGACTTTTGTGCTATTAAACGTCCATTAGATTTTTACTGACAGCTCAAGTTTTTCCTTGTTTAAGCCAAGCTGTATATGTTTAGATGTTTATTAGACGTCTATTAAACACAAAAATGTTTGCTGGGAGGCCTTATCAATCTAATTAAATTAATATAAACATACTTTTTATTTTAAACCCTTGTTATCCTGTGTATTTTCATGCTAGTCCTGTAGGGGGAGGTCCCATGTAAGCCTCCGATTTTCAGCACATGGCTGCACAAAAGTTGATCTATCTTACTTTGACAAGAATAACATTAATAGGTTTGTAGTTAAGGGAGAGATATTTTGGAACCAAACAGTTGCTGAGTTAAAAGTATGTGCACGGAGGAGGAATCATACAACATAAAGCTGTGGTTAGGCTTGGCAATGCTACAGTTTGGATGAAATCTTACACCAATCCTGCTTTGGCCTAACTTAAGTTCCGTCTTCAAAAAAATGTACTTAAACTGAACTTTTGCTGAGCTACTGTGAAGTGAAAGCAGGATGTGAAGACAAACCAGCCTTTGAAACAACTGAGACGCCGCAGACAGGCTTGAAATCTAGTCAAGTTTGGTTTATGCTGCTTTATTGGATTTCTAGCAGATCAGATTCAGCGCTACTTTAATCTGGAATAACCTCAGGATTTCATGCCTTTTGTTTAAATAATTTGTGTGGAGAATCAGCTTTATCATCTCGTTGTTTTGATTTAGATGCTATGTGTGAACCAGTAGCAGTGAGAAGCATTAGTCATCCCATTCATCATCTTCTTCTTCTTCGCCCCCATCATCCTCTTCGTCTTCTGAAGAAAGCAAAAGATCAACATTACTACACTGTGAACAAAATATATATGATCAATAAATCCTGACAGCATATATTTTAGATCATTGAAGCTTATTAAACTAAGTTGATCAAGTTCTAACTTAATTTTATAAGCTTTGCAAGCTGTTTTAGGTCAGTTTAACTTAATATAAGTTCAATGGACTCCTAAGGTTAATTTAATTCAGCTTAAAAATTTAAGGCAACCAAGAATTTTTTTTACAGTGTATCGGAATTATGAGCAGATACAAACATTTAAAGAAAGTAGTAGGGCTGTTTGCATATGTATAGACATAAAAATTATTTTTTTTCATAAAAAGATAAATAAATACATAAACGTAATATATGTAAGGGATAGTCAATGGATTACCATGCGATTTTAAATGACAATACAGAAGCAAAATATTAAAATCCATTAACCCATAGCAAGCTGTTGATTATCTTATTAACTCCATGGTAATTTGCTAAGTTATAAACACATTAAAGCTAGTTTTGCATAATGTGTGACAAAATTTTGGTCAATTATGACATGTTAGATCTCCTAGTCCTTACATTAAATCAGCAATCACATATAGACAGAGAGGGAATATGCGTCTGAGAGAGAGAGATCATGCAAATTAGTGTTTCTCAACCACGTTCCTGGAGGAACACCAGCTCTGCACATTTTAACCAATAACCTGATTCAGATCATCAGCTCATTAGCTGAACAACTGAAGGAGCTGTAATGTGTGGAACAGACAAAGGACACATCCAAAACATGCGGTGTCAATGGTCTTCCAGGAGCGTGGTTGAGAAACAATGATGTAAATGACACTGGCATATCTTCGTCAACTGACCGAGCTGCTATGGTTACTATTAAGTATTGAGGAAAGTGTTTACTTCAAATTGGGATCAGAACTGACTGGAACAACCTGTGCATTGGATGATTTTATTGCACACCTTCCAGCCAATAAGAATCAAGAATTTCAACAGACCTTGGAATTCACTCTCTTCAAAGTTTATTCATGTCATGAACTAAATCAATTTTGTTAAAGATTTGTGAATTTAGCACAATTGCAGAGACATTGGTTCTGTATTTTTAAGGGAAAGTGAAACAGCAATGGAAAACCCATTTAAGTTAAAAGGGGGCTGCTTAATTTTTGCAGTGGTGGTGGGAAAATCTGTCAAGAACAGACTAAATGCTACAGTCATAAATGGGGTTGGGCAAAGATACATTGAAATGTATTTTAAAATCAAATACAAAAATACTTTGTTTAAGTGTATCAAAAAAAAACTACAAAACACAGCAACATGTAAAATACAGTATTTTTGTGTTTTAAAAATACCACAACATTTTTTAAAAGGAGCATGATATCAGTCCCTATACTATTAAACTGACTCTTCAATACTCTTGAAGAGAGTATTTTTCTATTTTGTTGATAAACTCTTCATATACTATATCCTGCTCCTGTCAGGTTTTAGGAGATTATTAAACATGTTTTATATGTTGTGTCACTTTGACATCTTTAGGCATAACTATTTCCTCTTCATTTACTATGTGCAATTATAACTGATGTTCAACCTTACTGCTATTCAAAACAGTTAATGAAGTATTGTTGGTAAGCGCCACTGTGGAACTTACTTTTATGTTGATTGTTTTAAAGACAAACGTTTGGCATTAGCAGTCCATATTATTTGCACAGTATACTCTTTCTCCAAATATTTTGTATTTTTTCAGGTATTCTTTAAATGGAAGAGTTAATTATGTCCAAAGCATCTATAGATCATTTTGAGAGATGTACACAATAACAATAGTCCTAATATATTTCCTGTTATACATTTAATTATAATTTCAAGTTAATTTCTATAGCTTTCTGGCATTCAAAACGTTTTAAATATTGATACATAATGTTATGGTGCTGTTTTAACGTAAAGTTATGGTTGGATTCCCCTTTTTACAGTTATGAAATAGTTTGACAATAAACAGGAAATGTTCAACGGCATTACCACATTAAAATGGTCTCTATGAGGTCACCATGTAGACGTCTTACAAAGTATTTTACAGGATTTTAAAAATACACAAATACAAGACACTAAAATATTTTGAAACAAAATATGAAGCCATCTACATTAACCCTATCAAATACAAATACTTATTTTGTATTTAAAATACGTATTTGAAATACTTGTATCATAAAAACTGCCCATCCCTGGTCATAAATACATAAATCTAACCCAAGCCCAAGACTGAGTTGCTTTTTAAATAGACAGCAAATCTGGACCCTTTAACAGAACATGGTAGTGTTAAAATTGTAATTGTTTTGTATTGTTTTTTTAAAAGTATTTATACTTTTAACACTATAAATTGTCTATTATTTCAATAATTTATGGTAAATTATTTCATGCAAATGCACAAGATCAGAAATACAAGCTCAAGCAACACCTTCCTGAAAACCCACAGTGTTTTTTTTTTGCCATGTTTTTAGTTTTTAGTTTCAACATAGAATTCACATTTTTACAATTGCCCCTTTTTTACACACATTTTGTACAAGTAACTTTAATCTTTGAAGTTTATGTTTATGTTAAATACTTCCATTGAAAATTGAATAGTGCTATTTCGAATTAAGTGATTTAAAAAACAGTTGCATATGTTTTTAAAATGCACACACGCATCAGTTTTACCTCAATATATATATATATATATATATATATATATATTGGGGTGTAACGATTTATCGTTGTACGATTTATTGCGATGCAAAAATGTCACAATATGCATCATGGCGTTATGACGATTTGATTACGATATGACGTCCGTTTTCTCTTATTAGTTGAGCTGTTTGCACATGAGCTACGTTCCACCTGCTGTCGCACGTGAGTTCAGATTGCAGCAGCAGTAATGTTAGCAGACCAAGATGAGTGGAGTTGAAATAGAGGATGGCCTATCCTCTCAAAATCAGACGTCAGGCAATATTTCGGTTGTACAGTCATTGCTTTAGACTCGTCCGCTTTTTGACACGCATACTGGGTCAAACATAGGCTAAGTTTTAAAGTCTTCACAGTGATTTACATACTTTGCACAGCGACATGGATACTTCCTAATGGTGTTGAAAGAGTCACATACTGTATTTATAAGGTACAATTCACCCAAAAATATCATTCTGTCTTCATATAATGATGTATTGGCGGCCGCAAAATCACACATGACGTGAGCTGTTACTACAGAGGGCGGACTCTGCGCGCGCGTCTGCTTCAGTGAACAGAACCTGCAGGTATGACTAACAGGTAATAAAGTAGTAAACAACATTCAGTTTGTGGAACAGAGTGATCGTTCAGGAGCCGCGAGGGAAGTATGAACAGCAGTGGAAATGAAACCGAAAACGTACACATTATTTAAATAATCATATTGCATTTTAGAGTTATGATTACGACGAGCATGAATTCTGTTGAGTACAGAAGTACACAAAAATGCACGTCAACATGATACACTTAATAGCGCCGACATCAGCGACGCCAAAGAAATAGTAAACCTGCCTAAACTGCTGAAAAGAGCCACGACTGTCCTGTGTAATGAAAAGACGGCCACCCTGTCACTCATCATGCCCAACATGAAGACAGCCATCCATAAAAACCTCTCAGACAGATACACATCAGTTCAGGATTATTTTATAGAACTCCTGATTACCTGGAAATGTAGATTGCACAAACAAAAAACGCAAGTGACCAAGCAAAGCCTTAAGCTCTTACTGTTAAATTCAATTGAATTGAATAATTTCAATAATATTTTATAAGACGTTTTTAAATTGTTTTATTTTCCAGAGACAGTCCTGATTAATTTATTTTCTTAAAGAAGGTTCAGTTTAACAAGTTGAAACAAAAGAAATACATAAAAAATAGTTTACTTGGTAATTAAATAATTAAATAAAAAAAATTTATTCCAAATATCGTGATACATATCGAATCGTGAACATTATATCGTGATACACATTGTATCGTGAGCTGAGTGTATCGTTACACCCCTAATATATATATATATATATATATATATATATATATATATTAGGTATGTAGCAATATTGTAAATACAGTCATACCGCATTTCGGTTTCTTTCTAAAAAGATATGAAAAAGGAGAAAAGGTGACAAAGAAAAAAACGGTTTGCAGGCACTGCCAGACTGTGGTGAAATATAAGTCGGGGAATACGACTAAAAACAGTTGTGGGGACTGCAGGACAAAGCACACTTGTTAGATTGATGCAGACATTGACTTGTACCGTACAGAGACCTCTATCTCACTCATGGCTTGTCCTCTCAAGTGGTGGAAAGACAATGCACAGCGTTACCCACTGCGGTCAACCTTGGCTAAATCATATCTCTCTGTTTCAGAAACCTCAGTCCCAAATGAGAGGGTTTTTTTCTGTTGCAGGGGACATTGTAAATGCCCAGAGATCGCAGCTTTTGCCAGATTATATTTATATGATAATTTTTCTTAAAAAAAAATAAACATCTCTATCCAAGTGAGTGAGTGATTAAATGTTGAATGCGTTGAGTTTTCAGCAATACTAAATTGAAACTTTATTTTTTCTACATGGTTTTTTAGGTTTTTGTTATTACAATTGAAAATTTGAAGTTCCTGTTTCAAAACTTACAGATAGATGGCTAATTTGTATGTCATTGATATGTTCAGTGCTAAGGTAAATAAGTACTTTTGGCACTTTTTTTGAGTCTTTTCATTAGTTTTGTTTTCCTGTAAATTACTCAATAAATACCATACCGTGCCATTCATACCGAGGTATTACTGTACCGTGAAATTCTGATACCGTTACATCCCTAATATATATATATATATATATATATATATATATATATATATATATATATATATATATATATATATATATATATATATATATATATATATATATATATATATATATATATATATATATATATATATATATATATATATATATATATATAAACTAACATATTTAAAAGTTTCAACTGTCACCTTGCAAATTTGCAAGATTGTTTTGCTGATAGTGTGCTATTTGGTGTGTGCTAAGGGCACTAAGCTGTGTTTTCAGACCTCAGACAGTCTTGCTAGCTTATTGCCTGCTGCATGCTTGCATTCTTGTTTGGGTAAGAACGCAAGTGTGTGACAGGGGATAGGGCACAAGTGTGGTTAAGCCTGAGCTGTGTATTCATATCACCTGAGAGCATATAAATCTACAGAAGCTTTGCTTGAGCTTTTAGCTGAATTACAAAAATGATGAATTTAAATCAGCAAATTGCAGTGCTTAATATTTATTTATTGTATAAAGTGTATATTTTTGCATTTTATTTGTGTTATGTTTTGATCAAATAAAAAAGCATGGCACAAAGTGTGATATCATATTGCTACCATAATAGTGTGTCTGTAGACATATTCGGTGCCCAAAGCCTAGTTTGGCTTCGTTTGACGTCTTCTAAATAACAAATGTATGCAAATAAGCTGGTTTTGAGGGTAATTATTTCGCTAAGATTCTGGTAACTCAGTGTTCTGTAAGATCCATGGTTAACATTTCCTTGATTATTTCACAGTTTAAACTTTAGTTAATGTGATGTTGCTGTTTAAGCACGAGCAACATCTGTAAAATTACGATGCTCAAAGTTTAATGCAAAAGGAGATTTATTTTCTTTCTCAGAATTCGAATTTTAAGGGCTTCATCAAACAGATGTACACTGTAAACTGTAAAAAGTGATTAGTTACTTTACTTAAAAGTAAATAAGCCTCATTCGGAAGCATTAAGTTGACCTAATATAATTTTTTATAATTACACAAATATGCACACATTAATTTACATAATCATTTTAACAGCAACAAGTTAACTCACTCTTTTAACTAAAGTCAACTATTTGTATTTCACAGTGTAGGGATTACAACCAGCCTCTTCCTGAATGACTGAGATGACAAAACCTGAAACTGACATAAATCCTGCAGCTCAGAGTGATGTTTTATTCATTATTGACTAGGTGGTAAACCAGTCAGAACACACTGAGCCTGCTGGCGAATCAGAACCCATTATTTGCGAGGGAAGGGCTTTATAGAACCATAAAGTCAACTTGCTGTATTTAAGAGAACAGAAACTAGTAAAAAGGAAAAATGTGATTTGCTTTTAAGCGTTAGTTTAGGTTATAATGCACCCTATTAACATAGTCATGTTTTTGAAAGAAGCTGATTATTTACTTCTTTAAAATGAGCATGAAATAAAAATAAATATTTTGAGATGTTTTTAACAGAGCTTGTCAAAAACAAAGTATCTATGTTCTTCATTGTTTTTTAAAAATTGATTTGCCCTTATAATTATTAATTAAATACCTCAAGCTTTCCTCCCCCCTCAAACTTTTCTTCCCTTCTGGTTACAGAAGTGTCTCATATCCTTTGTAGGAGGCAGTGGTTTCAAGTGAATATGATCTGATCCATTTGTGAAATTTAGGTTCTCTTTCTTGCCATCATTGGGGAAATGAAAAGATTCTGTACTAGCGGATGCAGATGGTTTATTTGGTGGACAGTAAAGTCCTCCATAACTGGGTACAAACTGGCATTCAAATGCGCCTCCATTTTGTTTGCAACACCGATCTTCTAATGATACAATCAGTATCAAATCTTGCACCACGCTACCTTTTATTTTTATTTCAGAAACCATCTTTAAAGGATAAACGTCACTATAGGGGGGAAAGGACAATCTTAGCTTCCATTTCATGCTGACTGTGAGGTTTATTAAATGAGTTACCTGATGAATGGATAACTTTACTCCTTTTCTGCATCACCATCATCAAAGCTCCCACAATTCCCTCTGAGGATTCCTCTTGAGCTGGAGGGTTGGGGTCCGGGGATTCAGACACCTAATAGATAAACACCATATATATTGTCATAATAGAGAATCATATATATATATATATATATATATATATATATATATATATATATATATATATATATATATATATATATATTTATGTGTGTGTGTGTGTGTGTGTGTGTGTATATTAACAATTTAACAAAGTGCATTGCGTTTTTTTTACATGATAATGTCTCACATACATTTTTTAGCACACGTCCACGCCGAATTTCCTCCAGTAAAGTTCCTCTCCCTCCACCCCCACCACCACCACCAGAGGGGGGAGGAGGAGGTGGAGCTGAGCTTACGGGGCTACTGGAGAAGTTACCGGACGAGGAAGGTGGAGGAGGTGGAGGCGGTGGTGGAGGAGGAGCACATGCACCCATAGGTGGAGGAGGTGGTTTGTGACTCTGGCTAGGTGGTGGTGGTGGTGGAGGTCCAGAGCGGTTACAATGTGGCGCAGGGGGTGGTGGACCACGATGTGGGGGTCCCGGACTGCGTGATGGTGGTGGAGGTCGTCCGGTTGGTCCAGGGACTGAGGAAAGCCCACCACGAGGTGGAGGAGGTGCAGGAGCAGAACGAGGACCTCCTGGGACTGGACAGAGAGAGTCAGAATGACTAAGTATTATCAAAGGGCACGATGAAAACAGATTTAAAAATCATTTTACATAAGAAGACTTTTCTGAAAAATGAAAACATGTTCGTTTTGGCTGTTCATGTACACAGCAACAGCATTTTTGAGGCCTAAACATTTAACTTTACAAAAACAGTACCACTGGGACATATTATTGTGCCAATATATATCTATGCTTTTGTGAAAACAGTGATGCTATATGCAAGAGTGGAAAGTACTGGCCTTACTGTGACTGAAGAGTAATTTTGGGGTATTTTTACTTTTTTGATTGTATTTTTTTAGCTCTATTTTTACTTTTACCTGAAACAACTTCAGCTGTAGGTATTCTACACAGCAATTTTTACATAACTGAGTATTTGAACTGATATCAAAACCTTTGACTTACATTTCGGTAGTCTATAAAGAGAGTAAACAGACCAAAAAAAAAAAAAAAAGCCATAATATTTAAACCAGGAGCAAGTTGCGTGGTTTTAGCAGCTTTGAATAGCAGATCATCATAACAAACAACTGTGAATGAGCTCAGTCTGAATGTTTGGGGAATTACACTGTACTGTTAATAATATTATAGATTCTTTATATATTTTTATGCATATCTATACTGAAATATCTGACATGGTTCCAAATATCTATGTTTTCAGACTATAATTGTGTGTACTTTACAATGAAAACAAATAGTCCATCATTAGTCACTTTTATGAATCAATGGAAAGTTTAATCTTCTAAAATAAGGCCAATAAAACTCATTTTAACAGTGTGATCCTTTAAACAGTCCAAATGTAAATGGAAAACAAAGACGAAACTGTAGTTTTAAAATGAGCTCACCCTGTTTCCTCATTTCCTCTTTTACTGCATCTAGACCTCCAGACTGCTCGATGAAGTCATAGATAAGTTTAGATGTTTCTTTATCTGCCAGCTGTGCGTCGCTGATACCAGCAATGTTGAACAGTTTCTTCAAGTCAGGGTCGAGATTATTGGTCTAGGGAAGTCAAAATGTTAACATGCTACATTTAAACTTCATAGAAGAAGCACTGAACATCAGTTTTATGACTAAATTTGCTTTATGCATTATTGAAAAAAAAATTCTCACATCAAAGCCAGAGTTTGGATCCCACCCAATATGAGTGACGTGTCTGATAAGGATGGGAAAGGCATAGTCAGCATCACGTCAAACAAAAAGAGCAAAAACAGTGTTCAGTCATCTTACTTGAATCCACTAGGAGCACCGATGTCTGCCTTAGTGAGCTTTGGGCCTTTCTTCTTTCCTTTTTTGTCTTTTTTGCCAGTGGTGATGCAGGCTGGTGCAGGGGTCGGCACTGAGGTTGAGCGGTACCTTGATGCCACAATATCTGGGTTCTGGATGTCTACTGTGGCCATTACACTTGGCTGTGAAACTGGACCTGGTTAAGGCACAAAATAAAGTTTAAACACTTTTGGATGTTTAAAACATAGTCCCCCCCCCCCCCCCCCCCCCCCACCTAATTCATGCTAATAACAATCCCTTAACTAAGCTTATTAGCTTAATGAATTGCTAATTAACTGCTTATTATTGCTTATTAAGGTAGTAGTTGGGATTAGGTTTTTTGGGAGGATTAAGGATGTAAAATAAGATCATATACCTATATATCCAGGGTCAGACAGAATCTGCAGACATTTTTTGCTATTTCTGCTGAGAATTTTGTTAAAAAATAATAATAAAAAAAAAAAATTTATGTGGATGATTTTGAGAGTATCATAACTAAAAACTTAATATATAAAAACAAAAACAATATATTTTTAACTTTTATTTAATGTTTACAAAGCAAATTCAATTTATTTGGTAAAGCAAGTCTCTCATATGATACGTCTACTAAAAGACAAAGTATTACATTATAAACTGTATTGTAAAAAAATTATATGAACATTTTCATATTTTTCAAAAAAATTACTGAAATGAATAATACACACATTTACACAAGTAAACAAATAGACTCAGTGATGGGCTAAAAATCTGCGGAAATTTGTGGATCTCTGTGCGTGCAGATTCTATGTGGGCCTATTTATAGCTACTAATATACAGTTATTATATAAATGTCAAGCAGGTAATAAGCCAGTAGTTTAACATGCAGTAGGTGAAAGTCACATTAAAACATTAGAAAAATGTTCATTTAAATTTTCAATTAAATAATGCCGGGCAATAATTCTGTTAAGTAGCCCAAACTGTCTGTCAGCAAATGTAGATTTGAACAACTGCGCACCCATTCACACAGGCCCACTGATGTGAGTTTACGCGTGCTGCGGTCATGTGGACATGAATGACAGCGCTAAAAACAAATGCTGATCAAATCAACACTTAATCCTGAATTAATATTGGAGTTAGTTTTGCACGCTGGAGAAAGGACGACACCATGGCTGGAGCATTTCTTTTAGACAGGTAATGTAATGTTGTAAAACTCTTTTAGTCACAAAAAGCTGATGTTGATTTTGTTGTTATAAATAGGTTAAATGCACAGAAGTGATGTTCAGCCACTGAAATCTTCCGGCGAACGATTGATGCGACTATTTTCAGTTTCATAAGGCCTTTTAAAGCATCGATAATGAAAATTTTTACTTAGTTTAACAACAAAACATCAGTAAACAGCGCTATTCCGCCTAGCCTGCTTTACTGAGGTGAAGCTGGTTGTATATTCACATTGGTTCATTTTTGAGCAATGACAACCTGTGATGCTATCCCTATATTTTTTACCATGCTACTCGGTCTGAAATAGTATGTATGTAGCAATAAGTGTAATTATCGCAGCCTGCCTGCCAACCACTAAACATACAGTAGTTGCTTTAGGACAAAGCTTGTGAGAGAGTGAGACTGAAGAGTGAGACTGATGAAAGAGGGATGACAAGTTTTACTTGCTAAATACATTACTAAAGTGTGACACTAAAAATATGTGGATAACCGTTGCTTGAAACTCTAGTGTTTCCTGTTGATTTACACTTTCAATTTGCTTCATGGGATCTTGAGCTCTGCTTGAACAGCATTTGATTCATCTGTGCAGTATAACTAAATTATTTTTGCTAATATTTTGAATAGTTTTAAACAATTTATTGTATAAAAAGTATATTTAGAAAAAATTTTGTAAAATCACAGAAACTACAGGCATCTTACGGTATTTTTATATCATAATTCACATGACCAGCTCAAACTATTTATTGTTTCAAAGAACTAAAATGTCAAGTCTGATCAATGCATTAAACTTTACAGTTAGGTTCCATTAGTTAATGTTAATTAATATACACTCACCGGCCACTTTATTAGATACACCTTACTAGTACCGGGTTAGACCGGGTCAATCCATCGTGGCATAGATTCAACAAGGATCGGGAAATATTCCTCAGATATTTTTGTCCATATTGAGATGATAGCATCACACAGTTGCTGCAGATTTGTTGGCTGTATATCTATGACGCAAATCTCCCATTTCACCACATCCCAAAGGTGCTCTATTGGATTAGGATCTGGTGACTGTAAAGGCCATTTGAGTACAGTGAACTCATTGTCATGGTCAAGAAACCCGTCTGAGATAATTCAAGCTTTACGACATGGTGCATTATTCAGCTACAAGTAGCCATCAGATGATGGGTACACTGTGGTCATAAAGGGATGGACATGGTCAGCAACAATACTCAGGCAGGCTGTGACATTGACACAGTGCTCAATTGGTACTAATGGGCCCAAAGTAACCAAGAAAATATCCCCACACCATTACACCACCACCACCGGCCTGACCTCTTGATACAGGGCAGGATGAATCCATGCTTTCATGTTATAGAAGTCAAATTCTGACCCTACCATCCGAATGTCGCAGCAGAAATGGAGACTCATCAGACCAGACAATGTTTTTCCAATCGTCTATTGTCCAATTTTGGTGAACCTGTGTGAATTGTAGTCTCAGTTTCCTGTTCTTAGCTGACAGGAATAGCACCCAGCGTGGTGGTCTGCTGCTGTAGCCCATCTGCTTCAATGTTGGACGTGTTGTGCGTTTAGAGATGCTCCTCTGCATATCACGGTTGTAACGAGTGGTTATTTGAGTTACTGTTGCCTTTCTATCAACTGGAACTAGTCTGTCCATTCTCCTCTGACCTCTGGCAAGAACAAGGCATTTGTGTCCACAGAACTGCCGCTCACTGTATACTTTCTCTTTTTTGAACCATTCTCTGTAAACCCTAGAGATGGTTGTGCGTGAAAATCCCAGTAGATCAGCAGTTTCTGAAATACTCATATACCGCCAGGCACCAACAACCATGCCACATTCAAAGTCTTAAATCAGCTTTCTTCTCAATTCTGATGCTCGGTTTTAACTACAGCAGATTGTCTTGACCATGTCTACATGCCTAAACGCATTGAGCTGTGATTGGCTGGCTAGAAATTTGCGTTAAAGAGCAGTTGGACAGGTATACCTAATAAAGTGGCCGGTGAGTGTATTTGCTGACATGATCTTAGAATGAACAACAATTGTACAGCATTTAACGCAACATAACAGCGTTTGTGTTATTTTCAACATTTACTAATGCATTTGATAAAATTCAAAGTTGTGTGACAAAAAAATTTAGTTTTATTTTCATTAATTTACATTAGGAAAAAGGAGAAAATACTGTAAGAAATTTATTGTTCCTTGTTTAATTTATGTAGTAAATTTATCAACAATATCTGAAGGAGCTTTATTGTAAAGTGCTTCTAATTTATCAAAATCAAAATAAGTCAGAGCAGAGATTAATGTTCCTTGCTGTGATACAATAATGTAATAAAATGCAAAACACTAATGATGTGCAGGCAATTCTTTTTTACAGTGTGGAAAAACTAGTTTGAGTTCCACAGAAGTCTGTTTGAAATGACATGAGGATGAGTAAAATGCATGTCATTTGTGCCTGAGGGATTTAAATCTTTTAAAAGTGACTCACCATTTGGTGGAGGGATTTGTGGTAGCGGCCGTTTATCTGTTGATCAAAATAAAACCATTGTTTACATTCTAATATTACAATTCAGACCAAGTGTATGTTTAAACTCTAGATGCATACCTTCAGATGGAGCATGCTGTCTTTTTTCTAAATATTTAAATGTAAAAACAGACACAAAATGATATTAATAAAACCCTTATATTTGAGCATGTATTTATGAATAACAATGAGCAGATGTGAGTGACAGGTACTGACCCTGGCGGTTTGTTCTCTGATTAATCTTTTCTTCTGTGATATTTCTGAACAGGTCGGCTTCTGTCTCACTGGCAAAGTTCAAACCTACTTGACAGTCCTGAAACAGAAGAAGCATTTCAATATATTAGATCTTTCAGTTGGTGAGATTTAAATTTTGCTGCCAGAAATAAAAATCTGATACAGTTTAAGTTTAAATCAGTGGCTTTAAATTAACTGAGTGGTTGGGGATCGCTAAATTTCCTTATTATACTTCAGAGGGGGCTTTAACTTGACTTCAAATGTAAAAAAAAAAAACATACAATGAGCATTAAAGCAGCTTTGAGTAAAATTCGAAGACCAGTGGCAAGTGAACTGCAGCATGTAACATATCAAAGACAGAACTTGAACATGACAAATCTAAATTTGCTTTATCTTTTGTCATGTAAGAGATCATTGTATAAAAACATCCTGTAAGTTTCACAACCTCAAAACTTTCTGTCTAGTAAAAAAAAAACATGTTTATTATTGCCATGTTAATGGAATTACACAACCTTGATTTCCACTTTAGTTTTATAGAAAACAGGAAAACACCAAATATGCTATAAAATGTTGTGCATTTTATTAGACTGCTCAGAGCTGCATTATAACAAAACTATAAAAAGTCTCTTGTATGATCATGACCTCTCCTCTGCTTTTGTGCTGCATACAATATACATTATACATGATTCTCATCAGTAGTTGCTTCAGCAATTCAAGTTGCTTTCCGGCCTTTCTCTGCTTCATACTACCATGATAATAATGTTTGAGTACTTCAGCTCATAATTTAGTTTGCGAATGTCATTTCTGCAAGTATCTTGTAGTGTTGGGTACGTTACTTTAAAAAAGTAATAGATTACAAACTACTGATTATACTGGAAATTGGGTCCCACTTTATATTGTCGCTTTTACCTGTGAACTTACACATTAACTAGATGCGTAAGTAGTTTGTAACTACATTGTATATAAATAGCATTTACTTGTGTAATACTGGTGTAACTTCACACATGTAACAACCCACTGAATAGTATCAGTAAGTTCAAATAATGTAACAGGACATTAATAACACAATTTTTGATAAACTACCCCTTTAATTTGAATTACTGATGCGATTCTATAATTTTCCTTTATAAAACATATGAACATAAGGCATTTGTATATTTCTATATGCACTTATACTTTTTTGGCAGAAGTTTGCTGTTGTTAAAAAGTTGCACTAAAGCTTAAGTTTTATATATTACATAGTAATTTGTGACCATTTCACACTTTATATTGAGTGGACAGTTCCTGAGGATTTACCCTGTAATTACACTGGTATCACAAGGTGAAACCTTCTAATGCAGCCTTAGTTCTGCCATTCTTATTCTCAAATAGTGTTCAGAAGTACATGGAATGCAAACAGGTGGGAAAATACCTGCAAGTACATATTGTTTTTACATAATGCACTTATGTAATTCTTTTTACAGATGTGTAGTTTTTTGCTGTTACCAATGTCCTGTTACACATTTGAACTTAAGCATACTATTCAGTGTGTTGTTACATGTGTAGTTACACCCGTATTGCAAGTAAATACTATGTACCAGTGTGTACATACACTGTAGTTACAAACTACTTACAAATCTAGTTCCCATATAAATACACAGGTATAAGGAACAATATAAAGCAGGACCAAAAATTGTAATCTGATTACATAACTAATTACTTCATGTAAAAAAGCAATCAGATTATTAATTACTTTACTTTGAAATTACTTTTAAAACATAAATACACCTATAAAAATAAAAAAATAAACTGCAGCTCTTTCAGTAATTTAATATTCACTTAAAAACATTACAATGGGTTGATCACAGCAGCTTGACATATTAAAAAGACTTAAATAGTTTTCCCAAAACTCAAAATTCTCTCATCATTCACTTGTTCCAAACTTCTGTGTTTTCTGAAGTAAATATCTACCAAAATAAGTTTATTCCAAAATACAGTATGAAGTTGATCGGTCAGTTCTTGCTTTGTGACACAATTTTCATCAGGGTGTACCTGGGAAATGCAAGCGCACTAAATTTCAATTGAGCCTGTTTAGGCTGAATTGGGCTGCCGTGTTTATGGGTGCCGTTGTCCTCCTTGGCGACGAGTATTGTGAGTCAATTTGGGTTTAGACCCAAATTACCCCTAAATGACTATGCCACATTTTTTCCAACTGTGACCCTCATTTGCCAAATTTTCCATTTTCAACATGGGCCACATTAGGCTCGCATTCAGATTACATTTTGCCATAAGTGCCAAATCTTTGCCTTAAATGACCCATATATGAATTGGAATCTTTGGCTCCCTTTTGCCATTGTACAGGTGGGCCACTTCAGGCTCACATTCATTTTGTCTGGGCCAAAGGATGACCACTAGTGCCGCATAACTGCCTAAAGTGGTCCACATTTGTATGCTGTCTGGGCACTTTCGTCAGCAACCATTTCAGCTCACGTTCTCCAGCAATTTAAAAGCGTACGCTTGTTAACTGACATGGCAGCGGAAAATGTGATTCAAAAGAAAAACTATACTTATAACGTAATTATTGCAATTACATGGACTCTAATAACTGTAATCAAAATACACAAAGTTAAAATGTAATTTGTTTTATTGCTGCGTTCCTCAAAAATGTAAGAGTAAAAATGTAGAGTACACATTACTGTGGAGGGCGACGTAGTGGCGCACTAGGTAGTGCTGTCGCCTCACAGCAAGAAGGTGGCTGGGTCGCGGGTTCGAGCCTTGGCTCAGTTGGCGTTTCTCCGTGGAGTTTGAATGTTCTTCCTGCGTTCGCATGGGTTACCTCCGGGTGCTTCGGTTTTCCCCACAGTCCAAAGACATGCGGTACAGGTGAATTGGGTAGGCTAAATTGTTTGGAATGTATGATTGTGTGTGTGAATGTGTTTGTGGATGATTCCCGGAGATGACACTTCTAGGCTTATGCTAGTTTTGTTAAATAAAATAAACAGACAATGCAAATGAAATATGACAACAAAACGCTGCGGTGCTAGAAACGTGTATTATTGACAGCTAAGTAAAACGAGTCGTTCATAATGGAGATTCGTTCACAAACGAACCGCTCCCTCCGGTAGAATGAGACGTGAAAGCAGGAGAGGGGGTGTGTTTCAGGACACGGATTAGATCAAATTTAACAGGGAGGGAGGATAATACATTCCCATGCACACAAACACACGCTCTTTGTTACAATGCCCGTGCGCTCACTTATCCATCGATGTAGAAAAGTGATGTCAAATTATAATTTTTGTAATTTAAAAAGTATTTGCATAATGACCACTGGGAAAACTTCTGAACATAGATATATGCATATATGTGTATATATCTATGGCTCTGGATGGCCACAGTCCTCCACTGCAGCTTGGCATTGCATTCATTTAAAAGGAGCGCTACCCTATACTAAAACAGTGGATCTATTGACTCATTCCTTCCAATAGACAACAACTGTGTAAGCGACATCTAGTGTAAATATCAATGAGCTCTGCCTAACAATTTATGCTAGTAAATATTAAAGCTACTGTATATAGCCTACTAAAAGCTTAATTTCAGACTATTCATAATGATTATGCATATTTCTTCTTATGCCACTCTTTGAAATACTAATATCATGTTGAAACGAAGACTGTAAAAACTTGACCCTTACCTAGTAAATGACACAATAAAATGTTAAAATGTTTTCTAGAAAAATGATGGGGCCTTTTAATGTTGTTAAGGACCACAAAACATATTGAGAACTGATTTACACTAGACATTTCTCATGATGTGGTGTAATAATGTAGCAGTTACTTAAACCAGTGTTGAGTTTTTGGGTAAAAGTGAGAATTTGAGGATTGAAGATATGTAGAAATCTGTACCCACATCGGCTGCGAAAGTGTGGAAGAACCTCAACGGACAGGAATATGTCATCTGATTATACAGCTCCTGCTCCCAAACCACTTTCGCTTCCTGAAAAGAGAAAAATGCTTTAACAATAAACACAAAAGCTTACTGTATCAAAGCCCAAGTCCTTTGACTGAGACCTCATGAGTTAAATTGAGCAGCTGTGACTCAAATTTCAAAGCAGAAGTGTATCTTTATTTAAGTTTAGCCTGTTTGCTCCCAGGTCATCTACGGTCGTGTTAACAGAAATCATTTCAAATCAGTTTACCATCTCATTGGACTATTTTATTAACTTAGAACAGCATTAAAAGCATCTCTGTCTGCATACGTTCTGTAAACAACTTCTCATAATTAAAGAACATGTAGAAAATTTCCTTTTTTTCTAACCATAATGTCAAAGAGCCGGATGTAATATGAACGTCTGGGATTGTCCTTTACGAAACACATGACTCCTGTATGCTGGAGACTCCATTCGGTCGGACTGTGAGGAAGGGCCATGTATAACTGCACAACTGCCGTGGCCATAGCCTGCGCACAAACACATTAAACTTACATTAATCAAAGATTCATCAAAGAAGCATCACTATGAAAGCTCAAGCACAGAAATCAGCATCCTCTACAGCAACAGGAAGTGGCCTCAAACTCATTTCCTGTCGTCTCTCTCCAGTTAAACCTGAGTCACATTCAGTAATCGTTAATAAAAATAAAAATTAAAATTAAATTGTGCATTGTACATTGGCAAGAAGATTAGCTCATGATGTTTTGAAGTTTGCAATATCTTAACAGGAAATAATTGTGAATTTAAATTACTTTGTTTTTGTTTAGCTGCCAAAGCTAATTCTGACAAGTTTTATAAACACACACACACACACACACACACACACAAAAAAAGCAAGTTAATTTTAAGCAAAAACTGTAAAAAATGCTGGGTTCCACACAATTCATTTATGTTGTACCAACACAAATCTACAAAGTTCACTTTTAAGTTTTACAAAATTAGGTGGATTGAACATAAAATAATTAGCTTAGCCCAAAAGAACTAAATAATTCTGCTGTTTCAACTCATATAAAAAAGGAGTTTGTCATTTTTTGGGTGAAGTTTTGGTCAAATTACTTTTTTTAATTATGAATTTTTTCCAAAATTTTAGGTTGGTCAATATTTTACCCAAATTTTGAAAAAAAAAAAATAATTAAACACTTTTTAAGTATAAACATTGTTTGTTTGCAGTGTTTCGTCTTATCCATTTTACACAGAGAACCTTGCAGTGCTAAATGTCACTTTGACCTTTAACTGATTTAACTCCAGTTTCATCTATGCACCAGATGATCTGTCTCTCTCCTCTTGAGTCCTCTAGATGTTTCTCTTCCACATTAGACTGACTTATTCCTCCAAAAAAAAATGTTGTTTTTAATCTTCTGCTGGAGAGAATCTGTGATTTTCTTTCTAATCAAAGTGTGTTGACTTACCACACATCTCCTGCCCAGCAGCTCTTGCAGGCGTTCATTTTCCAGGCTGCTGAGGAGAGAACTCGACACGTTCTCCTGCCCTTTGCTTTTGCCTTTGCTCATCTCCGCTTGAAGTGGACAATAGGATCCTGAGACTCCACGCTAAGGGCCCCTACTTGGCCCACAGTGTACCTGCCTAAAGTCTTTCTGTGACAGCAAACAGTTCGAAGGAACTTTTGCTTCCGTGTTTTGTAACGTGATGTGAAAGAGAACAGGAAGAACAAAACCACTGATCTCAGAATGCTGTGGACAGACACGTGTTTCTTCAGACAGAGATTAAAGGTGGAGCTTTTATACTTATACATATACATATATATATATATATATATATATATATATATATATATATATATATATATATATATATATATATATATATATATACAGTTGAAATCATACAGTTGAAATTAGATTTAGCCCCCCTGAGTTATTAGCACACGTTTATTCCCCCTAACATTCCCCCCCCCCAAATTTCTGTTTAACAGAGATAATTTTTTTTCAACACATTTCTAAACATAATATTTGTTCTGTACTATCAAAAAAAAAAATTAGCTCAAAGGGGCTAATCATGGGTTTTTAAAAATTAGGAACTGCTTTTATTCCAGCTGAAATTAAAAAAAATACTTTCTCCAGAAGAAAAAATATTATCGGACACACTGTGAAGATTTCTTTGCTCTGTTAAACATAATTTGGGAAATATTATATTATATTACATTATATTATATTATATTAAATTATATTATATTATATTATATTATATTATATTATATTATATTATGTTATATTATATTATATTATATTATATTATATTATATTATATTATATTATATTATATTATATTTAGGAAATGCCAGGAATAATTTAGGAATAACTTTACAAAACCTGAACATATTATATATTAAATATTTTATTTTATTTTTGTCAATTGAAGTAAATTTCATCTGGCAAAAATAAATAAATTAATTAATTAATACAGTAAACAAACAAACAAATAAAGATGCATAATAAAAATAAAAAGGTAGATGGCAAAGCATTTTCTTTTTGTTTTTTAAATAAATAGCTAAACACTTTTAACAAATTAATAAATCTAAAAGATGTTAAACATTTGTACATAAACACAAATACACAAAAAAATGGTAAAACTTTAACTAAATAGAAAACTGAAAATCAAACAATCATTCAAACTAAATCATATGATAAATCTTCAACAGGTAATACATACTAAAATAGTAATGTTTTACTTATAAAATCTCAACATAAAGCAAAATAATACAATATATAGTTGATAAAATATAATTGTGAACATTAACAAAGTAAATGTACAAATGCAACTGAAAAAAAAATATCAATAAGGGTTTTGTAAAAGGGTGTAAAAAGGTATTTAATTTGCATTATTTAGTATGTAATTTCATATGTAATAAGTAATTTAAATAAACAGACATTATACATTCTATTGTATTCACACACACTCAATAACTAAATAAACACATATCGCACTTCACAATACTGACCACACAGTTTTTTTTATTTATAATGGCAAGTATGACAAAGTCAAAGTGAGTTCAAACAAGACAGTTCAACAACAAACAAAAGTAAAAGCAGTAGAAAAAGGCACTTGTTCAACTGCCAGCTCTCTTTGGTGTGTTTGTGTTTCACATTGGAACCGTCAATCTTTAACCTCATACATTTTTGGCACCAGTTTTTAGATTAACAAACAGAGTCATCGAAATGGTGTAATTACTTCTGTAACAAAATAAACAGGCATTGCAGGACAGTGGCAAGTCTGAGAGAAGGGGGACTGCTATCTTTTAATGCTATTAGCAATGCTCTGGAGTTCATGCTTTGCCATCAAATCACATTTAAGAACAGCATTGTCTCAGTCTATAGAGGAGCGGGAGGTAAAAACGCCATTCAACGACATGCAAAATCATGTCAAATTAAAATCAAAATTTTGTTATTTAAAGTTTAAAAGGGTTTGGCCAATTGTTGATGCTTTGGCATTAAAAGCTAGTGTTTAAAATAGCTAACAAAATGGCTTTTACTTGCTTTCTTTTTAATAGGTTTATTATTCAGCAGAACAATTTAATTGCTAAGTTAAATAGAGTTTGAGAATGTTAAATGTTTTGGCCTGATTCAGCATTTGAGTTGCAAAAACGTGAACATTTTACATTTACATTTTTACCAGTTTAAACAGGATTTAAAAGTCTAAGACTTTTTTTTGCCTGCACTGCACATAATAATAATAATAATAATAATAATAATAATAATAACAATAATAATAATAATAAGTATTATTATTATTATAAAAAATAAAAGTATTTTCGGAAAATAAATATATTTTGTGTGGTCAGTGTTTCTTTCTTTCTTTCTTTTTTTTTTTTTGCTTTTTGGCTCTTTACATTTACTAATCTAGAGACAATTTGCTAGTTTACTTATCCATGAACTTCCACGAATGTGTTCGTTTTCATGGATGTTGTGTTAGATTGTGACTGACCAATGGAAATATGGCTTGAATCAGTAAATTCACATGTTAGATTCCATCTCAGTAATATAATAAGCACCTTAAATGTAGTTTTCCACCTGTTCCTCTTCTGAAACCATAGATGGCAATTCACCCCATGGCACAACGAAATACTGCAACTGTACGTACCTCACATTTGTTGAACAAAATAAATGATATCCAGCAGAAAAGGAAAAAACTGAAACGGTATAAAGCTGATTGTCTGTTTCCATTTGTAGTGCAGTTTCTATTATAAGACCCTTTTAATCTCAAGTGAATTTTTCCCCTTAATTCAATTTCACACCTCGAATTTCAGCAGTTTGATTCTCAGATATAAAAGAAACTGACAGATTCAGTACAAGACTGTATGAGATGAGGTTGAAGTTTCTTATCACAAGCAACATTTTTGGATGAACCAGCTGAAGAAGGAAAATGTGTATCAATTTCCCAGCTATTGCACTCTGAGAATATGGCTTACATTTGATGGGGACAACAGAAAACTGGCGACTGGTGATGAACCTGATTGTTTCCTAGCCTCCATCGGACAATAAAACGAACCTCTCCAGTCATCTAGTTTGGCTTCTGCTGTATCTCTTGCATTATTTTAAAGCTATATAGCGGGCCTCCATCTCCAACACAAACATCATTTAATGTTATGAAGCCGATAGAAACGGCCTCAAAATAGCATGACATTTCTGTGTCCCCCAGAAATCCTCCACCATGAAACATCATAGGATTTATCCATTGTATTTGAAAGATGGCAGGACGTCAGTCCTTTCCTTACTCAGTGGGATCTGAGGCGAGTTGGGTCCAGCCTAAGAGATGTTTTGGTTTCTCTCACATTCGGGAGAGCAAAGGGGTGATGGTGTTCCTCTAAGAAGGCTGTTTGGACCCTTACAATATCGTGGTTGAAGATCAGTGACCTCCTCCACTTCGATTCTCTCCGTAGACCCAGTCCAGTGTGATGAATGTCAAGCTCATGGTCATAAAGATGAAGCCCAGAGCAGTAAAGCAGGCCGCCTGAAACACAAGAAGAACAAGATGACGACATCTGGAAGAATTTAGCTCTAAGTGACATCCACATTTAGCTGCAGTCTGTACAGGTACAAAATTATTCAACCCCTCAGAAACGGAAACAAATTTATAAGTTTGGGGGGGAGATTTAGTGGAGAGATGTTCAGACTGACAAATAACTTTATATTTTTAACACTTTATTTTTGCCTTGATGTTTAATGTCTCTTGATTAAATACACTATAAACAGCTGCTACGCTAATTATTTTCTTTGCTACCTATTTCCACTTTGGGATACTCATCCTAAGGCTCTAGAGAATGTGACCCGTTAAGAGATGATGGCAACTAAGGAGGATTTCTAGAGGTATCCATAACCGTATCCTGAGCAGATGCTGTGGCGGTCATGGAGGACTGGAGAGCATGAGACCGATCCCTGAAAGACCCCAGTGACTAATAAGTCTACACATGGATCCCGTGGGCCAGCCTGAAGACCCACGGTGACCTACTAACATCAAGATTCTCCACAATGGACGTAGGCGTTCTCCAGCGCCAAGACTGCAGCTCTATACAAGAAGTTTGGCCAGAGGAGAAATGGCCGTGCCCTTCAACTTAGCCTGGTTTCTCTCAAGGTTTTTTTCATTCACTTTCCTTAATTGAAGTTTTGCTCCTTGCCTCTTGAGGAGATGTGCATCAACGGATTTGCTCTTCAGTGTTTAGACTTTCAGCAGTGAAAAGCCACACTGAACTGAACTAAACAGAACTTCAACTCTAAAAACTGGACTGACACCGTTTCAATTTACTAGAGTTTATTTGTTAAGTGCTTTGACACAATCTACATTGTAAAAGTGCAATAGAAATAAAGATGAATAGAATTGAACTGACAATGACGTCAAAAACGTTTTGATGATTCATTTAAATGTTAATTTGATGTCATTTTGACATCAAGGTAGTTTACATACATTGTAGGGACAAAATCCAGTGTAAATTTGTAATTAAAGCTTTCAGATGAGTAACGCCTTTCTTATATTATAATGTTTTTGTTTTTATTTTGATGGTCAAAAGTGCATCGACGCGTGGAGGTCAAATGGATGTCAAGGTTTAGACATCAAATCAATTTACATTTTTGGTGTTTCTTATGTGGTTTTGACATCAAGGTGCTTGCTTGGAAGAGATGATTTGATAGTTTGTTTTTGTTTAGTTTGGTTTGGTTTACTTTTTTTTTTTTTAACGAAATGTATGTCTTTAAAATCACTCAAATATAAACAATTTTCTCCAAGAGTTTCACAGTGGCCGAATGACTTGTGGATCAAGGGGGTTGATTCATTTTAAATACAGCTGTATGTAGCGATTATATTGTGATTGTTTTTAACCATGTATCGATGCAGGAAGCAGAAAAAGCTTGAGACTCACCAGAATTTTTGGTCTTGAGTTCATTGGTTCTTGCTCAGGGGAAACGATACGGATGTAAAAAAGACCGGGTAGGATGAAGATCAAGCTCGGAGCAGAGGTCGCACCTTTGAAACAAAAAAAGTCACATTTGCAAAATTAGGGAAAAAAAAGGTCACTGTCTACTGTTAGTTATGTAGCAATTCATGAAGCACTGTTTACACAGAAGTCACTTTCCAACCAATTACTTTCTGTTGGTCCACATGACCAATCTAAACCTGTTGTGAAATCTGCATTGAAAATCTATCAGCCCTGTGCAAAATTCCTGATCGACTTTTACATTTTAGCCATGAAAACTTGCCAGCAGAAAGTGTGAAAAAAAACTTTACATATTATGTCATCTTCTATTAATATAACATTGACAGAAGCCCCATTATTCAGAATGTAGATGTATAATTGTATAATTGAAGGCATCGTTAAAATATTTGCATAGTGAATTAAGAATGTTGTTGTTTTTCCTAGCATACAGTTGACCATTTAGGCCACCAATGACTTTGATTACAGTTTAGGTTATTTACTTACCAATGATGCCGAAAATATCTCGAATGTTGGGCACAAAAATGACGAGCAGATTGACAACGAAAAGGAGACACAAGGCAATAGAGATGTGACGTGCCCAATGGAAAGGCTTTTCAGGGAACAGAAGCTGAAGAAGGGCTCTGCGAATCTGACAAAAAAATATATAAAAAATAAATCAAAATAATTTTTTTTGTTCTGCATTTGTGTGTTGGTATATAATCTTATCTATAAGTTATTTGTTGTTAAGTTTTTTTTCTATTTAATCTTAAACAGGTCCTGTACAGCACTTAATACATATTTACTGTATCTCACAACAATAATACATACTGTTATACTTAACACAAAAGAAAAAATATCTAATTATTTTTATGCATCAAGTGTATACACCCTGGTTTTTTAATGTGTTGTGTTTTTAGCTTTCATAAATGTACTGTTTAAAAAAGATTAGTATTTTTCATTTAGTTAATTGTATGGAAAACTTGTTAGAAAAAATATTGTGCAGATTAAAAACCAAGTCATGGTTAGTGGACATCAAACTCCATGTTAGTTTGTCAAACTTTTTATGTGACTAGATCTGAGTATTCTAATATTAACTACTTTTTACTTTTTTAAAGTGTGTATTTAATCTAGTGAAATAAGTCACTTTCCAAACCCCTTTCATTAGCTGGCGTTGAATTACCGCCATGTTCACTTTGTGTATTTTAAAGGTATAGTTCACCCAAAAATGTAAATTCTCCAATCATTTACTCACCCTACACTTGCTCAAAAACAATTAGACTGTCTTTCTAATGTTGAACACAAAAGAAAGCATTTAGAAAAATTATGCTTTGGTTGGATTAGTGAACTTATTCCTACTGTTGATGGGTGCCGACAAGCAGCATTCTTAAATTATCTTTTGTGTTCAACAAAAGAAATAAACTCATACAGGTTTAAAATACAGTGGCCAAGAGAGCTTAATGTGTTGCAAATAAAGAAAGCACTAGCAGTTACAAAAAAACACCAACAAATTAAGAAAAGACCTTAATAAAGAAAAGAATGGAACACAGCGGAAATATTTCAGGGGAACCCAAAAATATGACGGACGCTGCTGTTGCTCAGTGAAGTTGTAAGTGATCTTTGAAAGTTGAGTTTTTTGTTTGCTTATTTTAATATACCGATTCTTATGTCTTCAGTATTTATTCGCCTAAGTAACTATAACCTAAATAGCCAGGTCCATCACGTTTTAATGTCAGTTGTTTGCATTAGGAGAAAATGCAGCAAGTTTTATTAGGCTGTACTCACACTAGGTACAGTTGCCTCGAACCGGGCCAAAGCACGCTTGTCCCCCCTCCCGTCTCCCCCGACGGCCCGCACTCACACCACAATCGGGCCTCGGCATGCTTATGCCATCGCTGCTGTGCTGTTCAGTGAGAAGTGCTCTCACTCAGCAGTACAGTGAAGATTCCTCTAGTTATATCGTTTCAGTCGTTTGATATGCAGTGACATGCAGTCAAATATTTCGCCAAACAGTCCTTAGGGATGTGGTGACACACAGTCAGATATTTCGACGAACAGATTCGCCACTTTTGGTGCTCATAAACAATCATAAAGCTCTTGTGCTGCAGGAATGAGGAGGTTTGCTGAAGGTGCGCAGCTGTCGTGCAGTGAGGGGTTTGCGTATTTAATAAACTACGGCAGTTTGCGTTCACTGAATAGTAAGAATACTTAATAAATCCATATGAAACAGTCCCTTAAAAGTCACGTCTCACTTTCAGTTTCGGGCTTTGGCGCGTTTTGCGCTCACACTACAAGCATACCACGCCAAAGCCCAAGTGAACCGCGCTCAGGCCCACCTATTATAACCAGGCCAGGGCCGGCAAAGTGAACCGTGCTTGAGCCCGATTCAGCGCACTCACACTTCTCAAACGATCCGGGAAACGGGCCTGGGCCTGGGCACGGTACGGATGGTATAGTGTGAGTAGGCCCTTAATTTGTTTCCGTTGGGAGAAAATCCAGCGCATTTTTTAAAAATGTCTTTGCATAGTGAGGATTTGCAGCTTGTATGCTGTCAAACAGATGAAGATCTTTTCGCAGTTTGCTGGTATTTTTTGTAATTGCACGTGTTTTCTTAAATTGGAGCACATTAACCTCTCTTGGCCACCCTATTAAAACCACAAAAGTGAGAATAAATGAGGATAAAATATCTTCTTATGTTTAGCACTCCTTTCATTTTTGACAGTATATTAAAATTAGTATATTCTAATTTTATTTTTAGAAATATAAATCAGTAAAACATAAATCAATGCACAATGAGCTTCAATATAGAGGTTCATTACCGGGAAGAGCACAACAGGAACAGTCAGAGTCACGGCCACCAGAACAGCCACTCGCACACACAGGATCAGCGTATCTAGAGGATCCACCTTACTGTAGGTGTGGAGAAGTTCTGCTTCTGTGTTTACTGAGAGAGATTAACATTCAGATTAACCACTGCTTCCGTGCTATTTTTAAAGCAGACACTAGAAAACAGATACAAGTTCTGTTATATAAGCTAAACCACAAAGTGAAAGGACAGTCTCTGTGGTGGTACTGTATTGTATCAAAAATTTGGGATAATTTATGTTCATGCTGCATTTGAGATAATCTATTTAAAAGCAAATAAAACTGGCTTACAATAAAAGGTGAGGTAGCCAAAGATGGCAGTGAGCAGATACATGACAAACATCCCAAGGATGGAGACGTTGGCGATGGCCTGCATGCGTCTCTTTGTGGGACTAGAAGTGGCAAAACAACAATCATAAAAGAGATTTAGGGCTCAGGTTTCCCTTTTTGACAAAATATACTTCTCAATGACCTGTTTGTGTATTTAAACGACTTCAAATAATAGATAGCATACAGCTTTCATGTTACATTTTAGCCTAGCATTTAAATGTTTGGGGTCAGTAAGTTTTCTTTTTATGCATAAAAAAGTTTATTTTCCTAACCTAAAAAGATAAGTTATCTCAATTAAATTTTTAAAGTTTATTATCATTCATTCATTCATTCATTCATTCATTCATTCATTTTTCCTTCAGCTTACTTCCTGGCAACCCAGTTCTGGGAAACATCCAAGCACACTCATCCAGACACATACACTAAGGTCAATTTAATTTATTCGATTCACCTATAGTGCATATCTTTGAACTGTGGAGGAAACTGGAGCACCCAGAGGAAACCCACATGGACACGGGGAGAACATGCAAACTCCACACAGTAATGGCAACTTAAGTTTATTAACTGGACTTAATTTTTTAATTGCATTGCCCCAAATTATTTTCCCAACTTAATATATTTAAGTTATCTGAACTTAATTTTAACAATTTTTTTTCAAGTTAATAGTTCCAACTCAATTTTTCAAATTATTTATTGCAATTTTTTTCCTAGTTAAATTTAGTTTCAAGCTATAACTAATAAATAAAATGTATATCTCAATGTAATGTGTTATCTTTTTACCCTAATAAGCCTTTAGCAATTTAATTTGTCTGAAACATTTGTTGGTTACCATTTATTTTAAGGTGTCTTTGTTACAATGTAACTATTAATTTAACTACTATGTAATATTAAATGATTACATGTAGTTACTACAATGTAAAAAGTGATTCGTTTCTTTACTTCAAGCAGATTAATCCCTTTCTAAATTGGATCTTTTAAGTTGATATAATTTTATAGTCATGCACATAGGTCAAACCTAATAATATTAAGGCAACAGGTTCGATCACTTTTTTAGGTAAAGTCAACTAATTGCTTAAGCAACAGGTTTACTGACTGTTTTAAATAAAGACAACAAACTGCTCTATACAGTGAGCACTTCAAAGTCTCATGGTCACCAAGGCTGCATTTATTTAATCAAAAACATTAAAAAAAAAAAGATTTTAAGCTTTAAAGTGCCCCTATCATGTGTTTTTGAAAATTACCTTTAATGCAGTGTGTAACACAGCTCTAGTAAATGAAAACATACAGCCCATGGTAAAAATATGAAAATGCACCTTGTTTAAAAATATTGATTTAAAAAAAAAGAAGATTTGACTTAGAGTCATTTAAATGATTCATTGTTTGTCCGGATCTTTTGCCTGTTCGTATCGACATGAAACAATGCCAAATATGAGGTATCAGATCCGGTAAAATGTGAACGCACCTTTCCCTTTAAATGTTAGCAGTGTGTAGGCATATGTGGGACTGATCATGACTGAAGATGAATGAATATTAATGAGTAAACATTCTGGTATTTAATGCAATAATCTACCCTGCAACGGGGGATTCCTTGGCCGTTCAGATCAGAAAAGACTAATGATGTGTGGGACTTTGTCAGAGCTTGACAAGAACTTTATCAGTACACTGTTCATGAACCAGTTTCTTCCTCCATTTCACAAGTATAAATGCAATTTAAAGGGGTTTCTCCTTGTTTTCTCTAGCTTGTAACTCTTTATATTCTCAAATCTCATCTAAAGCGACGTTGAAAATGCGACGTGGGCCGCTTTCTTTACGAATTTAAATGTGTTTTTGAGCTCGCGATCCTCTGCTATTTATCGTTGCTATGGCCACCGTGAGCTGTTCCAACACGTGCGGCAGTCAAGTTTCAAAATATTTCAGCTTTTGCCGCTGTGTAGAATAATACTGTATGTGTATCATTCTTTTTACTTATGGTTTTAACCGCATTGCTTCAATGCACTCATGCATTGGGCTCACACATATACTCTGAAGGGGTTCAGGAACAAATGAAATGCTAAACAAATTGTATGGGAGTCGTTGGATTAATTAGGTAAACAGAAATGCATATTTTCCCAGTGATGGGTTGCAGCTGTAAGGGCATCTACTGCGTAAAGCATGTGCTGGATAAGTTGGTGGTTCATTCCGCTGTGGCGACCCCAGATTAATAAAAAGACTAAGCTGAAAAGAAAATGAATGAAATACATATTATTAGATGAATAATGAAAGTGTTTTTTGATCCTGCGTGCATATCAGCCTATTGTTGTTATTGATAATAATTCTTGCATATATATGTGTGTGTGTGTATATATATGCAAGAATTATTATATAATATATAATATTATTATATATAATATATATTATATATATATATATATATATATATATATATATATATATATATATATATATATATATATATATATATATATATATATATATATATGTATATATATATATATATATATATATATATATATATATATATGTATATATATATATATATGTATATATATATATATATATATATATATATATATATATATATATATATATATATATTTATATACTGTAAAACACTGTATTGCAAATATTTTACATTTCTTCAGCTCAAATTTGTAAGATCTTTTTTAAACTGCTTAATATTTATTTGTGGAAAATGTGATCGTTTTTTCTTCAGAACTCTTTGATGAACAGACGATTCAAAAGAAAACCTTCTGACCCCAAAATTGTATTTTTAATTCTACTGCATATCAAAAGGCATAAAGAACAAAATTATGAGAAAATATTTTCACAGAGAGCAAAAGTGTTTTGTCAGCATACTTGCGTAGCTCAGTGTAGATCGGCAGAACCTCAGGGTGGCAAACAAAAGCAAAGGCCAGAATGGGAACGGTGTAGGCAGTCTGAAAAACAACCAGAATGACTGAACCAACACAAGGCCACGACTGATCTCATGCAATTTCACAGTTATGTCACCCTACTGAAACTGCTAGTTGCTTGGTAACGATTTCCATCTACGTCCTGAGCATTTCCTGTCTGTCGACAGCTACAATGACAATTGCTTGGGGTTCAAGTCATAAAGGGCTATAAATGAGCTTCCTGAATAGATTTTTGTGTAATGACAGTTCCTGACCTGCTGGTTGATGGTGAAGAATTTGGCTTCACATTCACCCTCAATGATAGATATGTTTGAAACAACTGTGTGGTTGGAAAAATCTTCAAAAGGACAGGGGATGTTGAACTTCTTATAGATGACCTGGAAAACACAACTGTTACTTAAATAGAGTTGAAAAGCCAGCATGACTGAACATGAAACAGGTCAAAGGGTGTATGAGAGAAAAATCCATGTTTTAAACTATAAGACCACACAAAAGCCACAGCATTAAATACTTTTAATAACACTTACTGAGATCAAGAAGAATACCATACATGTCAGAGAGAAGCCACTGGTGTAGCCCAGGTACCCTGCAACAGACATTTGATGAACATTATATTATGTTTTCTACAGAGCAAAGACAGCATGTAGATGTCTAAATATTGCAAAACTTATCTGGATAGTGTAATTAAATTGTGCAATAGAGATAATGATCTGCTCTTTAAGTTGTCCAATTTCCAAGCTATTTTGTTCCCTAGGTTCTCATATATTTGATTCTGCCAATGTTGTGAATTGCTTTAGTCTAAAAGAGATTAATTTTTATTATAATAACTCAAAAGCAAAACCCCTGGAACACATATTTACATTTTTATATCTTATGGCAATTTTTTCAATCACAAACAGAAATTCGTAAATAATTACGCATCCTTTGCTCATCTTAACTCCCTAAAATGTATATGTATATATGTATAATAATAATAATTATAATTATTTAATAATTAATAATACACATAAATTATGTATTTAAAGAAGATCCTCGATTTTAGTTGCTTTCCTGATGGTTATTTGTTTAAGTGGCATTGTAATTTCATTCATTTGTTTGATTTTGTTTGGTTAATTTTGTAATTTTAGTATAATTATTATTATTTTATTACTATTAGTACTATTATTATTATTATTATTATTATTATTATTATTATTTACCGTTTCTCCCAATGGTATGTTATGTGTGATCCTTTGGACTTTGTTCTGATGTTCTTGTATTGTCAGTTCAAGTAATAAAAAAATCTGCTCTTTAAGACTACAATCTGGCAAACGTTTAGTGAAACATTTAATTTGAAAAATTATTTGTCACACCTACAAGAAATCTGTAGACTTTTTTTAACAGATCCTTTTCACATTCCTGAGTTTCTCAGCAGTGGAAGTCACCATATTTGGGTAATTTAGGATATTTTGGATATTTGGATATTTTGACAGCAGTAAATAGGAGATCCCCACAATTTAATAGTTTTTTACATTTCAGTTTGTTCAAATAATAAAAGAATAACTCAATGATAATTTTCACAATTAAAAAAAAAGGAAAAGACTGATAATTACAGCCCCAGAAGTGAAAACAATTAAGTTGTCCCTGAAAAAGCTTATAAATTGTGTTGTTTCAACTCGATTTAAATAAATAGTTTAAACAAACAGCAAAAGTCATTTTTTTGAGAGTACACACATTTTTTAGGACTGAGTTTTGTTGTCAAGTATGAATATATATGTCTAGTGACAGCTGCATGAATCTTGCTTTTAATAATGTGTATGTTTTAAAGCATTCTTGAGTTGCTCAAGTTAAGTTCATGAGTTGAGTTCATGAGTAAAGTCAAAGGAATTTAAATACATTCCATTCATTCCAAATGGGATAATGCTGGCTATTCACAGATTAAACGATGCTTTAATTATGAGAAAATGATATGCTGAAAAGCCTACTTACATCAATATTGATAAAATATGTGCTTCCCATAAAAGCTTTTTTAATTAATTAAAAAGATGATTGATAAATAAAAGAACAACATAGTAAAAATATGGAGTTATGTTTTATAAAACAAAACTTCTGAACACATCTAAACACACCCCTAAAACAAAATAAAAATTATACAAATTTTGAATATATTATGAGTGTTATAGTGTGTGAGCAAAGCAAGCAAACTTGTCTTTTACAAGTGAGAGGAAAACATTATGAACATTGTCAATTAGACATGCAATCAGAAAAGATGAGATGAGATTGAGTGAGTGAGCTTGCCAAACCACTTGTAGAAACATCCTTCTCTCAAAACAAACAACCCCCCCCCCCTAACTTTCAGTTAATTTGTCTGAGCTCAAACAGTTGTTTTGTATAATTAGCACTTGTGTGTACTATAGCCTCTTCTTGTTAAATCACTGAATGCCTCCCAAATTCCAAGTCCCTTTGGACCAAAGCATCTGCTAAATAACTAAATGTAAATGTGTAAATGAGACGAGTGTGACTTCACAACAAACACTGAACAAAACTTACCAAGCTGTCTCATCAGAGCAAGTGGCAAGATGATGGAAATGGACACAATGATGATCAGATAGTTGCCATTTAGGAACCACTCACTGAAAGCCAGAGAAAGAGAGAGAGAGAGAAAGAGTAGGGTGAAGGAGCAGCCAACTCACATTCCTCTAGGAACATAACAAATGTTTTTGAACAACAGTTGGAGGATCTGAACTGCTCCGAGGTTGGACTTCTTCAGCTGTTACCTTGCATGACCCAAACATTTTATCCAATTCTTGGCTAGATTAAATTAGACTCATTAGGAAAACTCGGGGAAAAGCATGATTGTTTTTCTCACCCACTGCTGTGCTGAAGGCCAAGAAAAGCCTGTATGACCAGAGGTAATTCATATTTCACAATGAAGAGGTAGCTAGACATAGCTGAAAAACAACAAAAGAGAGGTTATTATATTCAATAATCATACTGACATACAGTTTATAACAGCTCATTTGCTTATGCTATATCACGTTAGACTACAATATGCAATGCATCATGAATAAATAAACAAAGATCTATACGACCCTAAGGTCACTCTTGTCAGTCTGGTTTTAAATTTAGAGTCGAACGGAGTACAATTATAATACAAATCCCATGGCAGGACAATAAAACTTTCATTACACAGTCTGCAAGAGAACGTTATGTAACATAGTGCTGCTAAAATACTGTGTACACATATAGCATTGCTCACGAGGCTCAGCAGACTGCTACTAAATCACATCACTGTTTCATAAAGGAACATTCCACTTTTGAATAAAAAGCCCCCCAGTTTACAAGTCCCCTGAAGTTAAACTGCTGACTTTAACCATTTTTAAATTCTTTTATTTGATCTCCATGTTTGGTGGGAGCACTTTTAGCTTAGCTTAGCATAAATCACTAAATTGGATTCGACCATTAGCATCTCGCTCAAACAGTTTTGATATTTTTTTGTTTAAAGCTTGACTGTTATGTGGTTGCGCTGTATATAACACTGACGGAAAATTAAAAGTTGCTATGTTCTAGGTTGATATGGCAGGAAACTGTACTTTTATTTTGCTGTAATAATCAAGGAACTTTACTGCAGTACCATAGCTGCAGCAGACGCTATTACATTACTCAGAAAAGTTGCCTAGTTTTCGAGCTGGGGACTATTTTCAGGTGCTGCAAATAAACATTGCACCTACAATCTTACTAACATAGCAAATTGTAGACAGATGTTATGTCAATCTAAGGGCGAATATTAGATTATAATCGGAATACCTTGACCCATTACTGTATTTAAAGATAGAGAAGGACTATGTTTCACAATGTCAAAGAACTGTTTAAGACCATGAGGAATTTAATTTTAGACTTACATAGGGCTAAATGCTAAAGATTGTTTAATGGCTCATCAGGAAAAAAATATTCTAATTTGTTATATCTTAGCCACATTTTTTAATATGTCAAAACAAGCAGACCAGAGTTAAATACATATATTTTAGTTATGTACATATGCAAAATAACTACCAAACAAAATTAACAACAGTAATAAAAACTCTTTAAAAACTAAATGAAAGCACAACAGATTGTTGTAAAAGTTGCATTCAGATGTATTTGTTGGTGGCCGGATGTGTGTTGGATCGATTGGTCCATTTAAAGTTTTACATAAACTTTAAATGGAAATTAAGACCCGTTTAAATTTATTTTACATCTACAATACAATATTTCAGTCAATTAGAGGGTTTTTAATGCTTAACATTTTGTTTTTAAAATGTAAGACATTTTAAGACTTTTTAAGATGCTGCAAAGGAGAGAAAAGCTACGGAGAGAATAGATAAAGGAGTTTGGTAAATGAGATCAGAACTTACCACCTATGTTGTGCATCGTTATGACAACAGCTGCCAGTATTTTCCCCGGGTGTCCAAACGCTCGTTTACCCAGTTGTTCATAAGCGCGAATACCTGTAAATACAAAATTACAAAACAGTGATTAATGATTCAGCCTGATGGACACAAATCTTCACATGCAGTGATCTCAAGTATTAATTCATCACTGTTATTAAAGCAAAAGTCAAAATAAATAAATAAATTAAAGAAAATTATATTTACTTACACTTTATTTTTAAATAGCACAATATTTTACACAGATTGCCATTTAAATTATAAGGTTTCAAATTAAAAATTCTGTATTCAGTTTAAAAATGCAAAATAATACCAAATAAAGGGATTGCTTTTCCGAAAATTACATTTCCCACAAATTTTCTCTTAAACAAGTTAATTAATTATTATCTGACACTATTATTTAGTTATTAAAGTCAATCCAGAGCCTTGGCAAATGACCCTGAGCAGACTAGGAAGACATTTTATTTTAACTGGCTGTTTTTGGGCTCTGTTTCAACTGAAGATCTTCCATGCATTACGAAAGTAGGAAAATAAACATCAATCATCTACATCTGAAGGAACAGCACAATTTCATTCTTGAGGGAATTATCTTTTTAAGAACTTTTAGAGTACTGAACAAAAAATGAGCACCATGTAAGTCCCTTTTTACAACACAGGCATTGGAATCAAAGAGAGGGGTCTGGATGCAAACCTGGTGCAGTGCAATTTGGGCATCTAATGATTTTTAATGCGCTCACCTAACCCCACCCCTAACCCTAACCCTCACAGTGACGTCACTAGCTCCATTGATTGCATTGTATCTGACATTGCATCACTGAGATATGCAGTCTCAACTTGCATCATCAGGGCTGCATCCAGATACTATTGAAATCAAGTGGAAATGTTCACAACTTCTCCATACCCACAACTCCTGCGCTCCTCAGCAGAAGATGCACGGAGTATGATGACAAAACAGCAATGCAGGTCAACAAAACCCTATTAAAACAAGCAGAAAATATGAACAGTAAACAGGAAATTGGACAAGATAGTTTTTGTCATATAAGTCATGATATAATAACACAATTTGAATGCTCTACATAGATACAAATTGACAATTACGGCATTCAAGAATCAAATAATTATATACTTATATATATTATATTTAAAAAAATGTTAAAATCGTCATACAACTTTTTACAGAAAAAAAAAACATCTTAAATACCTACACTGCAGACATTTAGGGTTTAAACAAATGGGTGATGCATTGTGGGATACTCACAGAAAGAGGACAATCCCAGTGTTGGACATGGCGTAGGACAGTCCCAGAATCCCACTTCCCATGATGGCATTGCTGAGGTTGAAGACAGACATTCCAAATGACGTCTTTCCTTCAAACTAGCGGATAAAACAGACAAAGAAAGAACGAGAAGGTAGGGAAAAAAAAAAAACTTTTATTGACCTTAATATGAGCCTCAAATTATGAGCTGTATCTTAATTTCTGCACTCACGTCTGTAAACTGAGGGGTTTTTCCTCCATCACTCTTGTGTGGCAAAAACTCCTCTCGTTCAGTTGGCTCTCTAAAATAAACAAATATCATTCTATAAATGTATCAATCAACAGGTCATCAATTATGATACTACAATTTTTGATAACACTTTAATTTACATTCATTCATTCATTCATTCATTTTCTTTTTGGCTTAGTCATTTTGTTAATCTGGGGTTGCATGAAAATTTTGGTTTTCATGCATATATTAATATACAAAGCAATTAAATAAACATTTAAGCAAGTCAACACGCCAGCGAGCTCAATTGCTCATTATACATGTTGGCACAATCAAATAATTTTAACCATTTTGTTCAAAAGCTTTTGGGCCTGAGCATCTTCTTTACGCTAGAGCCTATAAATGTTTTTTCTATTGCCTGTACAATGTTCAGACAATGTTCATAAATGCTCTTTAAACTGTTTTTGTTATTGTTTTTCCTTAATCGTAAGTGGCTTTGGACCAAAGCGTCTGCTAAATGACTAAATTTAAATGCTTTACAGTACTCAGATTATCAAGTTATCAGCACCGAAGGGGATTGTATTTTACAGTTAAGTAAATAAATGAGATGTAACAAGATCAGTGACAAACATTTGAAGACCATGAGAGCTTGTGTGAGAAGATTAGAATTTCTCCACAAATCTAAATATGTAAAGGATATTTTCATTGCTCATAACATCTGGAGAGAAAAAGGCGCAGACATTGGATAAAGGATGAAAAGTATGGCGAGCAATTAGGCAAACACCTGTTACTAGATAGTATTTGTTAAATAGATATTGTATTTATTATTAAATACTAGCATTTATGCTTATTATTTTATAGTAGTTGTTAATTGGATACTGGTATCTATTTAATAGATACTGTTACTTATTTCATAAGTGACTAGTAGCATTTGTATTGTAAAACTTTTAAAAAGGAAAGAAATATATTTGACTTCTATCATGTTGATTTTTTATGAAATAGTACCTACTAATGCATACTATATATTCACACGAAAAGTGAAAATGTACTCACTATTTACTCTCACTTATGTGGTTTCAAACCTTTTTGAGTTTCTTTATTCTATTGAACACAAGATAAGGTATGTTGAAGAAAGCATGTAACCATTGACTTCCATGAAAAACAAATTCTATGAAAGTAAATGGTTACCGGTAATTAGCTTTCGTCAAATTGTCTTCTGTGTTCAACAGCAGAAAGAAACTCATAAAGGTTTGGAACAAGTTAAAGGTGACTAAATGATGACAGAATTGTCAGTTTTGGGTGAAATATAATCATTAATATTTAACCCTTTAATAATTAGAAACTAGCACTTACTCATTAGGTATTTAGTTCTGGTATGTATTCGTTCTATACTAGCACTTATTAATAAATACCAGTAGTTATTTATCAAGTACTTTTTTCCTTATATCACATATGTTAAAACAGAATGGCCACAGTAGATTTAATAAAAAATTACTAGCAACATTTCGAATAAGCATTAGTAGCATGTACTAGCAGCAAAATAGATATGAATAAATTAAAAATCTATTTACATACATTGAAAAATAAAAGTTTTTTAAACTAATTTGGTAAAAAAAAAAAACATCATTCATTTCGATACAACATGTTGAAGTAATATGTTCAGGTAAACCTCAAAGTGTTGATTTAATGTTAAAAGCAGCTTGCCATGCTAGTGCACATACATGTTCTTTCTGTTTGTGCAGCTTTAAATTTATTGTCTCCTTTCATTTTGTGGACTACAAACAGTAAAATAGAGAATTCTAATACAATCAATCAAAACAAAATCATCTTCTTTTCTTTTAATGTCTTGAAATGGTATTTATATCAATTAATTATTTTTTTATTAATTTCTACAGCACACAATTGTTTATTTTTGACTTTTAAAAAAATTAGGATTGTGAGATTTACAGCATTGCAGTTTTATATCTCGTGATTGTAGCTTTTTCTTAAATATTCTCTTTATTATGTTTTTTACAACAGTACAAATTATAACTTTTATATATGTATACTTTTTTCTTTTAAACAAAAAGTTGTAACATCAAGTTAATATTATATGTATAAGAAAACTAAAAAAACAGAGAAAAGTGAGGAGAAGAGGAAAAAGAGAAAAACTAAATAATGGGGGATTTGATGAGATGTTTTTAGGGTTCAGTCACTGCTCTCTCCAATAAATGGATTCCATATTACATGGAAATTTTTATTTTTATTTTTAAGTCTTTGCTTCTTATGTTTAAGGGAAGACATGACCTTTTTATTAATGTGGAGCAACATGGAGGATCTTTTCATTTCCAATGCAATAAAATCAATCTATGTACCAAAAGAGTTACAAATCTAATCACTTTACGTTGATTTTTAGATTATTCTGCATCATGACTGACACCAAATATAGCTAAAATAGGCCCAGGGCCAGTTTAAATCCAACAGAGCATGCACATAGACTTCCTGACTTTGTAAAGTAAGTTTTACTCACGTATGTCTTTTTTTGCATTAATTTATATATTACGAAACACTAAGTAACTATTGCTTGGGTATATCCATTTAAATTTAATATTGTATTTTAACCACAATAGGCAAGGCAGTGGCGCAGTAGGTAGTCCTGTCGCCTCACAGCAAGAAGGTCGGTGGTTCGAACCTCGGCTCAGTTGGCGTTTCTTTGTGGAGTTTCCATGTTCTCCCTGCCTTTGTGTGGGTTTCCTCCGGGTGCTCTGGTTTCCCCCACAGTCCAAAGACATGCGGTTCAAGTGAATTGGATAAGCTAAATTGTCCGTAGTGTGTGAATGTGTGTGTGGATGTTTCCCAGAGATGGGTTGCGGCTGGAATGGCATCCGCTGTGTAAAAACTTGCTGGATAAGTCTGCGGTTCGTTCCGCTGTGGTGACCCCGGATTAATAAAGGGACTAAGCCGACAAGAAAATGAAATGAAATTAATTTTGAGCACAATCAATTAAAAAAGAAATACTAAGCAGCATATTGAATTAAACCTAACATTTTGAAGTAAAAAGATAAATAGGATTTATTTCATGATTCATTCAAGCCCCAACAATCAGTTTTTACAGATACTTGTTTTCCCACCACATCTCATATTAATTAAAAAACCAAAATCCTATAATTAACTATTTTAGGACAACTCCAAAACACGTGACTGAGCAATGCCGGAGTTTGACTGCTTCTTTCAGTGGATCTACGAAAGGGAGCATCTCATAGAGCTTTATATTAGACAAGTGGAGTTGGTGCAGGATCTTAAACTGTATTAAACCATGCCTGATAAAACAAAATCATCTTTGTAACCTGAAGGGAATGCATTAATGTGATTATTAATCTGAGGTTATTTCAGTAATGAAGTGAAGGCTGTGCTGCTAAATTTCTCAGTGCCTGGAAAAAACATGATAGAGCAATGATGCAATGCTCACATTTTCCTTTTAGGTTCATTGTAGGTTCAGTCAAATGTTCCCTTAAAAATAAAAAGTAACTTTGTTTATGACTCTGTTTGTTTATAACTTTATTTATAACTGTGTTTTTGTTCTAGAAACGCAAACGATGAAGCAACTGACTAGAGTATTTGCTTCACTTTTAGCACATGTCTGTGAGGTAGCAGAAAATAGACACACGCTGACAGATTTAGCCGTACGATTCTGCTTTAAAAACAAAATGTCCAGTGGTGAATGAAACATACCCTTCCTCAAGTTGTTGAAATTCCTGGTGGTGACCATTTGTTAGTTTCTGAAGTTCCATGATGTACTTTTTCTTTCTTTTTCTCTTTTAGGCAGTAAACAGTGTGAAGTCCAAAAATGAAGGGTTTCTCTGAAGTTGATCTGCAAGATAAAAACAAAACACAATTAATAGACAATAAAATACTGAAAGAAAGTCGTTGTTAGCAGCTTTTGAAGCAAATTTTTTTTTTTGGTGGGGGGGGAGAGGGGGCATTTATAATCATTATGACATTATGAATTATCAGGATTATGAAAGCACAGTAATTCCTTTTTACAGTTACTTCAGGCAGTCTTGATTACTTCCGTGTCTTTTTCAGTCTTAATATCTCTCTATAGACGTTTTTCCTAAATTTTCTACCGATGAGAAACCGTGGGAGCAGCCGAGCTGTGCTGAATGTCCAGGAAACCTGACGTCCACGTGTCCGTTTCCCACTACATCTGTTTTGACTGGCTCTTCAGGGGCTCGTATTTCAAGTAGGAAAACAGCACAAGAGAGCACAATCCCAAGAAATCTGTAAATCTGGGTTTATTTTGGACTTTTGCCTTTTTAACTGATGAACACTTGTAAAGAAACAGATTATATAACTTGATTGGCATGAAGGTCAAACACCGCATTTATATGAAAACCATTGTTTTGGTAGAAAATACTGTTCACAATATAAATAAATGAACTTTTTAACATTTCTGTTTGTGCATCTTTAAATATATTCTCTCCTTTCATGCATCTTGTTGCCTGCAAACAGTAAATTAGGGGATTTAAATTCACTTAATTGAAACAAAATGTTCTTTTTTTTACCCTTTTGCTTTTCAATGTGTCCTTTTAAATTATACAAACTAATGTGGGTGATAATTAGACAACTCAAGCCCGGTAAAATATATCAAGGATGAAATAACATATTATTGTTTAAAAGTTAAAGAGCTGATTTATTCTACCTGAAACCAATGTATTAATGTGATTATTAATCTGAGGTTATTTCTGTAATGAAGTGAAGGCTGTGCTGCTTGGAAAATAATAATAAAAAAACAATAAGAAAATTTATGAATTTCTAGTCACTTTACAACTTTTTAGCCACTTTACAACTTTATCATGACTTTTCTGTATGCTGACAGATACTGAAACACTGTAAGATTTAGTATATACTTGTTGTTATATTGTTGCTACAACACGCATCACTAAACATTCAGTCTTTACTGACAGACAAGCTTGGCTGAAACAGCCTCTGGAGAGACTCAACCTTTGCCATCCAGACATGGCAGCTTTTACAATATAGGATCAGTGTTACTTTAATATCACGAGAAATTATTGCAGTTTTTATTAACAGTTTGAATTACTTGCACATCAAAGTGTGTATACTGTAAAAAAGTAACAATTATATGACTGCATATTTTAAAAGAAACTGTCAAAACTTCATTTATTCTGACTTTCGATTGCATTATGGCAACACAATCTTTGCTGTTTAAAAGTTTAACAAAGTTTATACTGTTTTGACATTTGTACTATGCTTACCGTAACAATATTGTATTGCATAAAAAAATTATACTTAAAAGCATGTTGGATAGAAGTTAAAGACACCAAACATAAAGTGAGTCTAAGTTTTAATTACATAAATAACATAATTGAAGTTTTGTTAGACTTATATAATTAAATAAGCATTTTATTAAATAGCATTTAACTGTTTTTCCATTAGTCTTTATTATTTTAATGGTAATACTTTATTTTGATGGTCCATTTGAGTATTAGTAGACTGTCAATATCTGTTGATACTGTTTCTTCAACAGACATTTAACTGACTATAAGAAACTTTGCAAGTACATTTTAACTTACACTTACCCTAATCCAAATTTAACAGTTTTCTTATAATCTAATGAGAATTAGTTGGTATGTAGATACAATGTAATTTAAATTCAACAAAGGGACCATGAAAATAAAGTGATACCTCTTTAATAATTAAAGTTATAATGTGCGAGTATTGATTATAAAGTATATCTGCGCTGAATCCTCAGTCATGCCAAAACTAGTATGTTATACATTTACCTGGCCTTTTACAAACGTGTAATGTTTCAGATACTTATATAACTATATAACACTTGAGATACTAAAATAATAAGTGGGATTGAATCCATATGGTGGATATTATGATTACACACTCACAAACATAACAGTGTGGGACTCAAACAGCTCCACTAAGAATGTTCCCTGCCGCATCTATGTGAATTATCCCACACTCTCTCCAACACGTAACAAAGTGTAAATGGAAAACAAAAACCTCTCCAATGCCAGAGTAAATCTGAGAAAAAATGTAAACAAATATGAGATCAGAGTGTTTATAAGACCCTGCTAAACACAGTGGGAAGAAGCAACAAGGTGAATCGCTGTTAAAAATTCACAGTCACATTCAGCCACAAGTTTGAATACGTGGCTCAGGCTTCGGAGGTTTGGGAATTTTCCAGCAGCTCCTGCCAGCTGTAGTTCGCAAGCTGCTTTCCGAACACAACCTTGTACACCCAAAAACTAGATAAGATTTGTGGCCAGCACATGGCGATTCACACTTTGGTCTTTCCTCACATACCAAAGAAATCTTACAACAGAAGTAGGTTTACGAAATGGTGTTAATATTTCACATTTCACAAAAATAAATAGAAATTTTGTTCTTCAGGTTAAAAAATAGTGATAACATAATCAACAGCTGGCACTTTAACAGTCAAAAAACATAAACAGGTAAAACAAATGTAATATCTATGAGCATTTGAGACAATAATGATGTGAATAATATTTGGGTGTTTTTTTTTCAGACCAAACCTCTTGATAAAAACCAGCCTAATATCAAGTGTAAACCTACTGGGTGGCCGAGAGAGCTAACGTGCAGCAATTTAGGTAAACACATACAATTACAAAAAAACTCCAGCAAACTAAGAAAAAATATTAATCAGTTTGACAGCACACATGCTGCAAATCCTCACAAAGGGAACTTGTAAAAAATAAAATCGCTGAATTTCCCCACAACGTAAAATAATTTCAAAAAAGTTTACTGAATTTTCTCACAATGCAAAATACCTGCATTTTCTCACAACACTAGCAAAAAGAGTAGAAATGTTTCAAGGGGACCCTAAAACATGAAGCTCACCACTGTGCCGTGACTATTGTTGCTAGATCGGATATGGATGCGGCCAGAAGTTAACAAGAATTATATATATTATTATGAAATTTCCCATTTATTGTATTTTATTAACATCTACCCTCACCTCAACCCTAAACCCAACCATACCAGTAATGTAAAAACAGTAGCTGTACCGAGTATTATTCATTCATTCGTTTTCTTGTCGGCTTAGTCCCTTTAGTAATCCAGGGTCACCACAGCGGAATGAACCGACAACTTAACCAGCACGTTTTTACGGAGCGGATACCCTTCCAGCTGCAACCCATCTCTGGGAAACATCCACACACACACACATACACACACTCATACACTACGGACAATTTAGCCTACTTAATTCACCTGTACCGCATGTCTTTGGACTGTGGGGGAAACCGGAGCACCTGGAGGAAATCCACGCGAACACAGGGAGAACATGCAGATAAGTTATACCTATTTATCACTTTAAAACCCACGCGAACGTATTTATTGTTAAACAGTGTCATAAAAAAAAAATGCTGCTATGTTAATGTGGATATCGCACTTCTGGCCGGCCGCAAATCCGATATAGACTTTACCCCGTGACTATGGCTGTTTCTCAATTCCAAGAAAGCAAAGAATGGACTTGCGTTCCTGTGGAGGCCAGTCTCTCAAGTTACCTCAGAAGAACGAACTCGGGAGACTGCGAAAACACAGAATGCGTTCTGCGAGAAATGAGATGCTGCATTCTTCCTGATGGTCACATGACCTTCACATGTTTTTAATGGAAATAGATTTAAACATTACAGCATTCATACAACAATTTGTTTTCCTCTTTTCACAATGTATATTATGCATAAACACCTTACAAATAAACGTTGCACAATACAAATGAAACTAATTTTAATACAAAGTTCAGCAAATAAACACCATTAACATGTTTATGGCTTTATTAAGATTTTCATGGTAATGTTTAATTCACCGTTTCATTTAGGGAAACTCTTGAGATAAATAAGCTTTATCTCTGAACTTAAATAATAAATCTGTATTAAATGTTGGTTTCCAATCTCCTTTAATCAGCCAATCACAATGACTTCTGGGACTTTTGTTTTGGCCTCAAGTTTGCATTGATGCGTTCTCAATATCAAGAACACATCCTTTCATGCATCCTCCGTTTTTGCAGTCTTGAGTTTGGAATTGAAGTTTGGCGGTGATGACGTTCCATGAGAACACAAGGACACAAGATCACTGAGAGACCCATATTGAGAAACAGCCCCTTGCTTAGTGATGTTGTTGGTTGATCTTTGAAAGGTGAGTTTTTTTATTTGTTTATTTTATTTTAAAATCCTGATTTTTGTGTCTTTCGTGTTTTATTATCCTAAATAATAGCTGGGTCTGTCATGTTGTAGGGTCCCCTTGAAACATATCTGTTGTGCTTTGTTATTTCTGAAAGAGTTGTGAGAATTAGCATTTTTCGTAATTTGACGTTTTAATAATTTTTTGAAGCTCTCTCAGTTACCGTAAGCTGTAAACAATTTTACGTAGTCATGTAATATGAAGTGGCTATTTCATACTAATTTATATGATTTTATTCATATGAAACGTTTGATTTTTAAAAAGAGGAATGCCCTCAAACCCTACCCTAAAACCCACGCCATCATTGTTGACAATATTCTGTAGAATCTACAGTAACTTACTGTAAGGCCGTGCTCACACTAGGTACAGTTGCCTCGAACCAGGCCAAAGCACGCTTGTCCCCCCTCCCGTCTCCCCCGACGGCCCGCACTCACACCACAATCGGGCCTCGGCATGCTAACGTCATCGATGCTACGCTGTTCAGTGAGAAGCGCTCTCACTCAGCATCACAGTGGAGATTCCTCTAGTTATATCGTTTCAGTCGTTTGATATGCAGTGACATTCAGTCAAATATTTCGCCAAACAGTCCTTATAGGGATGCGGTGACAGTCAGATATTTCACCGAACAGATCCGCCACTTTTGGCGCTCATAAACAATTATAATGCTCTCGTGCTGCAGGAATGAGGAGGTTTGCTGAAGGTGCCCAGCTGTCGTGCAGTGAGGAGTTTGCGTCTTTAATAAACTACGACAGTTTGCGTTCACTGAACAGTAAGAATGATTAATAAATTCATATGAAACATACCCTTAAAATTCACGTCTCGCTTTCAGTTCCGGGCTTCTCAAGCCCAAGTGAACCTCTCTCAGGCCCACCTCTTCCAACCGGCCCAGGGCCGGCCAAGTGAACTGTGTTTAAGCCCGATTCAGCGCACTCACACTTCTCAAATGATCCGGGAAACGAGCCTGGGCACGGTACGGACGACATAGTGTGAGTAGGCCCTAAATCAATTACAGTAAAATTACAGTTTTTACATTTACAGCACCATTTATCTTGCTCTATTTGTATTCACAGCATTGTGCATCTTTACTTTAAAATATACAGACATTGCAACTTTTGTAGAGTAAAATAAAATGCAGTACATACTGTATTACAGGTAAATACTGTAAAATACTGTTATCGCTAATAAAGTCCTACTAAAACCCACAAATAAAGTCACACAAATTCATATGAATAAGCCACTATGAATCAAAATGTCACTAATTGCAGTGAGAATGCATACAATAATTGAAATGATTTTGATTTTGTTTTACCTGTACGCGCTGGTAAAAAAAATTCAATCACCCTTTTCAAGGAGTTTTTTTCCAACTAAAAATCTTCTTTATTGTTCTACTGAATTAAAAGGTCACCAACATCTTGGATGTCCTGATGATAAATAAAGTAACATCACGTTTTTTTTTTATTTTAAGTAAACTCTTAAAGTTTAAAAATATAATATGCTATACATGAAATTCTGGAGTAACTGAGACTTGATGGGTAATGTATGCATCCTAAATGCAGTGCATACTCAGAGCAGCTAAATATGGCATAACATCATTGAAGACGTGTCTGTGACCAAATTAAATACTCATAAATTATACGTTGTTTCAGCAAGGCAATTAACACTCATCTGAGAAGACATAAAAGCAACGCAACCTTTCTAAACATCTGACTCTCATTAGCATAACAAATTAATGGATTGTCACTATAAAGTTTCCAAGATTTAGCATTCATTTGCCAGCCTGTCTGAGATGTTGACCTTTTGTACCGCGGTCTGGTAAAATTCCACACTGCATGGTAAAAGTCATTAAAGTGTCTGACCCGTCAGGCTCAACGCTAATTCTGTTATGAGAATCTGCAGGCTGAAACAGAGAGCTATAGGGTCTGTAGTGTGGATGTACTGTTTGCCTGTAGACACGTGAATACAATTAACAGCAATGAAGCATTGCAGATGAATGTTTCGGAAAGCTGATGCATCTTATCATACACTCACAGGCATTATGTCTTGATTAAACTCACAACTGAAAGATTTGACTTTTGCGGGAACTTAAATTAACATGTAAATGCTACTGCCTCAAATTTAAAAGTTGCATCAAATAAAGGCATTTTTTTTCACAAAAAACAAACTGACTTAAACATAAAACTGACTCTATTTTACCTCATATCAAAACTGAAGTTGGAATACGGTTGACGAATTTTAATAATCACTAAAATCTTTAACGGTAGTTTTTAATCCAAACTTCGATTTTTGACAAGATACTACAGGTTCAAATACTGAAATTACCATGAGTACTATTTTCTCAAGAATTAAGTTAAAACTAAGAAGTTTTAAAAAGGTGTAATTTTACTTTGACTTGTACATTTTAGTGCAGACTTTCGTCAACCTGTAGTTTATTTTTTGTCTATGCGATTGGCATTTAATCGAATGTGTTAATTACCATTGACTGTTTGTTAGATTTACAAGCAGTGGTTTCTGTATCAGCTTTTTTCAGTATTTAAAAAAACATTATAAATAGATTATGCGAAAGTTAAATAAATTAAGCGTTATTTCATGCAAGCTACACTCAAAAAATTCTGTTTGTTCAAACAACTTATTTAAAATGAGCTGAAACAATACAACTCTTGAGGTTTTTTTTGTAACAATTTAATGGTTTTATGTTCAATCCACATAAATTTGTCAAAACTAATATGCTAACTTAACTCCTTAATGTTGTCCCAACCCACATCGATTGTGCGGAACTTAGTTTATAGCGTATAGCATTAACCAACAGTATGGAGAAAGTTACTTTAGAAAGTAATTCATAACAATATTGAGGTACTGTCCAAAAACTAGATGCATTACTTATTTTTTATGGTAAGTAATGTGTTATGTTGCTTTTAAGTTACTTTTGCATTACTTTTTCTGATTCTCTTTCAGAACTTGGTAGGTTTTTAAAAAAAAATTAAATAGTTAAACTTAAAGCTTAGTTGTTAGTCAGAACCGAAGGTCTTACATGCATAAATCTGTGTAAATTAACATAGTAATAGTAATTAACAACACACCCTATAATCTTCATTTAACATTAAAAAAAATGAAAATGAATGTGGGATAATGTTATTTTTGGAAAACATCCTGACCCCCAGAGTTCTACAATCCATATATACAAATCAATGTAAGTTTAAAGCAATGTGTTTGCTACTTGTTTATTTTTTGTCTTATGAAACATTAAAATTGCTGTGCTTTCAGATAATCCTTTCTCCTTTTACTTTTCTTGCATGTGTTTAAAATAATGATAAAATTAAAAATGAAAAATTTAAAGAATCAACTGAATAATAAGAATCCCAGACATGTAAGACTCTGCTGTCTTCATTTCTGTCTGTTCCTACAATCTCTCGTTGTGTGCGGGATTCAACGTGACTGCATTTGTTTTATTTCAGCAATCTTTTAAAAGCGAGTGAACTAAACTAAAAAGTAACTCAACTATTATTACTTAATTATTAAAAATATTATTACTAAAGTAATGCATTTAACTTTTCTTACTCTTTTACACTTTACTTGTTACTAGGAAAAGTAATATTATAACGTAACTCGCTTTACTGGTAATGCGTTACCCCCAACACTGTAAACCAACATTAACATACAGAACCATAATGTAATGTTAACATTAGCACGAACGACAAGTTCAGCTAAAGAGGGTTTAAAAGCCATATGTTATGTAACATTGCTTGTGAACATGAGTCATGCTGTATGTAAACTAGCCGAAACTACATTCCAGAAAAGCAGCATTCAAACTCTCTTCAACAGTCGATAAATGACTACTTTTTAAACATTGCACCCTTATTCTAACTTGCATATTTCTACATTGCAATATCTTACTAAATGAACACCAAAAACCTTTTCATGGAAAATCCCCTATAAATTACATTTCTCAGCTGCAAAATGTCACACTCGTGTATCAGCCAAGAATTTCACCCTGAAGGCAATTTGCCTACTATCAAGTGAAGAAAGAGATTCAGACCTCTTCCTGTCAAGACCACCTCAAACCAGCACCACTCCTTAACAAACTGCCTGATCAAGAGTGAAGTGCTAACTAGAGTAACCAGATTGACTGTAACCTGAGGCAGATTTCGTAAATGCAGCACAAGAGAACTGGCTTGTAATGTGACTGGCTGTGGTCTCTAGATCCGAATTGTAAATGTAAATGTTACTAAAGTATGTTTTTCCAGGTATATTTTGGTCATATAATCCTTCAAATTAACTGTCAGACAAATGATGAGTTATTTATGTGAACTTTAAAGGATTGGCGTAAAACATTAGTATGGTAGTCATTGAGGGGCTGGAGAAGGAGAAAGATAGAGAAAGCAGTGGGGGAGGGTGGTGAAGAAAGGAGGGTGAGGTGTGCTGTGACATCTAATAACTATATTAACCCTTTACCTCCCGCTGCCACTGATTCTCAGAACTTCAGCACTTGATTTACTAAACCTTGGGTTCTTAACCTTTCAGACAAGAAAAGTGTCATGTTTTCCTCAAAAATATTAAGTAGCACAACATTTTTAGAAAAGTTGAAAACTATACCAAACTACACCAATGATTAAAAGTGTTAAATGTATGTTTTTACAGTAACTTATTTTACCTTTACTGTAAAACCCAGCAGTCAACTATATCAAATGAAATGAGTGTAGTTAACTTAAAATTTACTGAAAGTTAATTCTACTCATTTCAAAAGAGTTTTGAACTCAGTGTTGAAGGTAATGAGTTTATCAAATACCTTTTTACTTTAAGTTAAATGGAGTTCACAGTACTCATATAGATTAGTTTTTTTTAACTCAAATGGTTCGTTGCAACAGTTTGAGTTGCCTTAACTTATTGGGTTTTAAAGTACTCAGTTGGTTTTGTTTCCCAAAAAGAGAAAAACAAATTGACAGCAAAATTTTTAATAGCAGTTTGTAATTTTAGTACTTTCTATTTTGTTTAATTTTATGTTATATAATGCTAAATGAACTTGCTTACATGAAACTGCTGAGACCTTGTGGATAACTTATTAATTAATATGTAAACAAATATATGTAAAAAAAATTAAATATGTAAAACAACACCAGAATTCCCCTTCATACACAGTAAAAAGACAATAAAAGTAAAAATGACGAAAGTTAAATTACAGACATTTACCATAAAATAACAGACGGTAAATTATAGAAATTTATCGTAAATTTTAATTTAAGGAAATTTCTGTTATTTAAAATCAGTTCATTTACGGTAAATGTCTGTAATTTAATGGCCATTATTTTAAGTTTTTTTTCTGGCACCCCAGCTGCCAAAAAATACTTAAAATAACAGATTTTTTTAGTGTACACAAAAATAAATTTCTGATTTATTGAATTATGATAAGCAAAATCCCAACCAAGCTTGAGCATTCAGTCTTTAAATTCATGTTTTGTTTTAAGTCCAGTTAGATATGGCCATTGTTGCATTCATATTTGAACAGAACTCACTCAGTTAATTTGTAAGTGGACCCAAACTCTATTTTAATAAGCTAATATTTTCATTGTTTACTGCACACCAAGAGACACTTGGCAGCATTCACACTTATTCAAATAATCCACACAAACAAAGCAATCGCCCACAAGTTTATTTTAATCTAACCAAACCGGCCATGTTTAAACACACCCTTACAAACACCGAACCAAATCAGTAACCAAACAACTTTAAATCCCAATTGTAACACTAACAGCCAAATTTGCAACAACAAAAGAGTTTGTGGACCAGTTTTGGCAGGTTAGCAAATCCCACCCTCTATATTATATGAACTCATTGACAGCCAGAGCTAAACAACCATCTCTCCACCCACTCCAATTCAGTCACATTCCTTTTTTTGCCTCCATCCATTTCCTGTCGTTCTCTGTAGACTCTCTCCCTATATGTCAACATCTCACACTATTGCGATCCATTTTAAGGCCTTGGCTAGCGGTGTATTACAGGGCTTGAATGCTCTTTTTATGGCAGACACATCGGTAGTAGTGTACTTGCCCATGCTTAAATTGCCAGAGTATTTCCCAGGAGATAATATGATCCCTTCAACTCAGAGGCCACATATATATGTGTGCCAAAACTCTGGTTCCAGAGAATGTGGAGCAAGCTTTACTACCAGATTGCATTTTCCAAATTAGATCAAATTCACTCCTAAACCCCTAGGACTCCAACAGTGGTAAAAGGCCAAGTCTGGTCATTGTTGTAGACCACACAATGCACTCGCTGACCTCTGCACAGGCTCATTTCCCCCAGCTGAAGTCATGTACGTTCAGTATGTCCAGGACATCCGTTTAAAAAAAGCTACGGAAGCCATTTGAGGTTTATCAATTGTGTGGGTCACAACTACAGTGTCTACATTGTGGCTTGAACACCCCTTCAAATAATTAAACACATTCCATTTTCGTTTTGTACCTGATAATGATTTCCTCCAATTTTCCTCTTAGATAATGGCGGTATGAGGAAATAGATTATAGGATTGTTTATACTCTGTTTCTTTCACAATTTACCCACAGAACGTCATGTGCGAAGATTACGAAATAACTAAGTGGAAGTTCTTCACCTGAAGTCGACAACTAAAACTGGTAAGCAAGAAGACATTGTGTGAATTCAGGCGTACAAAATCCACAAAATAAACACTGGGTGAAGGGACTCATGTTCTTTTTAGGTTACATTTACTTTCTAAACAAACAGAGGAAGAAATACTGGCCATTTCATTTTAGCATTAAAACAAACTGAGTTATAGTTATCATGTTAAAATACTATTTTTTTAAATGCAACACTATAAATAAGTAATTTGAAGGCTGAACTGTGTAAACTCTTTACTGTCTGTTTGGCATCCAGCAGCATGTAAGAAAAGTGATTTCAGCATCAATTCGTAGAGAAAGTGGAATTTGAATTATGAATATGTGCTTTAATTTATAAGCAGTATGCTTATATTACTGGTATCAAACACAAAATGATGGAAATATCGAATCACACTGCGAGACTTCTTCCTCTGTATTTTTATCTGGTTTTCCAGTGCAAATATAATATTTTTTACATCAAGATACTTTCACTTGGAATCAAAATGACAGTAGATAAGAAACCTTGTTTTCTGATTTTTAAATCCAAATTAATCAAGCTTCCCATTAAAACAAGAACACATATCAGTCAATGGGATCAGTAAAATAAACTTACTTCAAATGGAAAAGTAATTTAAACCTCACTGACAAATTTTTGTTTATCTTTCAAACATAAACTCATTTCAATTTTCAGAAAACAATTGCGTCTTAAGTAATAGTACATAGATTCATAATAGATCACATTTTTTATTGGAAAACAAAATTACTAATGAAGATATAGTTTTTGCAATGCATGCAGTATTTATTTACACAGATTTATGCATGTAAGACCTTCTGTTCTGACTTAAGATTTAACAACTTTAAGATTTAAGCTTTAAGTTTAACTTTTTAAGACCCGCAGAACACTTGAATTGCATGTGAATTGAATTGCACTTGAAAAGCTTTGCAGTTACAGTTGTGATGGGCTCAGTGGGATAGCAAAGTGTCCGCTGGGTGTTTAAATGACTCCCAGCAGGTGAACATCCGTGTATTGTTTACCTACTGTTTCATGAATACTTTGTAATAGGACAATCTACTCATTTGACATATTGAGTTTCATACAGTATATTTTGATAAATGATGCTAATAGTAAATAAATAGGAATTTTTTTGTTCTCTGATTTAACTTTGTAGAAGAGTAACTGAGTAATTGATGCCCCTTTTCCCTGAATACACAACATAGTTGCTCTTTAAAAGTCTTTACTGAATAAATCCTCGTGGCCAACCTCTCACGATTCAACGTGGTGCACTGTGTACCCTCACACATTGCGTAACAATTTTTGGATGGTTTGAATATTTTTAGCTCTTTATACACTACTTGGTTTTGAAAAGACTTCAGTGTATCAGAAGAATGATCAAGGTGTAATCGCAATTCCTACAAGGAACTCACCAAAGAGTGGAGAGAATGAGAAAACACTGCATGTTGACAAGTTACCTGTTAATCAAGTTATTTTTCTTACATTGTCATAGGGGTTTAGCTTTAAAGAAACATTCCACACATCAAATCTTTTCAAAACAAACCCAATACAAAGAAATAGTTGCTTGTCCAAATTGTGCAGATATTTTTTTGGGTGGGTCCGGCAACATTCAACAAAAAAAAACTCATAAGACATAGTGAGAGGCTTAACATATGCTGTCTTAAATTTGCAACCATGTATCTCCAAGACTAAATCAACTGGTGGCCTTTTATATCTGGCTCTAGTCCTGCAATTGGACATATGATACCAGCAAAACGTCATTTACAGTGTGCATAAAAAGATTTTCCTCTGCAGCTCACACACACTTTCTCTATTATTCTGTCACATATAGCCTTTTCTTTACCACACTGTGGAGTGAACGACAAAAAAGGCACAATCAAACGAAAATCTCACTAATCTAAACAAATCTTCTAGATACAAAAAAGCCACTTAAAAGTGTAATTAATTGGAATCAAAGAGAAATTTGTTTAACAGTAAAACAAGCTTGTTAATACACAATGAAACTGTAATTATGTTAACCAAACTCTTCTAAGCCATTAAGCCTTTACTGTCAACCGCAGTTTGATTTTTATATCCATGTGCTCAAGCAAGACAAGAGATCTACAGAAAAGAAAAACCCTTCTCACCTTTTTAAATGGCTGTTGTTGTTGTTGTTGTTGTTTTCTCAAATGTAGTGCTGCTGAAGCATTCTCTGAGAGATTTTCTTGGTTGAGGTGTTGCGTTTTTATCCCAGTTGTTAAAAGGTTTAAGTAGAGCCCAAGAGAGAAAGAGAGAAAGGACGGTGTGGTTCTTCTGAAGAGAGTAAGGCAGGAGGCAAGGGTGGGAAGCACATGGAGAAAAAAAAAGGGAGGGAGGCAGCTTCTCAATGCAGTCTCGAATTACATGTGATGTCACGTACAACACAAGCCACTGTTGAACTCTCTTAATGCAGACAACAGCTTTCCATTTATTAGCTCTTTGACATGGGTTCGTCTCTCATTCAGCAAACTGATGGAATGGCATGCAGTCCAAAATGAAGACATATTTTCAGCTGGAAGAGTTCAAACTCTGAATTAAATGGGTAAAGGTGGGTTTGGAGATTTGAGGTTTCTCCCTTCCCCCGTTTTCTTGGAGGGCTTCATGGAATTATGGTCACAAGTTGTAGTACAGTGCTTAGCATGATTGAGTAAATCCCATTTTAAAAATAAATATTTTTATCAATTTCTCAGAGAATATCGGCAATGTATTTTGATGCATTTAAACAAAACAGTTTTATTAAACAGATATATTTATTAAAATAATATTTCAGTCACCAAACATTTTTAGAAATTGAACAATAATACAATTAATTTAAGCAAAATGTTGTAAAAATAAATTACAAACTACAAAATTTCAAATAAATTTTTCCTTTTTTCTTTTCTTGATTCTTCCTCTTTTTTAAATTTGTATTTAATATTTTTCTGTAACCTAAATTTGGGTGAACTAGTTTTTGGACCGTTATCGTAAGTTATTTTGCTCCAGATTTGGCTTCAGTATTGACTAATCTGATGTATATGCACACATGGAATATTGTAGACCTTCCTATTAAAAATATGAATTTAAAAGATATATTTGTGAGGGGTGTAATTATGCTGAGCACTGTATAAACGTACATGTACTTTTTTTTCTATTACCAGGGAATATTTAAATAGGGTTTTAAGATACATCTTCTTTCCCAAGTTATGTTATATTATTATATGAACAATGGGTTTTGTGGCTAAGGAATGTACTAAGAAGATTATAAGGAATTCTTGAGCAGGAAAATTGATCCTGTTCATATACGAGGAGATTACTTTCAACAGCATAAGAAATGGTCAATGAGTTCAGAAGCTTTTATGGTTTATATTACTAGAATATCAAGACTTGTGTTAAAAAAAATTCTAAAAATTAAACACTTGCTTAGTTTTTTTATTAACTTCAACCAAATTATATGACAAAAAAAAGGTTTTTTAATCTTTGAGATGTGATTGTGATAGAGCACAGAGATTTAGAGAATGTGGATCCAGATTTTGTTATAAATTGATATTCTGAATAAAAATAAATGTACTAAATAATTTATTCACAAATGCAAAGTTTTTAAAAATATAGCACCGCAGTCTAAACGGGTAGTTCATCCAAAAATAGAAATTACCTCATTATTTAATTTCCCTCATGTGATTTTAAACCGAAGAATTTCTTTCTTCTGTTGCACACAAAATGAGATAATTTGAAGAACATTGGTTGCTGGTTCCCACCAATTTCTAAAGTAGGAAAACAAATTACTATTGAAGTCAATGGGTGCCAACTACCAGCATTTATCTAAATATCCCTTTAATGTATTTTAAAATGAGCTATGCTAACAGTGCAAATAATTTATATGAATTGCTCTTGTTTATGTGTTGTTGTATGTATTAGGTGTCCGTAAGAAGTTAATGTCTGTTTTACTAAACTTATTGTTAATGTTTAACTGCAAAACAAAGAAAAAGTTGTCTTAAAAGTTAAGTTCATTCAAAAGTGATAATTCAGTCATTATTTATACACGCATGTGCAACTCCTGGGAACACAAAAGGCAAATGTCTGGGGTGTAGGAAATGAAAACACTGTTACAATATCATAATTTCAATCTCTATTTAAATAACCAAAGCGTATGACTTAACACACTGAAACAGTAACTCTGCACATATGATGATGTGTGAACGCATTGAGTAAAACTGACCTTGGTGATCCAAAATGTATTGGTGCTATGTCACATGATAAATCACCATATGTTGTGTGCTTGAACTGTGCTTTAGGGCAAGAAGTGACTGAAAATACTTACATTTCAGTCCTGGGTTAAAGAAGCAACATCTGTCTTTAGAAGATGTTGTAAATAAATAACAATGTTAGACTTTAGCATTTTTTATAAACCTGTATTGATCAAAGTGAATCAAGTAACAAACATACATTTTTGTAATGATTTAATACATTTAAATACATAAAACAAGTAAAAAAAAAATAGAAAAATATGGACTATTCTAAGGAATGAAGACAAGTCAGTCAACAATAAATTATTTAAACACTGCAGATTTGTAGCTAAATTAATAGTGCTGTAAGAACAGCATATTAAAGGACGCTGTGGATTAAAAAAAAGTCTTAATAGTTATCGTTTTACTTGGCTCCTTAAAGATTAACTACTATAAATCATTATACTCATATCCATGTCTCGAATCGTCTAAACACAGCTTAGTCTTGTACTGAAATTCCACACTAATAATATTAGTTTATAATTAGCTTCTGCTTTCTGATCAAGCATGTGTCACTAATACGACTGTTATGATCTGAATCATCTGATTTTCTCTCAAGCCCTACAAAAACATCTCAAACATTTCACTTTGGTCCTGGACAGCGCACGTGCTTACGCGTCGCTCTCGTCACGAGATCAAAACGCGCTCTGCCTGTCGGGAACTCGAGTTTTAAATGAGTAGTCCAGTACTGCTGTCTCAAAGCTCTAAAACTCCACGTCCCATGATACACTGCGTCGGACACTCCTAGGTAATGACTTCCTCTCCAGAAAAAGCTGATATTGAAGAGACAGACTGAAAAAAGCTATTATTTTGACACTCCGTTTTTGCTAAAGAATGCGGTGAAAAGTACTAAACGGCTCGTTTGACACTGCGTTTTGAAATGTAGCCATGGCAGCCGAACGGTCGTCCTGGTTTGCAGACCTGCACAGGCTGTAGTGAAAGCGATGCTGGGGGTTTGCTGAAGCCTTATGATATTCATTTGCCTTGTCCGCGGTGGGGCTTTAATATTGCTACGGAAGACAGTCGAGCAGCTTTATCTGATCTCGTTCCGTGATGGAAGAAGTCGATAGGATTTTAATTCACTCTCTAAGACAAGCGGGCACGTAAGTATCTCAGATCTAACAGGTCCCTTCAGTTGTGACAAGTCATTTCCTCTGTGCCTCAGTGGACTGATTTGTATCTTTGGACGGAATAAAGTTATTTTATGTTGACATATTTGTGTTTGTGCTCTTCCAGAGACATTGACGAGGATGTTCAGAGTGTGAAGCAGTTCACCAGTGAGCTGATCGTGGAGGCGGTGGTCAGATGCCTTCGGGTGATCGACCCAGCAGTGGGCAATGGCTTGTCCCACTCGCTGCCCCCTGGCATGTCTGCCCGCTTCAGACTGGGCATGAGCCTGGCACAGGCCTGTCAGGTGAGAGACACACGAAGCCTAGATGTCATTCTGTGTGCCTGAGTCATCTTGACCCCTCACATCTGACTGTCAGCTGATAATCATTGAAAATGCATTACTGGTGGTGAATCAGCTCTGCTCTTTGTAAGTCTGAACGATGGTGTTATTGTATAGAGTCTATCGACATTCATAGTAGATTAATATCATCTTTTAGGTAAATAAAGAATTTTTTAAACATTTGATGAAATATTAGTAGATTTTTTTTGCAAATGATAATTCATGAATGAATGAATCATTCAGATGACATTTATATGTGACACAAGAAAATGAATGTTTATTATTATAACATTGTTTCAATTATATCAGTAATGGATAATATTTGTCATTTTGTCTCATAAGTAGTATTACTAGACAGGCTTCCCTCTAGTTAGTTGGTTAACTTTTTTTTTGGGGGGGGGGGGGGGGGGGGGGGTTGGTTCATTTGCAGCTTACACTCACATAGACATCTGACAACTTCACATTTGGCATTTGTTTAAATAAATCATTTCAAATCCTTAAGTACCTTAGAAGACCTACTCTAAATAAATATCAAGTATACGGGCCATCAACTGCATCAACTCTGCTAGGCAATTATGAGACTGCTTTGGTTGGAAATAATAGGGCATGGGTAAAATGTTCCAGAAAAAAAGGTCACAAATGTCATCTGAATAAAAGCTCAGCAGATTGATTCAATTATGAATTATTAATCGCAAAACCACCCTTGTTAATTTTTTTTTAAAAGTCCATTGTTTACCTACAAGATAATTTTAATCTACTATGAATGTCAACACTATAACACCGTCATTTGGACTTCAGATACAGGCAGGTGTCCCTCTAGTTAGTTAGTTATCTTTGAGTCTCCGTAGGGGGATTTCATTTGCAGCGTCACAGAGACATCTGACAATTTCACATTTGCCATTTATATAAATAAATCATTTAAAAACCTAAAATACCATGGCAGCCCTGCTCTAAATAAATATTCATCAATTGCATCAACTCTACTTGGGTTGGAAATAATGGGGCAAGGGGAAAATATTCCATTAAAAAAGGCTCACAAATGTTATATAAAGAAGAAAAACTACAGATGTATAATTTCTAATATATTTATGGGTTCTATATGTAAGCCAGGTTCTGTTGATTTAGCCATGATCATGAATCTTTTGGTTTAACTGACACAATACAATACACACAATACAAAATTTCTAATGTAAAAATTAATAAAAATTAAATTTGTATTAGTCATCACCAGTAAAATGCCATTTAGTTGTACATAACTCAAACTAGATTAACCCAGATTAAAAGGCAGATTTTTATATATTTTTCTTATACATGAGATTGCACTGATAAGAAGTAAATATGCCTACATTAATAACTATTACCACATCAAATCAATTTTTTTGACTTTGTGCTTATGTCTTTGCCTTTTATGCTTAGGATGTTGGATTTAAAGGAGAAATTGGCTACCAGACATTTCTCTACAGCAATGAACCAGAGATACGCTCTTTGTTCATGTTTCTGGTTGAGAGGCTGCCCAGAGAGAGTGCAGAGGCCTCAGACCAGCCTGCAGGTACTTTTAAATACTGTTTTTACACTAGCATGCTTGGCATATACTCTGATATTAATATGAAATTCATACATGTATTTCTTTTTCTTCTGCTTCATCTTTTTTTAAAGCCCATAAATGTAATCAGCTAAAAATAATTAGATTTTCCACTAACGTCAGACTTCACTCGTGACATTTACTGGTCTTCTTCAGTCATTTAGTGCTTTCTTCAAATTGACCTTCAGATATGCCTGTGTCTGACCACTAAATCATGTATATTCTTCTTTTGCAATTAACCATTTTAGAATAGTGAAAGATCTGTCACTATTTCTTTTTCAGTGCAGAATATTTATTCATCTACCAGTTACAATACACATTGTAACATTTAAATTTACATCTGCTGGTATCAAAGCCCCTTTTTTCCGCTAGGAAAAATAAAGTTTTTTTTTGCCTGCCAAAATATTTCCTGCAGTTAATATCTCAAGTTATCATCACACAGTTTTGACTTCTTAGAGTTTAAATCGATTGCTAAGTTTATAAATACTAATTTTAAGTTCAATTTCTTTTTAATCAATATGACAATGTTGTATTTTTATTAACCACTGGACAAATTTCAACCAACAGGAGTCAACATGATTGAGTATTTTTTAAATTAATGTTCACAATCTTTTCTTTGCTATAATAAATTGTGTTATAGAGATTTGCAATGATTCGCCTCAGTTTAAATGGTATTATTATCTAACATCAGTAATGAATTTCTGCTTGTGTAATTATAATGAAGTGGTGTGGTTTGTGATGTGATTAACTAGGGTGTTAATATAAGAGCTTTAAGCGCCCAGCATTATTCCCAGCATTCTTCAATAAACTAGAAATTATTTATACCCCCTAATTATCCTATATTATTTCAACACTTTTGATTGCTTAATATGTTTTATTATCTTGGAAAGAATTCAAAGTCAACTTTAGTTAATAACTTGTTAATGTAATTAGAAAGACAGCTGGATACCGGTTCAGACTCACTAAAGCAAACGCATTTTGATTTTTACTTTGTTTTTTCAGAGTAGTTTGCTTGCCTATGTTTGAGCCATCACATGTTTTTGTTCTGATTATTGAATTAAATGAATCTGAATAATGAGACTATTTTCTGACAATAGTCTACATTTATCCCTCCTCTCTCAGGAAAGTCTGTGCTGTTGCAGAGAGCCATCGCTGCTCAAATTAAAGCGCAGTTGTCAGTGCCTTGGCTTCCACCGACCTGTAGACTTCCTGTTCATCGCAAAACACAGGTATATAAACTTGAAATTCAGTGCTCAAACTAATGTATGAACATCTTTTAAATGCAAAATTCTCATAAAATACATACTAGTAATTCACTGTAGTAATATTTATATTTATAATTTTACAGTAGTCAACATTCAAAGTCAATCAAAAAAAATAAATAAAAAAATGTTGACTACTGTAGTTACAGCTATGGTAACGCATTAATTGACCACATAATTCTGCTAACCCCATTATTCTTTTTTAAAGCGCCATATGATCAGAATAACAAATGTTTTCATTGTTGGGATTAACAATCAGGGTTACTCCACCAAATAGGGATTTTCCAAATCATCTCTAATTAAAAAATTGGTTAAAGTAAACCTGTATAAACAATGAATATAACATGGCTAAAAATGGCAGCGTTTAATTGAAAAGACAGCTAGACAACAAGGGTTTTGTTTTACATTTTGAAGAAATGTCATCATAATTAAACATGTAATATGCATTACACAAATGTAATTATACAATCCTGAGAAACTGAGAATTTTGCATTGGTCTATATAGTGTGTGTCTATACACTACCTGACAAAAGTCTTGTCACCTATCCAAGTTTTTTGAACAACAGGTAATAACTTGACTTTTAGTTGATCAGTTAGTATCAGAAGTGGCTTATACGAAAGGCAAAGGCCTCTAGATTACACTTATTTTACCAAAATAAAATATGATGCCTTGAATTTTAATTATTTATTTATGACAGTAAGATCTGACTTTGCTTAAAAGTCTTGTCACTTAACAGAAATAATGCACAGTATAGAATATGGTGCAGTGCAAAAAGAATGAATATTGTGTATGATTCCCATGGGCTTGGATGACTGCATCTATACATCTCTGCAATGACTCAAATAACTCATTAATAAAGTCTTCTGGAATGGCAAAGAAAGCGTTCTTGCAGGACTCCCAGAGTTCATCAAGATTCTTTGGGATCATCTTCAATGCCTCCTCCATCTTACCCAGACATGCTCAATAATGTTCATGTCTGGTGACTGGGCTGGAGCACTTTGACCTTTCAGGAGCTTTGATGTGGAGTCTATAGTATGAGAAGGAGCTTTATCCAGCTGAAGAATTTGCCCTCTCCTGTGGTTTGTAATGTAATGGGCAGCACAAATGTCTTGATACCTCAGGCTGTTGATGTTGCCATTCACTATACAAATCTCTTGCACGGCCCCATACTGAATGTAACCCCAAACCAAGATTTTATCTTAACCAAACTTGACTAATTTTTGTGAGAATTTTGGGTCCATGTGGGTTTCAATAGGTGGTCTTCAGAATTTGTAATGATTGGGATGCAGTTCAACAGATGACAGTTCAACTGCTACTTTTCCAAATAAATAACGAGAAGTTAAGTTATTTTTTGCTCTTACAACTGGGATCGACGACAGGACTTTTATCTGGTAGTGTAAATATATCACCATGTTTGTCCAGTGGTATAATTACATCAACTTGAAAACTTTAAGGACAAAAAAACAAAACATTGAAACGGGGAAGTTTTTAAAAAAAAAAACATTTATTGATGTATTTATTTATTTGTATTTTTTTTTTGCTTTTATTCATACCGAATTTATGCATTCAACAAGTCATCTATTATGATCTCAGAAACTGAATGGTTACGTAAATGAGACGTGAGATTTTCAAGAATAACACATGTTCTGTTACAGAGGTACAGAAGCATCTTCCATGCTAACTAACTGAATGACATGTGTATGTGAATGTAATTTTAGAGTTCTGGCCCCTGCCACAGTTTCCACGCCCAGCCGCTGAGCCTCCCATGTTCACTGAAGGTCTCTTCCAGGAAACAGCCAAAAGGCAAGCTCATTTTTACTTGATTAACCCAACAAGCCCCTATAGATTTGCTGTGATATGTCTTCTACGTTGTGGTATTGTCCTTGTTGGCACTTGCCCCTGAAGTGTGACTACCCCGTTGAGGAATCTGACAAAAAACAAATTCAGCTCTTATGATTCATCCATCTAACATTAGTAGGGTTTTGATGTTCTTTGTGAATTCTCTCAGAGGTGCAAGAATACTGGAGGAATTATTTGTTGCCTGTGACCGCCCAGCCTTCCCAGCCTGCCTCAGTGCCAGCATCCCTCCTGGAGAACCACATCTCTGAACTCAGTGCCGCCCAAGAATGGGAGAGTGAATGGAACAGCCAAGGCCTCCTATCCAGACTCACACCAGAGGTTTTTCTAATTCCACCTTCAGTTTGAAATGGAGATTTCAAACCAAAAATTAAAATCTGCCATTACTATTTTAAGTTATTGTTCAGGCATCTTGTCATCCGTCTTGGTTCTTCAAGGCTTAGTTGTTTTGGGATTATTTTTATATTATAGTATTTCTATTATTTTCAATTTATTTTTTCTTTTCATTCAAAAATATATTTTGGTTTTCGTTTTAATTTATGTAACTCTAACTTATTTTTATAATCCTACTTTTTTATAATCTATATCTATATTATGCAGCTGGAAGGGCATTGCCACGTAAAACATATGGCAGAGTAATTGGCGGTTAATTTCACTGTGGCCACCCTAAATAGTTTAAACTTATAAGTAAATAAAGTGTAATATTTATAATTATTTTTTAGATTTGTTTCTGTCACCAATGACAAACTTTTTGTTAATTAAGTCTTCGAACAATTTTACTTTACATATAGTTACTTACAGGTTTGTCAGCCCATTAGATTTTTTTTAAATTTGTTACAATGTAAAATAAAAGTCAGGTGTGTTTTTGAATTACATGGGGGTGAGAAAATAAGGTGGGTAAAATAATTTTACTTTTAGGAGAACTTAAAATAACTTGAACAACTGATGACAGAATTTAAAATTTTGAGTTAACTCACTGCAAAACTCTTTGTATGAACATTTCATTATAAAGTTAATTAAAATCAGTCATCATGCATTATCTTATGTTGCCCTCAGTGCATATAAATATGTAGTCATGAATTATTAATATTTCTTATTCATAATATCAGTGCTGAAATGTTTATAGATAATATGCATTTTTGCAATTGAAATGATAAATATGTATGTATTAAACAGTGTATTATACTGTTTACTACACTTACTTTGGTCAAAACGGCAAAAACCTTCAGGTTTATTTTCTTTATTTTTTTAATATAGAGCTTAAAATATGCCAAAACAATCTGAATTTGAATAGTGTTCATTTGAATTATTAACAATTGTAGTTTTATAAATCTGAACATTTATACGCCATTAAAATGTTTTTGAAATAGAATTTCTTAACTTGAATATTGAAGATCTGACATTTAAGACCACTGAATTTAAGGCAGGTTTTTAAAGGCGTTTTTTCTAACTTCATTTTTTTTCAAATTTTTTTTTTTCTGAATTCCTAGAATGCAGATATCAAGTTAGTACAAATACAGTTTCAAGTGTCCAAGATGAAAAAATTCATAACATCAAATTTAATATTCTAAAATTCAAAACCAGAAACTTAGATAGCACAGAAAGTAGGTCAGGGGTCATCAACAAGGAAGAGTAGATGATCACCAAAAGTCAGTATAAAAATCTGCCATAAAAGTTCAGTTGTATTAAAATTTAGATATTCTATATTCAAGTTATGAAAGAAATACAAATAAAGAAATTCAAAACCATTTTTAATGGCATATAATATTCAATTTTATTAATTTACAATTGTTAATAATTCAAATGAACACAATTCAAATTCAGATTGTTTTGGCATATTTTAAGCTCTATATTTTTAAGCGTAGACAATGTAAAATATGTGATTGTAAATGCAATCCAAACTAGGTCAGTATGACAAGTATCAAGTTTTACAATATGTATCATATCATTTTTTTAATGGGGTATATGCATAGCTAGTTTTTTTCAGCCACGAAAAAAACTTCCGGCGAAAGGTTCATCTGAATGTAATGTAATTCAGTTACAATCATTTTACTAGACTTAAGTATTAATTTAGTTGTTCAAACATAAATTGAGTTTACACGCAAGCGCTATCAGGAGCAGCAGGCGAGCGTAGAAACTCCATTGAAAATCCTGTGGAAAATTATATTTTTTACAATGGAATTTAAGTCAGTGCTTCTTGTCTGATCTGAGGACCATTTATTTATCGTATATCATTCAGACACTTAAGATCATAGATATTTAGAAAAAAATCAGATCTTAAACCCCGCTATTTTGTAATGGTATGACCACCGGTATGAATTCACCGGAAGTGCTTGAACTAGCTCACTGAAAATTGAAAGTCTGAGTGCTTATTTCCCATTAAAGCATTATATTAAACGTATATATAATAATATTATATTGTAATAGTAATGATATATGTAGTATAACAATAGCTTAATAAATTGGCAGCTTTTAAATTTAAATTGATCTTTAATTCATTCAACCTCAGCATGACGTCTCTCTGAGCACGACGTCTAGGCTCCCCGTCTTGATAATAACAGTAACACAAGCATGTAAATATTTTTGCTGCCGTTCTGCTCTTCTTGATGGCGTCTCTATGGTAAAGGCATGTATCAACACGAGGATGGAGCACATAGATGTCTTTCACAGTGGTGTGATATTCAGCATGTATGTGTGCTGTGAGTGTACTGCTGCCCTCTCGCATCCCAGTACCACATTCTCACCTCACCTGCCCTCCAATTCACACTGCACTATTGTCTGACCCCTAGACGCCCTCCAAGGGTCCGGCATGTATTTTTAAGAAGCATTGCTGTTTCCACCTGGTAGTAACATGTTATGATTATGTTAACAAGAATTTGATTTAAAGTCTTCTCTTGGAGATGGGGATTTTTCATCATTTTGGTGCCTTGTTGTCGGTCTGTTGAACTCACTAGTGTCTCTTATGTCATCAAAAGTTTTTTTATAGAAGTCAGAATTTTAGAAATTATTGGATTTAATTTAATTTAATTTAATAATTAAGCAGGGCTTTTTGGCATGACTTGTAAAATATTGCTGATTACATAAACAATTAATAAAATCCCTATGGGTTTATTATATAATACATACATCCAAACAAACAATTAAAATTTTGATAAATATATACAAAAATAATAAAAAGGACTAATATGAGAATTAAAAAATATAATGAAAAAAATATTATTATAACAAAATACAATACAATCTGCAACTGTACATTTGCGTTCATTCAGATGGTTTGTAACAATGTTTCTGACTAGTAATGTTCTCTCTCTCTCTTTCGCTCTCTCTCTCTCTCTCTCTCTCTCTCTCTCTCTCTCTCTTTCGCTCTCTCTTTCTCTCTCTCTCTCTATCTCTCTCCAATGTCTGCATCTCCTGTTACTCACTCAGCTACTCTCTTATTCAGTCACTTGAAGCAGTTTGTCATGACGTTACAGCACACCACAATTTCACTTTGTCTATTTACCCAGAGGTTACATTCACTCTTTTGGCTGTTGATACTGTGATCTTCAATGCTTGTTTAAAGGTTAATAGCAAATGCAATAGAGAATGTCCTCTTATAATTTTAGTACATCTCTTGATATCTTAAAAAATGTTTTAAAACAGATGAGCAAAATGTGTGTCAAATAATCAGTAACAAAATAATAATTCACCGTAAGATTATGGAAGCATACGAGTAGCAGAATTCCTTTTTAAAAAATGAAATATGTAAAATGGCCAGCCACATTTCCGACAAGTTTTGATATGTAAATTTACTCACCTACAAATTTTAACATATCCAAGTTGCTAAATTAAATTGAATTAAATTAAATATTACATTTAAAAACTACATTTATATTTTTATTTATTCTTTATTTTATCAGAAATTATGAATTGAGAACTGGGTCCTGGCCAAAATGGCAGCACAAAAAGATTTAGATACAAAATTAGACACACAGACACAAGACTTCAAAAGATTTTTTACAAATATTTAGAGAAGGAATTGTTTCTAACACAATTACACTAATTTTATTCCATAATGTCAGACCAAAGGAGAAAGATGTGGTTTTATCAGACTTCGTACATACTGTAGGAACAATTACATGTAATTTATAAGAATTTAGTGTACTTTAACTACAAGTATAATATGGTAAAACGTTACAAATACAAGATAGCAGTTTACTCAATAATGCCCTAGTGGTGAATAGAATCATATTTTCTTCTCAACTTTCTTAAATGAAGAATGATGCGTGCTGTTTTCATCCATATATTACCTCTATTGTATTTTTTTGTCTTATTTGTGGTAATTTTCCTATTTGTTTATCACAGTTACTACTGTAATGTTGAAATTAGAATGAAGAATTATGTAATTTATTAGAAAGCTACATGGTTCAAAATGATGCACTATACAAATATTTTATATTACTCCTTTTTTTAATCCTGATTCTTTTATAACTTTTTTTAACTCTCCTGAACAGACAATTAATGAAAATATTAATTCTTTTACCTTTTTATATAGAATTAAAAACGTGCATAAATATTGTTGTATATATATAGTTGAAGTTAGAGTTGTTAGCCCTCCTGTTAAATTAATTATTTAATTTTTCCCCAAGTTCTGTTTAAAGGATAGAAGGATATTTCTTAACATGATAAATTTATAACTCATTTCTAATAACTGATTTCTATTATCTTTGCAATGATGACAGTACATATTATTGTTTGACTAGATATTTTTAAGATGGTAGTATTCAGCTTAAAGTGCAATTTAAAGGCTTAACTAGGGTAATTAGCCTAATTAGGCAAATTAGGCAGGTCATTGTAAAACAATGGTTTGTTATCGAATTTAAAAACAATACTGCTTAAGGGGGGTAATTATATTGACCTTTTATTTTTAAAATAAAAAAAAAATCAGCTTTTATTCCGGCCAAAATAAAATATAATCTGAAATGCTGTGAAAATTAAATTACTTCTTTACATATCACCTGAGAAATGTTTGAAAAAGAAGAAATAATTCACAGGATGGCTGATAATTTTGCCCTCAACTATATATGTTTATGCTGTGACAAATTCTCAGTGGTACCAAAAATGTTATCAAACATCAATTGCTATTGTTTCAAAGTTCAAAGAAGTTCCTGTATCGTGACAACACCTCTTGTCTGTTGTTGTTTCAGGAGTACAGATCTCGAAAGAAAGCCCGGCTGCAAAAGCGAATCGAGGAGCAGCTTAGAACGGCAGCTCAGCCTCGTCCAGACACACACGGAGCCACGCGCTCCACTTCTGACCTCGCAGAGCTGCTGCAGTCATTCGGTGGAGCCTCCACTGGAGGAGATGTGCTGACCAAAGGCACACGTTTCACCCACACTGAGAAGTTCACCTTCACACAGGTACATATCAGATAGTGTTTGCTCACACAGTGATGTGCCAGGAGCCCCGCACTTACTGGAAAATCCAACATTGTGTAATCCTGCTTTCAGCCATGGAAAATATCATACATGTGATGGAAAATAAAATATAATTACAGGACAGTTAGCTTTTAAGTTTTTGGGAAATTTTTATTTAAGCTTTCTAGGCATTGAAATGTTCTAGAAATACATACTGAAAGATCCATCAAAAGAAATGTCTATTTTTGTGTTGAGTAAAAATAAAGTGCTGATTTGATGTATTGACTGACTGTAAACGTGTTGCTCACAGCAAAAATAGCAGCCCGTCGGTAGACTGTCATGTAATCTAGGGAGAGACAGATGTAGATAGTATTAATAGTCCTTAAAATATGCTTTCTCGACAGTACTGACTTTTTATTTTAGTTTTCTTTTTAATGTAATGGACTATAATACATCAATATAAATATGCCTTTCAAAACAATTTCTTATTTTTACTATTAATATTAATAATAAAAAGATGATGGAGAAGAAACAACATAATTGAAAACATAATAATAATGTTTTTAATCTGAATAATGTACTTGTACAACCTCATAAATGATGGCCTTTCAAAACATTTATTATTATTATTATTATTAATTATTCACAAATAATAAATAAATAGATGTTTATTATGCCAACCAATACATTACAAAACAGCTTTAACATTTATTAATAATCCTTTCAAAAGACAATTATTTATTCATTTGAATTATTATTACTTTTTATACATCTGCTTAATAGGTTTTTGACAAATAAAAACAGGGCTCACACGGTCATGGAACACCTGGAAAAGTCATGGAATTTTGACATGATGTTTTCCAGACCTGGAAAAGTTTTGTAAAAACAGAAAAAATCACAAAGTTTTGGAAAAGTCATGGAAAACAGATATCTGTATGCTTGAAAATAGGTTATTTACTTCTTTTTTTGTCCTTGGACAATCACATACTCGCACATTATTAGTGCGGTATAAACATCATCAAATTCAATTTTGCATGGGTATAAATATAAATAAAAACTAAAATAGATTGTTTCGTGTTTTACGATATGCTGTAATAAATTTGAGCATGCCTTGTTTTTCTTTTACCACGTATATATAGACATTGCATACACATTAGGTCATGAAAATTTACTTGAAGTAAAAATGTGTATGAACCCTGTAAAAAGTCTTTTGGTTTATAATATTCAAGTTCTATTAAGATCCTTTATCCACATTATTTATTCCTCCTTGGAGTCTGTATCATAGTTTTATGATGTTTAGGCTTGTAACTAAAAAACTAAATGAATGTTTACTGTTAACTGTTTGTTTAGGAACCGGAGAAAGCCGTCCAGCAGATGGCAGCAGCAGCAAGTGCTCTCCCCAGCTCTCAGCAGTCAGAGGAGGATCTAAAGGCTCAGCAGGAAGCTGAACTCTCTGCTCTGCAGCAACAGTTGCAACAACTCTCCGTCCAAATGGAAGAAGTGGGTGGAGACATTAAGCAGCTCACGGTGTCCATCCAGCAGGTAATGTCCACTCAGAAATCTAGAGTGGTTCCCTGATCTGACAGTGTGAACAATTAGGTTGTGTAAAGTAATTTAGGGCACTGTTTAGGACAGGAAGGACCTTGGCTCACTGGTGGTGACATGAGGACATCGTCATTGCACAACATCACTACTCATTTTCATGAACAACAGCAGAGCTGATGTTTTCAGACATTAGTTTTTTAAAGGTTATTTAAAGTACATTATTGATATAAAATGTTGATTGTTTCATATACCCACAATATTTCTGCCATGAATCAATTTTAAAAATCCATTTGATTGTGAACTACATTTAATGCTCAAATAACTTTTCAAAATGTCCATGGTTGCTTGTAAAAAAAAAAAGGAAAAACTAGGAAATAGAGAAGAGCCAAAGAAGAGAGGATAGTGATTGCAAAAAAACATATTTGTTATTAAGAAAATGATCTTTTTGTCTTGGACAAACTGTAGATATGTTTGATAAGAATTGGTCTGAATGGTTATTGCATACAGGTAAACAGATCAGTGTATAAGCAACTTTGGAGTGCTTGGAAATGAGCATGACGTTTTTGTTTCCCTATAGGCAGTATGTGAGGTATTTACTAAGCATTATGGGCTTAAAGCTGCTCTACCATATATGCTTTTGTTTGCTGCTGGTCCTATTCATTACACTTGTTTCCCACTTTTATTTCTGACAGGATTATAAGCTCTGTTAAAAATTTAACTGTATAGGTGTCATTAAAAAGGACATAATTATGTAAGAATTATGTAAAAGCTTTATGTGGCTTCTCTGGTGACCTGTTTGTCCTGTTCTTTATATATTTTTATTTTCAATTATTTGTTTGGTTAGTTAAAATTGTAAAAAATATATTGTTATATTATTTTATTGTTGTAATTAGTGTTATTATTATTTTAAGTGTAATCCATTAGCTTGTTCTATGCTTGTCTTTTATAATTAAGAAAACTTTCAAAATGGCAGTTTCCCTGATCAACTAGGGAGATGATTGAGATGCACACATAGACTTTAGGGCTGCATGATATTGGAAATTCTAACATTGCGATATTTATATATATATTTTTAATTTTGTGATCTATATTGCAATATAAATACAATTTTACCAGATTACTTAATATCTCTATTTGGAAAGAACTTATATTGTTAGATCGATTGGGATGATTCTCCAGTGGTAATGCATCTCCATAAAAATGTTTGGGTCCTTAACACATTTTTGTGGTCTGTGCTATTTGCAGTGCATTTTTGTAATCGCATGTGCGGCGAGTCTAACGGTATTCAAGTACATTAACTGAATGATAAAAATACAAATTATTTAATAGAATCAATCATAGTTATGGTAACAAAATGGTGTAATTTCTTATGCATAAATGCTTTTCAGGTTACAGGCTTCAAAAAGATATGCAAATGATGAATTACAATGCAAACTCAACATTGCATATATCCTGTGATGTGACTATTGCGAGTGATCACATTACAATATCGATGCTGAAACTTTATTTATATATATATATATATATATATATATATTATGCTGCCCTAATAGACATTATATTGGATGCATAGTAATTCACACTTTATATTGCATAATTAATGATGTAACAACTTTAACATGAGGAAATAATTTTTAAATTCTTCCATGAGTAATAAATAAATGCATTACTTTTTTAAAAACTTTGCTGACACTTTTTCTTGTTTTTAGGTGACAGATGAGCTGCAAACGAGAGAAGTGACTAACGCTGAGAGGGAGAATTCAGTCAAAATAAAAAGACAGACCATTGACCTTCTTCCTGACGCTGAAAACAACCTGCTCAAATTACAGGTACACAAATCATTCCACGTTCACATCTGCCATCATAAGGAAAACAGTAAAAGCTGGCATAACAGCACAGAGGAGCACAATGAAAGCACATATAATAGCCTGTGACTGATGGCATGTTTGTGTTTGTCTGTTCTGTGTGTGTGTTTGTGTTTTGGTAGAGTCTGGTGGAGTCCAGCTCTAAACGAGTGGTTCAGTTGGCCTCACAGTGGGAGAAACACAGAGTCCCGTTGATTGATGAGCACCGCAGGCTAAAAGAGCTGTGCAGCAACAGAGAGGTGCCTTGTGTTCTCCACCCATATAGAAAAAAACATGTCATATGTGCTTCTGTCTAGATATGGTTTTTCTGTCATTTTAGTTACTTGTTTATCAGCTAATAACTGGCTGGTTTGTTTATCTTACATATGTTGTTTGAGAATAACTAGTCATTTAAAAAAATTACATCATTTTTAATTTTATTTGTTTTTTCCTAATAATTTTAATCTAGTTTTAGGGCAAATCCTTAAGAGCTTCACCAAATGATTTGACCAGTTTTAATTTTTCTTGAAGGGTTGACTTATTCATTCATATGTTTATTGCTAAAATTTGGAGAATTTTATTTCCAAAAAAAATTAAGATTTATAATGGAATATAATTTTTCTATGTTTTTTTATGTTTTAACATATTTTTTATGTTAAAAATTAGAGCATCACAAAGTTGTATCAGTAAATCACTAATGTAGTTTTGATTAACAGTTTAAATTGGCAGTTTTTTTATTTTCTGTTTTATTATTATTTTCTGTTGCGAGTTTTTTATTTATTTTAACACGTCTAATATACTTGCAAGTAATTTTTGCCTTTTATTTTTGTTGTAAAAAAAAATTGAGAAAAATTGTTTTGTTTAATCTTTTTTTTTTCAAGCTCAAGCTTGATTAAATAAAAAAAAAAAAAAAATATATATATATATATATATATATATATATATATATATATATATATATATATTTATTTATTTATATATATATATATATATATATATATATATATATATATATATATATATATATATATATATATATATATATTTATTTATTTATATATATATATATATATATATATATATATATATATATATATATATATATATGAGTAATATCACCCTTTTAGCAGTATGATATGGCTGTATATTGTATACTGCTATAAGTGTGATATTGCATTTATACAACAGTTTGACGGCATAATTGTGTATATAAAAAAAGTAACATGGATGGTTTCAAAAAACGTTTTGTCAGAGGAACTACTTTCTTGTTCCGTTCATTCACATCTGCAGGTGGCGTCAGAACAGCAGAAACAGTTGCTACTACACAAACATCACTTTAGAGCTAGTATTTGAAAAATTTGTTAGCATAATGTCTAAAGTTACAACAAATTTTGATTTTGCTGACATTTCAAGAATATAAGGCGGAACAGCATAAAATGTCATCAATCTACAGAGATTTCCCAGTATTTCTCTGTTGCAATCAGGAGATCAGCATAATTAACCCCGAAAAACCTAGAGCAGAGCAAACACTACCAAATTACTATAGTGTAAATGCAGCACTACAAAATACAAAAAAGAGAGATCGACTTGGAATGTGATTTACCTGTTCTTTAATGATTTGTTAAGCTGTAGTTTGAAACTTACGCTGAAAAAAATGTATTTTTGTCCTTAAAAACCTATTATGAGGTCTCTGATGCAATTTTGTGGCAGAGTCAAAAGTACATTATATTGTCCAACAGCTGCAATTGTTGAACTGTAGTCCTCTGCCTGCTGTTCGTGTGGGTGGAGTAATACACAAAGGTGAAGAGACTGTACAAGTGCTGATATTACTTTAATATCTCACAGATATCAAACAATCAGATTCGAGAACCAAACAGAACTGCTGTAATATATAATATTATTTTTGCGTAACTAAAATAATTTTTAGATAATAGAAACAATAATGAATTGAAACATTGAAAAATAAATAATGATAAAACAACACAATAATAATAATAATAGTAATAAAATTTAAAAGTACATGTTTAAAAACAAACAATTTACATAATATTCATATATGTTTCCCAATGATGATTAACATCCTTCTGCTTGCCATTGATGATATATGTTAGTCTGTAGTTGTGTTTTTACATTTAATTTATATTATTATATTTAACGATGTCCATGTCATCAATCTTGTATTTTGTCAAAAAACAAACACGGTTATCCAATTTTTTGTTGTGTATAAAAGCCTGTGATTACACTGTTGAATGTATCTTTATTTTAATCACAGTATTTTGATGAAGGTATATTTAGTAGTAGACATGAAGCCAAAATTATGACCTTTAAATTATTGTCTGCATTTCTGTTATGTAAACTTTCACCCTAGTCTGAGTCCTCCAGGAAGCTGTCAGAGATCAAAGACCTGCATGACAAAATCCGACAGTCTGCCGAGGAGGCCAAAAAGAAGGAAAGCCTGTACAAGCAGCTGGTATGGAGACATTTTGATTATTTATTTATTTTACCTCTCAGCTCTGCATTTCAAATATTTATGAAATGCATTTACCACTTTCACCATGTTCTGACCAGGCAGCCACACAAACAAAACTAAGTGCAATAAACCACCTGTTCCATGGTAATGAGTTTATGTCCTGATTAACCCCACCCCCCTTCAAATATCATTGGTCCAAGAAAAAACTTCACTTAAATATTTAAATCACACACCAGAAACAGTCCTATTGTCTCATATTATTTAAACAGACAAATGTACGTGTTGTCTAAAAAAGCATTTCAGAAGTAAAGTTAGTTATTTATTGTGTGTTGGTTTAACATTCAGATTGTTTAAGTTCTCCCCCTCAAAATGTTTTTTTTTCCCCCAGCTAACAGAGTTTGAAACGCTGTCTAAAGATGTGTCTCGCTCTGCCTACACCATCAGGATCTTAGAGATCGTCGGCAACATAAAGAAACAGAAGGAGGAAATCACTAAGGTCTCTGATTGAATTCAACCCTTTATCTAGCCTGCAATAAAATACTTCATCTTGAGTTCATGACCTGTGTCTGTAGACATTAGCTTCACATTTGAAGTCCGCAGCCCTTCTGAAGGCTTTTGACCTCTGACCTTATTATTCGACCCCCTGCAGATTTTGTCGGACACAAAGGACTTGCAGAAAGAGATTAACGGCTTGACGGGGAAACTGGACCGAACATTTGCCGTCACAGATGAACTGGTGTTTAAGGTCTGTCATATGAATTACGTTCTTTAAAAATGAATAAATAAACGTGTATAAGCTACCATTTGAAAGACTGGTGTATGTAAGATTCAATGTTATGAAGTCTCTTTATGTAATGAAAGACTAAACAAATCGCACCTATATGGTAAAATATTATAACAGTTTTGTTACGGTGTAAAATTATCAATCAAATATTTTCTTCTTCCATATTTCTGTCTATCTTGAAATCAGTTTTTTTAGTATTATTTAGATTACCTCAAATGTGTTCGCTATCAGACATTAATAACTTGTTGAATCTTTTTCATGGAAACTCACTCTAAGACTCTCTAACAGGTTCAAGATTTAATACTATATAATTTTTTTTAAAACAGGACGCCAAGAAAGATGAATCCGTCCGCAAATCTTACAAGTATTTGGCTGCTTTACATGAGGTATGTGTATGTGAATATCATGATAAAGTTAGCCAATAAATATACATAATACATAATGCATTTTGATAATGTATCTGGTCTTAATTGATTTCATAAAATTTTTATAATTTTGTCTATAAATTAATTGTATTCCTAAATGTAGGCGCTGTGTTGAACACTTTGTTGTCATGTGTCATGAGTGGGGCCAGACAGAATCTACTGACATTTTTTGCAATTTCTGCTGAGAATTCTGTAAAAAAAATCTGTGGATTTATGTGGACAATTTTTGGTGTATCGTTACTAAAAACTTTAAAAAATAATGTTTTTACTTGTATTTAATGTTTACAATGCAAATCCAATTAGCTCCACTTATTTTGTAAACAAAGATTTGATAGGCAGATTCCGTGTGGGCCTATCATGAGGCATTATGTGCTCAATCCATGAGACAACAGTGGCTTTTTATACTCTGGCAAAGTCCATTTAAGGCAAGACATTTCACTCGGTGCCGTCTTTGGCAGTACAGTATGCGTGGGCATGATTGGGAGACATCACATTCTCCAAAACTGTTAGCCAAGCTTCCGATTAAATGACATATTTGGAGAAACCAATAAGATTGAACAACAACCATGTCATAAGTCTAGTTTTAAACGTTCAAACCAAACAAAATCAGAAAAAAAATGTTCAGGTTGCCCAAGATAAATGCTTATGCGCACTCAAAAGGAACAAGATCACGACACCAACCTCATTTATGGCTGTTTTACACATTATCATCCTCCGAATAATGCCTTGTCAGATCGCGCTACTCTTCTAAAGTAATCAACAACTTGGTCTTGACTGAGAATCTCCTCTAGAAGTGACAGTGACACTCTGTTTGAGTAGTTGCTGTCATGTGATGTGCATTTGACAGGATTGATTTTACCTCGTGTTAGTTTTATACAGATTACAAAACTAAAATGCTTTTGTTTTCAAGTGTAATGGGTTCAATTAAAAATAGAGATTTTAAGCTTTATGTGGATATACTTATGTCTGTGAAGCAATTATTCACTGAGATTCCAGTTGGTTTGTTGACCACATAAATTGTCATAAAAGCACGCGTCTGGTCTCAGCTTCTCCCTTAGAGAAACGTCAGTCTATAGCCATCATCGATTGGCCTCAGTACTAGTAGGCGGGCTTCAGTAACTAAATTGAAAGTTACACTTTTCCTCATTTAAAACTGTATTAGCGACATGTCTTGTGTATTATATAGTCTTTGGCTCTAGTCATAAGCAGTACTTTAATCCATCTGTTTAACATCTAAAACATATTAAACACAAAAGAGTTAAGAGCCTTTAGCGACTACATGCTTTTAGCATTTTTTCCTGCAAGAGATTTTTCATTTTCATCATTCTAACTTTTTTGTGCTCCCAGAACTGCACTCAGTTGATTCAGACCATCGAGGACACAGGAACCATCATGAGAGAAATCCGAGATCTGGAGGAACAGGTGTGAGACAAACCAGTATTTAGAGGCACTTTCATTTGTCAAGACTTATACAAACATGCCTCCATGTCACTTTTCGACTGTGAGAAAAGTAGGTCAGATGCTCAGACTGTTCTGACTTGGTGTGATAAGTCTTTCGTAACTCATTGAACTTGCAGTTCTAACAAGCAAAACTTCCTATAGACCCACATTGACAGAATGATTAAATGAGCCCAGACTATAGAGCTCAACTAACTGGTTCCGGAAGTTATATCACCATTCATTTATATATTGGGAAATTGATTTTAAACATTCACTGATAAACCTTTAAAACAAACCTTGTGAACTCTTAGGGTGTTAATCGATTGCATATGCTTTTTTTCTTTTATTTAAACTTATGAAATGATTGTTTAATAGTAGACTTCAGGCAAAAAAACTATTTGGCACATGATTCCATGCCGAAAATAACAATCAGAGTTGCTGTGTTATGTATTTACAGCTATAGAACTTAAACACTTAAAAATTCACAATTTCTCAGAATTTACTATTTATAATTATTTGTTTTTGCATATTAAAAGTACTCCTGTGGTTTGAGACATATTTTTATTCATTTTTATAATACACAATACCAATGTTTGAACTTCAGGACAGTTAAAACAATCAGAAACATTTTGTTATTATAACAATTTTAATTTTCTGAAATAAAATGGCTATAAGATTCTGGGGTGTAAGATTCTGTAATCTATAAGATTCATGGGGTATAAGATTCTGGACATTTCTGCTTAGAATTTTCTTAAAAAAAAATCTGTGCATTTATGCAGATGATTTTAGGAGTATTGTAACTAAAAACTTAATAAATGAAATAAAAAAAAATATATGTTTTAAAGTTTTATTTAATGGTTATAATTCAAATCCAATTAGATCCACTTCTTTGGTAATATAAGTGGATAAAAAATATCACAGTTTCACTGTATTGTGATTACTGCTGTAAAATATATATATATTTTTAAATGTCTAGGTTAAAAACAAAAACTTTTGAACACAAAATAGTTTTTTGAGAAACATTTATACTGTTTTGGAACAGTTAACGTGTCAGGCTAAATAATAATAATAATTTCTGCTGAAATAAGACTTCTGCTGTCTTCATTAGTTTCAAGCACACAGATTTCTTTACAATTTAAAATGGCATCTTTGGAGATCTTTTCTGCTGGAGATACTGTTGTTCTAAAAAAAAACAAAAAAACAATTTAATTAAAAAAAAAATTTTGAACACATATCTTTGGCTGTTTTAAAACCTTAACTTTTCTAGATTGCGGTATACCTTGAAAATGGTTATAATCCCATGCCTAATATTGACATAATTTTGCTTGAAATTTGTAAAAAATGTTCTCAGACTCTTATTAAATATAGCAAACCTTTGGCGTTTACTCAAACTCATATCTAAGAATTTCAAGTGGTCTCTTAAGTTTTTTCAATAACTGTATTATTTAACATAATATATATATATGTGTATATATGTATATATATATATGTATGTATGTATGTGTATATATATAAAATAGCAAAAAAAAATTACATACATTGTTTCTGTTGATGTTACAAACAATTTGAAATGAGCTCTTTTATATTTCTCTAATGATTTTAATTGAATTTTATAATTCAGTATGGGATTTTAGTTATTTCCCTTATTAAAGGCGTAGATTTACAGAAACTGAAAATTATCATCATTTACTCAGCTTTCACTTGTTCCAAACTTGTTTGACTTTCTTCTGCTGAACACAAAAAAATATTATAAAGAATGCTGGAAACCTGTAACCATTGACTTCCTAGGTGTTTGTTTTACTACTATGGAAATCAATAGTTACATGATTTCAGCTTTCTTCAAAATATCTTCTATGTTTAACATAATAAAGAACCTCACAGTTTGGAAACATTAAGGGTATGTAAATGGTAAGTAAATTTTCTATTTTAGGTGAACTATCCCTTTAAATGCATGGTTTTATGCTTTTTTTCCAGTTTTCAAATAGTTAGCTTTAACTCAAAGTTCATTTTTGTATACACTTTTTTTGCTTGAAGGTTTATAACACTTTTAATAAACGTAAGGGAACCAATACTGCTGAAAAAGTGTTCAGTCATTATAGTACCCTGTTAACCACCCGTTCCATCTGTTGGCTGTTAGTTTAGAAAACTAGCTTAGTATCTGTCTGTAACATGCTAGTACTGCGATAATGGTTACTAGCAACTGCGTAGCAACAATCTAGAAAGCAACCACCCAGAATAGCATACAGGCACGTAGCAACACCCTAGTTGTTAAAATTCTTTCCACCAATTTTGAATCTCTTGTTTTTGTTTTGTAGATTGAGACTGAAAATGGCAAAAGGACAGTTAGCAATCTAGAGAAGATCCTTGAAGACTACAAGGCCATCCGTCAGGAGAACTCAGCTCTTGCTGCCAAGATCCGGGAAGGCTGAGGTCTGTCTCTCCGTCTATGTTTGACGGTACCAGAAAATGAAACCCTGGCCTGCTGAAATGAGAGCTGCTTCGAGAGACGACGGTTTGGCTCCATCTGCGTCAGCCCTCCATCCGAAATAATCCTCATCACGTCAGCAACTTTCAGCTCTTTATTGAGGGTTTTAACACAAGAGTTTTTTGCATCAAAATGACACAAATTTGAAGAAATATTAGTTAAAGCTAACTCTGATCATTGTGATGAGATTCAGTTTTTTAACAAAAAGCTTGGACTGCAATAATTTGGGAAGGACCGGTACTGGTGCTTCAGCTTGGTAAAACCTCTTTGTTATAAAGTGATAACCATATTCTGAAAGTTAGCCGTGGTCTCTGACTGTTGTCCATTTAAATGGGTTGAACTTCTCATGAACCGTACTAGTTTCGGACCGTTTGATTGTGCTTGGAGGATAGTGGGCTGATAACAAGTTAAAACACTCATGAACAGCTTACCTGTTTTGTATTAAAGCATTCATTTGATAACATATCTGTTTGTTTGGCTCTGATGGATCCTTTGATCTTGGTTCAAATATTCATCATTGAAAGTTATACTGTCACAAGAAGTACTGTCTGTAGGAAAACACATTTAAGTGTCTGATTGACTAACACTGATGATTGTCCCAATCAAAATGATTTTCAAGACTTTCATAGTTTATGCCTGTCTTTGGAATGTTTGATTTTAGAGATTATATGGAAGCGAATGTTTTGTAATTTACCATGACTTGTATACTGTGCATCTGCTCAATCTCTGAACATGATGTTCTGTTATTTCACCAAGCTGTCACCGGATGTTATTTTCTTGAGGACAGACTAACTTCCTGAGGAATCATCTATCTCTGATTTAGCATCAGGAATGAGGTTTTGACTTTAGAATGTAGATATTTGACCATTCAGTTTGTCAAGATGTTGTTTACTGTAATTATTTGAGTGGTGCTGCTCAATTTGGGAGAAAGTAAAGATACAGAATCTACATCAAAAGGAATGTTTTGTGGTTTACCACAAATCAGATTTTATATATGAAAACATGTTAATTTTTCCACTTGCTGTCCTTGGGAAGTTATTAACTTATTTGACAAAATATTTCTCATTTACATTACACTCCTATCTAATATAAATGTTACTTTAAGAAACTTTTTAAAAAGTAAAAGCAATAAAATCATAGGCCTAAATGGGGTAAACACACACACACACACACACTTGTTTGTCACGTGGGCCATGTGTTGAAATCTTCTTTTGATGTAAAAGGTGATAACGACCATTTTTTTCCACACAAAAATGTCCCAAAACCACACGTTCCATCTGCGTTTACGTGTTTGGCGTGTGGTTTTTGTTTTCCCTGTTTTCTGTAATCATAGTTGCAATTAAGTTTAGGAATTAAATTTTATACCCGAAATGTTTTTGACAATATATAACGGTGATTCGGTTATTTTGATCAGGATTCTTCTGAGTCTGTCAAACAGTCCTCTGCAAAACTCTAGCCACACCCTGTTCCTTACGTTTTCAATGAATGTTGTATGATTTTCAATCTCGATGCAGCTGGAATAAGCTAGTTATTTCCGATATAAAATGACCATTTAGCAGCAACATTTGCGTCTTTACTCCCTTTAATTTATGTCCTGTTATTTATAACAAGTTGTGAATCAAATGAATGTGTGTAAAACGTGATTTCAGCACGACCTGAAATCGACTAATTGAAAAAATGTGTGCATTTCGGAAGAGTTTCATGCATAAAACCAGATTTGCTATCTTTTAGGATAAGACAGTAAGATAAGTCGAACACATGGTCAGCAGAAGTAAATCAATTGTTTTGCCATTGCACTAAAGCGTCCCATGATGCCTCCCGTTTGTTTCAGTGTTTATGCTGCAGCGGATTTGTCTATCAGCGCTCCTGACATCTGCAGTGAAACATGCAAAACTGAAAACATACAAAAAAGCTTCAGGAAAAAAATGTTTTTGAAGAACAACCCGATCCTTTACTGTTGTTCTAGTACATACATGCCAGCGTCTCCAAGAACAAAAACTGTCTTAACCATATTGGTCACGTAGCGCATGTAGGCAGTTGCTATGTCGTTTTGACCAATCGCGAGGCATGAAATATTGCAAAAAAATATATATCCAGGAAACGTATTGGTTGAACAGGCATGTAAACACGTTTCCCCCTAAACCAAACCCCTAAATGAGCGACGCGTCAATGTCCGCGTCTTATTGGCTCAACCAACCGTCAATCATTATATGTTTGTCGTTTGATTCGATAGCTCTACAGCTTGTGCCCCACCCAGCGATGCCCTCAACAAAGCTCTATCAGTTCCAACAGCAGTGGTTGTGCTGAACACGCGGGGCAAGTGCGAATGAAAGAAGTAAACAACTTCGTTAGGATAGTTTAGACATGGCTTGCAAAAAAATAGGAAGTTTTAGTAACGCAATGTGGCAAAGAGGCTCCAGCTGCAGAGTTTCCCTTTGCGCAGGATTGAATATTCCTGCTTTTGCATGCGGGAGCTTCACCTCGACTGGTTCAACAATGAACGGACAGAAATGCTGCAAAGATGGACAAAACTGTGGACCGACGAAACACTTGGCAGCTAATCATAATCCGGTTGCAGCACCAGTCACATCTCACAGACACCAGTTTGTGGGCAAAAGTAGAGGCGAAGAATCCCTGACCAAATCTGGCAGGGCTTTTTCATCCACGGCCCCGCAGATCAACAATAAAACATACCTGTGGGCAAGATACAATGAGATGAAACGGCTCGTGCACGGTATGTTGATATAACTTCAGTTCTTAAATGTGATCATCTTTAATATTTGCACGGGCTCCAAAACTCGTTCGTCCTCTTTTCAACCCTCCTAAAGAGGCGCTGGCCTCTGGACATTTTGTAAACAACTGCCAACTGCCATTCACATGTCCAGAGCATGATCGATGTTTTTTAATTCACCATAGCCTCCGGTCTAAGAAAGATGGGCTTATTTGCCATGTCTATGGACAGTTAAATAAATAATTTACACATTATATATATATATATATATATATATATATATTAAATAATAATAAATAAAAAAAATCAACTTTAAGGCTCATTTCCTCGTTCCAGATTTGATTCCTCCAGGAGTGTGCAGTCTCCTGAACCCCTCCACCATCTACGCCAATAATGAGGTGAATCTGGAGGAGGTGGACATCTACGGCTTTGACTATGATTACACGCTCGCACTTTACTCCAGCGCGCTGGACGAGATGATCTACAACAAGGCGCGAGAGTTTCTTGTTCAACACTACAAGGTTCGAGAAATACAGTTAAAACCTATTATTTGGCCATGAAACATATTGTTTGCATATTTTGTTGTTATTAAAGAAAAAGTATGTAAATATGGCATATTATAACAGTGTTATAATGAGGTAATACGCAAGAAATCCGTTCACACAGAAAGCGTTTGTGCGTCTGACGGGAGATGCAGGGAAGTGGATTGAAATCTCGTTGAACTTATCTTAACATCAGCTCACTGAGCTTTCAAAACACACAGTGCGCAATAACAACTGTCCAACACTTTTGTCTATCTGCATTTACTAAAGTACATAATTTAGAAACAAGCCATGAACAAAAACGTGTCTAGCACAATGAAAGAAAGGTCTAGAGAGGTGGTTTTTAAAAGAGTTAAAAAAAAAATCTATATGTAAAGGACTTGACATTTTTACAGAGCAAAACAAAGCAATATATTCCAAGTAGAATGCAGAAATGACATAACAATTTTGCATTTAAAACGCAGTATTGCAGAATAAAAAAACATGTCTAGAAATGCAATTCGTTTTAAAAATTCAAGTAAAGATTTATATAGAAAACCATCCGCTGTTTAATGTAGAAGTGACAAGAAGTGACATGACAGAACCAAACCTACTTTTGTCTTTTTAACTTAAAAAAAGAAATAAAATGCATTTTGTTTTAACTCTTAATCTTAATACCTAAATGGAAAGAGCTAGCAAATTTTTACTCAGAAAAAAACATTTAAGACTGCAGGATAGTGGAATAACAAATGTTAGGTAAAGACTGAATGTATTTAATTGTACACTATCGGTCAAAGGTTTGGGGTCAGTTTTTTTCATGTTTTTATTTTGTTGATCAGGGCAGCATTTATAAAATGTAAAAAAAAAAGTTAAACTGTTAAATATTTATTTATTACTTATTATATGTAGCTTCAAATGAAATTATTGCTCCAGTCATTATTGCTTTTATTACTATTACCATACCAATAATGCTAATAATAACAGTAATTCATATTACAGTGATTTCTGAGGAATTATGTGAGTGAAGAAGCTAAAAATCATCATTAAAATTACAGCAATAAATAATAAACTACTTTTAAACAGTTATTTTATAGTGCAATAACATTTAACAATTTGTACTATATTTTTTATTAAATAAATGCAGCCGTGGTGAGCAGAAGAAGCTTATTTTAAAACATTTAAAAACCCTTGTGTGTGTATATAAACATCTGTTTTGCATTTAAAATGACAAAACACAGTAAAGTGGTATTTTATAAATATGCAAGGTCTACTTTTAACTAGAGATCTGTGCTATTAGCACATTGTAAAATATTCAAACACAACTGTCGAGAGTGTTAATGTTTCTGTTGAATAATAATGTAAAAGCAGCACAGTGAGATGCAAAACATGTGACATGTGAACAGCCCCTTAACATAAAGAGGTCATTCATACTGAATGCATAAGTCTCTTTACATGGACTTAAGGCATGGCTTGTAAAGTTAAACTAATTTTAGTTGCATGTTTTAAACACTTTAAATGACGTGAGCATAACAGTCAAAACACGTCCATCGTGAAAGCCTAGAAGAACAATAGAAAAAGCACAGCAGTGGAATGCAAAACGCATTCTGTTCGAATGGCCCCAAACACAACAGATGAATCCCGGACCTTTTTGCTTTAGCCGTTCAGATTTTGTGCAGTTCTGTTTTGCTGTATTGTTCCAGTGATGGCGGTCTGTCTGGGGAGTCATGTGGAGTCAGGGGGTGTGAGGTTAAAGGTTGGCATTTCTGAGAGGACTCAAGTATTGCTGTGTCTTTCTTTCCTTCTTTCACTAGTACCCAGAGGGAATCAGTAAGTACGACTACATTCCCAACTTTGCAACTCGGGGCCTTCACTATGACATCCAAAAGGTGCAATAAACATTCCAGATTTGATTTTAACAGCATTATTTATTTGAAATGTGCGGTAAAATGAATGAACCCCCTTTTATTTGATTGATACAGGGACTGCTGATGAAAATTGATGCTTTCCATTACATCCAATTGGGCACCGTTTATAGGTAAATTCAGATTAGAATTCAGCTTGGTTTGTGTGGAGACGCATCTTATATAATTCATAGGGTTTATTATTTATTTATTTGTTATTTTACTTGCTTTATTTTTCTGCATACGCAGGGGTCTGAAGCCTGTCCCTGATGATGAGGTCATGAAGCTTTATGGAGGCTCAAATCATGTTCCCCTCCACCAAGTCAGCGGATTTTATGGCAAGGTGATTGCTCCGCATTAATTTTTTAAGCATTTTTCTTTTTTGCACTCGAGGGCAGATGTTTACATAGCAATGCTTACATTTTTCTGCCTCATTACTGAGAGGTCAGTGAGGGTAATGTGGTGCCACCCTACAGGAGCTCAGATCTGATTTTGTGTGCCCAGTCACCATGAATAAGTGGCATAGCTCTATATACCTACAAAAAAAAACATTTCAGCCCCTTTCTGTTGGAGATGGTTATCAGGCACGTTCCTCTGGGCAGTGTTTACATGGTCGTGGGAAACCCTGTGTTTTCCTAACTTGGGTATTTAGTGGTAAATCGATATCTACATGTTTCTGGTTACTCCGTGTTCCAAAATATTTTATAAATGATAAAAAAATGGATGTAGTAAAATATTTAGTAATGGCTAATCTTTTGAAGTCTAGTCCAACTTGTGGCTCACAAGTCTGTATGAATTAGTTATATATTGCTGACAGTAGAGAAAAAACAACAGATCAAACAATTTGCTTAATAAACTGTTGCATGCTTGATTTAAATCGATGTACAGTTGAAGTCTGAATTATTAGCCCCTTGTTTATTTTTTTCCCTAATTTCTTTTTAAAAGATCGAAGATTTTTCAACATTTCTAAACATAATAGTTTTAATAACTTATTTCTAATAACGGATTTATTTGATCTTTGCCATGATGACAGTTAACAATACTTGACTAGATGTTTTTCAAGACACTTCTATTCAGCTTAAGGTGACATTTAAAAGCTTAACTAGGTTAATTAGGTTAACTAAGCAGTTTAGGATAATTAGTCAATTTATTCTTAATGATTGTTTGTTCTGTAGGCTTTCGAAAAAAATATATAGCTTAAAGGGGCTAATAATTTTGACCTTAAAATGTCTTTAAAAAATTGAAAACTGCTTTTATTCTAGCTGAAATTAAACAAATAAGACTTTCTCCAGAAGAAAAAATATTATCAGACATACTGTGAAATTTCCTTGCTCTGTTAAACATCATTTAGGAAATATTTAAAAAAGAAATGAAAATTCAAAGGGGGCTAATAATTCTGACTTCAGCTAGTGTGTTTTTTGTAGTTCATATTCTGTACTATGTTTTAGGCTTGCACGATATTGGAAAAATCTGACGTTGCGTTATTTTGTTTTTCTGCTATATATATCGCGATATGTATAGAAATTCACCAGATGACTTGAATTTAGTTTGATTGGGGTGATTTTAAAGGGTGTCAATCATAGATAAATAATAATAAACATATCACAAGTCATGTGTTGAATCGTGAGTTTATACCATTAAACTCTAACAATCGATTTAGATCAAGTTTTAATAAAGTGAAGTTAAAGTCATTTGTACATCAGGTTGTCCTGGCGCTGAATATGGTCCATGTAAAATGGGTTTTCTTTCTTTGTCTCTTTGTAAGGAGTATTTATCATGCTGTTATGCAAGAATAAGTTCAGATGCAAGTCTGATAATAAAGTTTTGTATTGTTATGATTGTGCTTATCAACTACAATCTCTCAATAATGCACATCCTGCGATTTGACTATTGCGAACACATTGAGATATCTATGCTTAAATGAAATAATGTGCAGCCCTACAATGTTTTCTTGCCTTTTCATATTTTTATAAGCCAGTAGAGAACCAGTGTACAAAGTTGTCACTTTGAATTTTTCTTTTCTTTTTTTTAAATCCTTTTTTTTTTTTTTACAAACTGCTGATGTGGCCATGCAAATTCAAGACTGTTAGATTTGGTTAAAATACTGGCTAACTTTGTGTGTGTAAGGTTTTTCAGCAAAACGGTCATTAAAATATATGACCTGCAATTTCCTAGCAGTCGCACAAAAGTATTTTCATCTCCTGCTAGATCTGACATGTAATTTTAGCACGTAGATGAAAGCAGCTTTGTGTAAATGACATCAGTCTCATGCATTTTATTATGGTTTGTTTCAGGGTCCCAAAATGAAGCAGTTCATGGACGTTTTCTCCATCCCCGAAATGACTCTCCTGGCAGCTGCAAACGACTACTTCATCTCAAACGACATCGAGTACGACCCAGTGCATCTCTACAAAGACGTCTCCGTAAGTGTCAAGTGAAAACACCTTGGTGAATCTCGCTCAAACCACTGTGTGATTTCCTGACGATCAGAAACCTGTAGGTGAATTAGCACAATAAAGCCGGCCTGTTTTCACAGACTGTGGGAATAGTTTACAAACTGCTTTTGTCATTTAAAACCATGAGAGCTGTTTCTTGTCTTTCGTTTTGTAAACTCTGTCGTCAAGCTGAGCAGATTCTTTCTTCAGCCCATGGTTAAGCACCACTGACGGATTTGTTTTCTTTCAGCCTGGATCACGGTGGTCCTGAATTGGGTTACAGAGTGACTTTGTTTTTTCATGCTGTTTCTGGTCAATTTACTTGCAAAAAGTAGTCTTGTCTTTCACTTCTGCTTTCCAACCTTGCTTTACATTCTCTTTAGCTTGAGCCGATTAACTGGAAATAAAAAAAACTTGGTCAATCTTTTTAGTTTTAGACCTGGCAGATGTGTCGGTATGAGTCCAATAGGTTTTTTTAGTGGGTAATTAGGGGCTTGCCTCATTAACACGTTGGCCGCAGCGCCTTTCAGGAAGTCGAGCGTCAGCACGCCACAGTTGTTTATCTTTTTAGTGCAGCTTTTTGAGTGGCTTCTGACCGCACTGCTGGTAGAACAGATTGTACTGTACCCGCAGAGACGCGAATGTACGTAACATGTCAGAGGGGGAACCGGAAACCTGGCACCAGATCAAAGTAAAGCGAGTGAAAAGGCAGTTTTAAAAAATCATTTTACTTACTAAGGGGAAAGGGAATAAAGGGAAGATAAAACAGAGAATCGAAAGTGTTTTGTGTCAAACGCTGGTTCAGAAAAACAAAAACTTTTATCATTTGAAAAATGTAAGCATTGTCATGCTCTGTTAAATCTTTTTTTTTTTCTTTTTTAAAAAACTTTTTTTTAATAATTAAATGGAATTTTAGGCTTCGAAAAAACATTGTATGTTTACTTCTTCAAAATCATGACAAAGATTTCACAACTATCTAATTCTACAGCAGTTTTGATTTAAAAAACTGAAATTTATTTACTCTAATACAATTTTAGTCATGTTAAAGGTAACATCAATCTAGCAACAAAATAAAATAAAACTTTCAATTTTATTGTTCATTGTTTGTTGCTGTTAGTAAATGCATTAACTATTGGACATTGTTGAAAGTTTTAACATGAACTCACAATGAACAACTTTTTTCATCAACTTTTGTTGATAAAGATGTATAAATACTCTAATAAATGGTATTTACATTGTTTGTTCATGTTAGCATATACTCTAAATTTAACTATTAAATTTAACTGTTTATAGTTAGAAATTTAACCATGGAAGAATATTATTCTTTTTTTGAAGTATTTTTTAATTTTTTTATTTCTACCACTGCAATGTTGTCTAATGTAAAATTATATTAGGTCAAATTTATTGTAATTTTTATGTTAATCTAAGCTTGTTAATGAGGTGATATGACGATGCTTGGGTATCTGTGAGTCTTTAAATAAGTGAAGTTTCATCGACTAATTTCGAGAGAACCACGTGATAAGATTGAGCACGGCTGGTTCTCATCAGTAATCAGTAATAATTCAATCAGCTTAAAATAAATTTGTACCCTACTGCATTGTCTTTGTTTTGAAAGAATCCCCCCTTCCATCTCATCTCCTCCTTTTCTAAGGGGAGCTCTCGAGACCTACCTGATCTCAGACCACCTTTATATGCTTAATGACCAGACGGGAGCCTTGGGCTCAATAATCTCTGAGCTCAGGGTCCTTTCTAGCATATCTAAGTGTGAACTCTTGAAAATGGTAAAATGCCAGTGAAGTGACTCTGGAATCAGTTCTGGTTATGAAATTCATGTGTTCATGTCCTCATATTGTAAGAAAACAAATGCCTAAAACAGCATAAACATCAATCGTGACATACCTAAAATTAATAGTTTGTTTATCTGATTAGGTGTACAGACCTACTTTTGCTTAACTCATCCAAATGTTTTCAAAATCTTTCAAAAGTTATTTTATTTTATTTTTTTTAGCAAATTCCATTTTTATGATTACAGTAGTCAACTTCTGAAGTGGATTAAAAATGTACAAAGTAGTCCTAAGACAAAATGGGTATTGTTGAAAGGTTTGGATCCACTTGACTTCTGTAGATACCCAAATTTCCATCTTTGTTTTCTAAATTCTGAGAATTCATAGAGCACCAGCAATTGAACTTACATGAAAAACTCTGTCTTTTCAGGATGCGATTGGAATGGTGCATATCAAGGGTTACATGTATAAATGGATTATGCAAGATCTCGGTGAGTATGAACAAATATGCACCCAAATCATATCCATACAACATGAGGCACAAAATAGATTAAAATCTCAGTTCGAGTAGGACTTGCAATGAGTTTCTTCAGCCAGTGTTATTGAAACCTGTAGCTAATAGAAACCAGACGTGAAGATGACCCTCACAGACCCATTTTGCGCAGTGCGTTTTTGTGTGTGTGTGTGTGTGTGTGTGTGTGTGTGTGTGTGTGTATAAAAGCAGAGCAGTCTTTTGTTTTCAGAGCAGCAGACTGTTGCATAATGGCATCTCTCTGGAGGATGAGATTTTAAGCAAGCCCTTCTGGCCCAATCTAATCTGTAGTTTTAATTTGTTGTATCCCTGCAAACAAGAAGGGAACATGTAAATCCTTATCACAGATGTTTCATTGCAGTATAAACACTTTTTATGTAAACAGGAGAACCCGATTTGATCAGATTCTGCCTGACCATCATCAGTCTGCAAAAATGACTGATTTGTAGAATGTAGACTGGCTTTTAAAAGACCCCCAGATTTCTGTTTTTCAACTTTCTGCCTTTTGTGACCCTGTTTCCTTCCTTATTTGTTCTCCAGAGAAATACATTCTGCGAGGAGACGAGACGTACGCTGTGCTGCACCGGCTGGCCAGTCAGGGGAAGAAGCTTTTCCTTATTACCAACAGCCCCTTCAGCTTTGTGTGAGTTTTTGTGCTTCATCACATTCAAATGCATTCATAATGTGAAGTAGATTTAAAGGCCTCCTTAAAGTGAAGCTCCCCCCCAATATTCATTAATTCAGAGTATTTGTGTCTGTGTTTTTTCCAGTGATAAAGGCATGAAGTACATGGTCGGAAAAGAGTGGAGGGACTTCTTTGATGTTGTCATTGTTCAAGCAGACAAACCACATTTCTTTAATGACTGCATAAAGTAAGTTTGCCTTAATGTAAATGGAAGATTTTGAAGGATTAAAAAAAAAAAAAGTAGTCTTCAGCATTTATTTAGTCGATCATGCATAAAACAGGTGAAATGCCGTTTATACGCATGCGCCCGTCAGGATTAGCAGGCGAGCCCAGACATGGCATTGAAAATACGGAAATAAAATAAATGCTCATATTTTAAAGGCATGGCGCTGATAAATGTAATTTAATGCAGAACTTCTAGCACAATTTGAGACCCATTTTAAATCAATAAAGCAGGGAAGATTGTTGATCAAAGAAAACAGACCTTAAACATGCTGATTTTGTAACTGCATAGTTCAGAAGTGCTTGACCCAGGTTACTGCAAAATTAAAAGTCCTTTTTTATTTAACATGCAGGTGAATTTTGACAGTAATGATATATAACTAATGGACACATTTTTTCATCAGCTAATAAGAAATTGTAAAATATATAAACCTTTGCTGCCAGAAATAATATTTTACTTAATTGGATTAGTGTTTAATCTCCATCACTTGCACAAGATAATTTTTGAGTTATTTTTTATTAATTTTTTTGGACTCTATATTTGGATTCTTTGGAACCTAGTCTTTTCCCTAAAAGGAATATTGTAACTGTATTGTTATATGAAAAATAAGCAATGTTTTTAGCGATTTTTCTGATCTTTTTATTTTGAGATAGTCCTGTTTAATATATAAATTGAGCTTCTTCTTTTTTTCCTTTTCTTTTTTTCTCTTTATTGTTTTGTATTGATATTTTTCTTTGCAAGTCTTTTGAAGACGTAGTGTTATGTCTGTATTATTGTGAAAATCCAATTCTGCATATACCCTATTTAAGCTGACATGACAATAAACCTAATTCTGTTTTTATCAATAGAATTTTCAAAAGAACATTTGTTTGAAATTAAAAAGTTATTTATAAATTTAGCTTTCAGTCAATATATTAAATTTGAAAAACAAAATGTTTTGACTTTTTCAGGGATTTTAATAAAAATTTTTGTCCTTAATTGTTTCTTTTTGGCAGTGTTTTAAATCGAATTTCTTTGATTATTCCAGACCGTTCAGACGTTTGGACAGCAATGGAGACCTGCAGTGGGACAGAATTAAGACTTTGGAGAAGGGACAGATTTATAAACAGGTAATGCAGATCTGCTTTTCTTCTGTATCACTTTTGTTTGTTCAGCGAAGATGATTTTGAGCAGTTTTTTCCAGGAGGCTTTTATTTGCTACATCATTTATGCTGATTCATCTCTCTGTCTGGATTAAACCAGGGATTACAAATGCATTTGGGACAGTTTGTTCAGAATTACTAAGTCATTTGACCTATTTATATGCCTCCTTTTGTTATTTAGAAAAATACATAGTTATTTTTTTTTGGCTAAAACAAAATTTTACAGCGCCTGTAAGGATAACACAAATCTCTTCAGCTAAGCCACAGATGCCCAAAGTAGGGCCTGCTTGCCAAAGTTGGCCCATGGTAACCTTTGATTTGGCCCACCATCCCATCAGAAAAGAGTGGGAGAATGATGGGGAGGTAGTTGAAGCGAATGTTTTTGACAGAGATGGCCATTTCCAGTTTAACGTAACCTTTTGTTTTATTGCTAAGCTACAAAAAATGCAGATTGAAATTAAATGATTCAATTAAATGTTGTAAATGAATCAGACTTTTAAAATGTAAATACTGTCAGATAGAAGTCAATGCTTAAGGTATTTGCGAGCAAAACAAGGTAAAGGCAGAAGCAGCTCGACTATTCCCTATTGAACTGCATTGTGATATAAATGGGATTGTTGATGATTTTACTGTAATAATTTCATTAGTAAACCTTACATAAGATACTTTAGTACATAAGATACACTAGTTAATATGATTATTACTAGTCATTTTTAAATATTATCCAATAAATTAGGAAATTACGCAAGGTAAATTTAATATATACGGTTTGGTGTATATATTCGGCCCACAACCCACAATCAAGTTTGCTTTTTGGCCGTTTATAGGAAAAAGTTTGGGCACCCCTGAGCTAAGCATTGCTTATCTGAGTGATTTATCCACATTATTCTGCTGTTTCAATTTGGAAAAAGTGGAAAAGAAGGTGACGAGGTCAACCTGAGTCTCAACGGAAAAATCAATGTAACACAGTTCAGTGTTGTCAGGCTTGTACGAACACACTTGGCTGACCAGCACTGAAACTACGTGCACACACTCAAGCTAAAACAGCAAATGAAAACCATCCTAAATTGGGAAAGACTTATGGGAAAGTTCCCTGGCAGAAACCTTAGAGCAAACCCTTCCAACTATACGACACGAGTGTTGACACGTAGCTTCCAGAAAACCCAAGTGAAAAAACCTGCAGGGTGTTGTCATTTTAGCTTAGTTGAGACTTTTACATCAATCACAAAATTAGCAGTTGGCTAACAAAACTGCCTTTGCTTTGCTTCATTTCAGGGAAACCTTGTGGATTTTCTCAAGCTGACAGGATGGCGAGGATCCAAGGTTTTTTATTTTGGAGATCATCTCTACAGTGATTTGGCCGTGAGTCATCTTCATGCTTCTGTCTGCACATTTGTTGCGCATATGCCTGGCTTTTGTTTTACTGCTTTAAGCTTTAGTGTTTTCAGCAAAAGCTGCAGTGAATATCACTGTGTAGCTTCTATAGTCAAACCCCCTAGTTTTTCATGATTTTCTTTGTGATTGTTTTGACAATGACACAAATCATAAAAATAAAGATTCTTTATTTTGGTCTCTTGTCAAGACAATATCTAAAATGGTAGGGATTAAGCCAAAGGAAGTTTGTATGACTTTTATTTTTATCCACAATCTTACTTTCTCACTCCCTGGAGCATCTGACATCATGTCACAGATAGGACATGGGCTTCCTCTACCTTAATATACCTAAAACACGGATTGCCGTAAAACTCGTTAATGGCAGGGAAACGTTTTCTCTTTTTAATTGCAGGGAAAGAGTTAAATGAAAACATTTATCAATTTGACGCACACCATAATACTGTCTATACATGTAAAGAATAAATAATATCCTTTAATTTGGTCGCATCAAGCGGCTGTGATCCTTAAACCAATTTCCATCTGTTCCGTTGCTCCGTTTGCTCTAACTTTCTTTTGCAGTCTGAAGCACTTCTAATGCACAAAGCGGCAAATTCGCGCCACAGGATATCTATATCTCATCTTTGCTATGACTTCACATGCAAATCTCTCGTGCTTCATCTGCGCCTGCTTACTGCAGAAGCTGAAAACTCACCCCCGCTCCCCATTCCATGTAATGTAATGATTGTGAGGGCGCAGGTGAGACGTCATTTTTTTTCCCGTGACACTTAAAAACCTCACATGCGCTGTGCATACAACGTTTGTAAGTCATGTAAAACAAATGCAAACTGAAATAAATATAATTTGATTATATGGTTTGGAATTTGATGTTTTATGATGAGATTATTTACATTTTTTTGATTATTTTGTGTTTAATTAAGAATTTTGTGTGATCGTAAAAATTAGCGACTTTTTTAGATTTTGCGTTGGATTCAGCAATTGCAGAATTGCGAAAAAACTAGGGGGTCTGAATAGTCATAAAATGTAATTATGAATTGATTATTGTCTAAACATCCCATTCTGTCATTTTTAGGACCTGATGTTGCGTCATGGCTGGAGAACAGGAGCGATTGTTCCCGAACTGGAGGTGGAGACGAAGGTGGTGAACACAGAGCAGTACGCGCAGAGTCTCACGTGGCTGCAGGCGCTTACTGGGCTGCTAGAGCGCATGCAGGTGAGCATTAAGACTTCTTCAAAATGCTTCCTGTTGAGCGTTGCTAAATGTTGGCATGAGTCAGGAATTACAGGGGTATTGATGTGAAATTTGCAGTAAAAACTTAAAACATGAATGCAAATAGAAAAAATATATAATAACATTATATTGAAATTATCTGTTACAAACCACAGAGTTATGGGATCAGAAAAATATCAACCTGTAAACATTTTTTATACTTTTTAAGTGAGTGAAAATAAACATGCATTTTGGATGTGACCAAAAGAGTTTGATAGTAATGTAGAGGCTGTTTATAAGAAGACCAGTCAGCGTCTCTGTCTCTTCCCCAAGTGGAGAAGTTTTGATATTAGTACTGTTACAACCGGCTCAAAGTTGCAACATTAGAGAGACAATACGGACCAGGTAAATTGAAAAGAGAAATGATTTATTAACAAAACATATAATTAACAAAAGTATTTAAAGCAATCCAAGTCAGTATAGGTGAAAGTCAGTAGTGAAAAGCATGTGTATGGAAGTGTACTGAGCTCATGATCCAAACACAAAACTAAATCAAAAACGCCAAGCAGAGACGTCCGGCTAATCGAGCTCCTCTAGACCGAATGCCGGACTCCTTATAAAACACCCCACGATGAGTCTCAGGTGGGATGACCCACCCACCAATCTGCAATCACGCATGCAGGCTCTGCAAAAATCACACAAAAAAACACACATACAAACAGGTCCCACATGGGACCTAACAGTACACAGACTATAATCATGACATACAGATCATTAATAGAGAGTGTTCTCACTTATATTATAGTTTCGTTGTTTGGTAACTCGACACTTAAACAGAAGAAGAAATTATTGCTAATTATGAATCAGGCAAATAAGATAACTGGTCTCAAACAACATTTGCCGCAGATTCTATTTTACTCCTTTATGGAAAAAAACAGCAGTTGCGATTTTTAAAGATAGTACACATCCCCTTCACTCCACTTTTGAAATGTTACCATTAGGACGTAGGTTTAAAAGTCATAGAGCCCGAAGAAACAGTTTCAGATCTTTCTTCATGTTCTATTGAAGAAAAAAAACTCCATCTTTGATTAAAGTTGAGTTAACTAACTCTTCTTGTTTGAGTTAACGATCCCTTTTAATGAGATCAAAATAATGGCTTCTGCGTGACATGTGCTTGTGTTCCTCGTGTGGTTACAGGGGACTGACCTGATAAGTTTGGCAGAGGCCCATACGCTTGATATTGATCTGAATTGATTGTTCAAGTCTAAAGTTAGATTCTCTGTGTAAGAAAAGCTTGGCATGATCAGGGTTATCCATTGAGAATCCATTCAACCGTGTGCTCTGTTATAAAATGTTTGGGACAAAAGGGAATTTAAAATGTAAACAGACAATGTTTCTTTACATACAAGTCAGCTTGTCCTGAAGCAATCACTCAGTACACAAATAATTGGCTTTTCCTGTGTTTGTGCAAAGGCCATAAGAGTTTTCAACGAATTGGCCAACGAAAAGAATGATAACAGGAGCGTTGAATAAGCCAGACATTTGATATTAAAGAGTAACCACTTTTTGTTGTTATTATAACATTTTTGTTTTGGTTTGTGGAGCTTAGTTATTTTTTAGACCAGGTGTTTCTAATGTTGAGTTTTAGAATAGTTTTTAAGTTGAGATTTCAGCATTGTTCCTACTTAGTTGTTACTACTTAGTGACATTGTTACTACTTAGTCAGAAACACAAAGTTTTTATTTTAGGAAACATTCACAGAAAATGTAACTGAGGCACATTTAATCAAATTGTGCTGGGTTTGCTGCAGTAAGAAAGCTCTTTACGTCAACGTTGCAGAATTGTTTTACAACTTTAAACCCAATTTAGTTGTACAGTTTTTGCTTAACTTTAAGGAAACTACAGTGCTTTCATTTGTTCTATCCTAGAGGCATCTTAAATCCAATTCTAAAAGTTTCCTTGTCAATTTTTGAGAGTTAATTTTCTACAGAAGACAAACTTTTTTGACCCTCATGCTTTTCAGATGTATCGGGATCCTGAGTCCAAGAAAGTTCTGCAGGAGTGGCTGAAAGAGCGAGAAGAGCTACGGTAAGTGAAGCTACACAATTAATTCATGATTTCACTTACTTTCTAACTAGTTCAGCGAGACTCTTTTTTTTGGATTTCTTTCATTTCATTCAATTTGACAAAATATTCAAATGTTTTGAGTTGCTTTCCGAACACATCTACAACTAGCCCAAACGTTGATCTCACTACAAACAAGTCATAAATAGAATGGGAAAATAATCATTCATTGTTTAGATGGTTTTGTTTTATCTTGGATAAGCTCAGCTCAGCGCTTCTGACCAGTCAAGTTTGAGTCATTTGTTTAACCAATGCACACTTTGAGCCATGAATAGTTCCTCTGTCCAGTCTTCAAGTTTTTGAGTCATTTGTTCATCATGTGACAGCATGTAACAGACGAATGACTCAAACCTATGGACTCAATAAATGAACAGATCTTTTTTTTTTTCAGCTCTGACTGCATTTTGTCTTTTAAGTGATCAACAAATGACTCAAATTAATTAATCTTTCCACCTGTACAATGTGTGAATGAACGAATCGCTAGGAGCACACCCCTCTTCCCGAGTCACATTAAAGGTCTCGTGAAATTAAAATAAAAACATTTGCGTTAGTCTTGTTAGTTTTAAGGATATCTATTAGTTGGCGACGTCCATTGGCCGTTTTTTAAAAAGGGGGAGGAGCTACTGTTGCACCCTCTTTTTATTTTTCAGTTGAGATTACATCAAACATTAAATGAAAATGCAAATTTCAAAGCACTTCATGAGATCTTTTTGGCTAGTTTCCACTGGTCACCAGGTTTGCATTTCCACTGCCAGAACATGATTTGATTATAACTGCAGATCAATTATAGTGCAAAATAGTGAAATAGCTTCTGTGATTTAATAAATAAATGCAACATATATATGAACACATACAGACCCTTACATTCCCTGATATGTTACCAATTACAGAAAAACTACACACAGCATACATTTAGACCTTATTTGGGTTGACCATGACTCGCTATTATATGTATATATTATTACGGTGTAAAGTCTTGGCTGTGTTTTAAAATATCGCGCCTCTTTTGTTTTCATTCTGCTGGCTTGTGCACGAGCTAGCGACGTTTTCCTGTAAACCAATAGCGTTCAGCTGCACGTCTGGCTTCGCCTTTTGTTACACTTTTATTGTGCTAGGTACCCTTGGATACCCAAAAAGTGGTATTGGTACGGTTCACTTTTTGGTACACTTTGTCAGTGGAAATGTCCATAAAAGCATACCGAACTGTACTGTACTGCAGTGGTTCTCAAAGTGGGGGTCGCGGGACAATGAGAGGGGGTCTCTTGGTGATTTCCAAAAATCGAATAAATTTGAACAAACTTTTAAAATTACCATTGTTAATCCAAAACCTACAGAAGATAAAAATACAGTAGGTACATGAAAATACAATATCCAATCAAAACGCCATCAGCCTTTAGTTTTTGTTGTTGTTTGTGTTTTGTTGATTTTTTACATTGGATTGCAACCCCTTACGGTTTTCACAGTAGATTAATGACAGAGCAATAGCGTCAGTTGCACTAGATTGATTTTACGGCAATAGCTAAACTTTGACACCTTTACAGCACTCACATACATTTAAAATAAATACAGGCCACAACTGAACATGAGGGATGATCTTTAGGTGGCAGTCTTCAAAATTAAACCAAGAAAAGACTGGTGATGTAACTTAAATATTGTGCCCACCAGTCTCATTAGGTGAGGTTAATATTAAATAATAATGAAAAATTAAAAATAATATGGTTGTTAGACTGTTGCACTTTTTTGTGTTGCCAATATGCTTGTGTTTATATAGGCCTATTGGTTTGTGTCAGTGTTGTGTGCAACGTTTGTATGATTATAACCACTTCCAAAAATAGTGGGGGTTGGGAGTCATTGGCATTGTTATATTGGGGGTCCCGGGCTGAAAGTTTGAGAACCCCTGCCGTGCTGTACCACTCAGTGGTAATGGACCATGAAAGATTTGTTCGAAAAAAGCATAATAGTTCACGAACGACCCATCTCGATTTCTAACATGCCTCCCAATGTCCATTTTTACAGGGCCGTCACCAAGAACCTCTTCAACCCTCACTTTGGCAGCATATTCCGTACCTGCCACAACCCGACCTACTTCTCCCGCCGCCTGTGCCGATTCTCAGACCTGTACATGGCCTCTATCAGCTGCTTGCTCAACTATGACCTCTCGTACACGTTCTACCCCCGCCGGACCCCCCTGCAACACGAAGCACCCCTCTGGATGGACCAGCTCTGCACTGGCTGCATGAAGACGCCCTTCTTGGAGGAAATGGCCCATATTCGCTAAAACCCCCACCAAAGGTGCAAATCTGAACTGAAAAGTGAATGAGGGTTGTGTCTCTTTGGCAATGGAGACGTGGCACTTTCTGCGCTAACACCACATGCAACGGGGCCACCTGCTGGATGTTATGTTACAATGCATCTCAACGTTCTCAAGCCTTGGACGGTGAAAGACAAAGGCTTGTCGATGGATTCGTCCTAATGTTCTTACCTCCTAATTTTTTTATTTACATTTGATGCTGTTGCATTATGTCTTACTAAACATAGTGTTGAGTGGTTTACAGTTCTCTCTCTTTTGTTTTGGTTTTGTAGATTAACCCTGTCGTCATGAGTGCTGTAGTCGCATCAGAGTGATGTTTGTATTAACATGAGTCATGATAACAGAATGGATACAAATAGACTATACTTGGGGTACCCAGATGTTTTTCAACTCTGGTTAGGCCAAAGTATTGCGCCGCTGGCCAAAAATGCACAATAAGAGTTACAAATACAGTAGGTCTGATTCCATGTATGATTAGGTCAAATAGCTTCTTAGATTTGGTGTCGTCATGTTACTTAATCTTTACACTACAGGAATAATGTAGCCTAGACTCGATTGTTTTTTAAACATGAACTCATAATGCCAGTTGCCGCAGCTTTTTATGATTTTTGTTTATAAATCACAGCTGTTTTTACATACATGGAAGCTCCTGGTGGGCGAAACCAAATGCTGTTGTTGTTTTTGACCTTGCCGGGCCTCACTGTTTGTGGCTTTAGACTAAGCTTCTGTACAATCAGAGCATTGTTTGCTTACATTTAAGTCTGTGAATAGCTATGCTGCTAAATTCGGTTTTCCAGGAACAAGAAAGATGTCATCTTTTTGTATGTACGTGCTCTACAATTTATAAAATCAAATAAAAGGCTTTGTATTAATAGTGTTGATTCTCCTTCACTAAACATGCCAGATTTATTGCCATGGCTTCTGTGTACAGTTTTTGGTCTCTTATATCCCAATTTAATACAATTTTAATTGCTAGAAACATTATATGCTGCATTCTTGATTTATTTTTATTATATTTTAAGAATTTCCTCTGGTCTCAATTAAATGTACAGCTAATTATTGGCATAATGAAAACTAAAACTAATATAATGACAAAGGGCATAGATGGAAATATTATAGGGCTAAGGAAAGATCCTAGAGGCAACCATATTAATATCTATCTACTGGTAAATCTGATGTGATCTGTAGAGTAAAATACAGCACTGCAATCTTGAAAAAACTGAACCTAATATGAATTGGTGCTCAAGAAACATTTATTACTATCAGTGTTTTTTATGCTTAAAGGGATAGTTCACCCACAAATAAAAAATCTGGCATTATTTACGCATCCTCCACTTGTTCCAAACTTTGAATTTCACACATAGGTTTTTTCAAGGATTAGCCATGTGAATAAAAGCTTTTTAATATTTTTTTTTCACATTTTTCGAGGGCCTTGTACTGATTTTTGCTCTTTAATAAAACATACATTGATCAATCTTGAAAATTACTAGTCTCTGACTTTCAATGTTTATCATGTTTTTTTCGATGGCTGTCAATGGCTACAAGTTTCCAACATTTTTCAAAGCATCGTTTTTTGTTTTAAAAAGATAAATAAACTAATGGTTTGGTAAAAAGTAAGATTTTTTCCCAGAGGTGGGTTGCGGCTGGAAGGGCATCCGCTCTGTAAAAACTTGCTGGATAAGTTGGTGGTCCATTCCGCTGTGCCGACCCCGGATTAATAAAGGGACTAAGCCGACAAGAAAATGAATGAATGAATGAAAAGTAAGATTATGAGTCAGTTTTTATTCTTAGGTCTCAATAGAAAAAGACTTCACAAAATTAAAAAAGCTTTAAAATCAAAGGTTAATTAAATATGGTGGAAGTTTTAAATACAGTATGTTTAAATAACAGAGAATATAAATTTGAGGGACATATATCCTCACAGAAATATCGAAATCAAAAATGTATCTAAAGTGCGGGAAAGAAGTTTGTGGTGGTATGAAATATCTTTCGTTTAAAATAAGTTGTTATTTTTTCAAATTGCCAACATTTTCATCAAAACTTTAGAAAAATATATATATGGACATAGTGCTTCACGATATTAAAAGTGTTTACTAAAAATATATATGGACATAATGCTTCACGATATTAAAAGTGTTTACTATACTTTTGGGCCAAACAAAGGCAGCCCGAGAGCGTAAGAAACATTTGAAGAAAAAAAATGAGCCAGAAATGTTTGAAAATACGCGCACGTCTCCTTTTTGTACAATTATAAGGTCTGAATCTGCCTGAGACGCGCAGCTGCTCAGTAGCGCGCCGTGATCGTATAGTGGTTAGTACTCTGCGTTGTGGCCGCAGCAACCCCGGTTCGAATCCGGGTCACGGCAAATATACAGAGCAAAGCATTCGTTTTCATATTGCTGTGGCTGATACATTTTACAATACAATATAACGTATACTATACATTAAACGTATTCATTTTAATATATACAAATGTAATAACTTAGTCTTAGACTTATTAACGTTATATTAATTTGCCCAAATACATTCATCATAATTTAAATAACGCATTATTTGGAATGAAATCGCTTTAAATCACCAACAGACATTTGTTCAGTCGTTAATTCTAATTTTCATAAGATTTTTGTTTTTTTCCTCACATAGATCGTTCATTCCTTCATGAATCCAATGATGTAATGCAAATGTGTCGTCATATCCTGTTGTTTCAAAACGTGAAAGCCTTCGGTATGGATATAGTCGTTAGTGTCTGTATTTATGGATCTACATAGACGAAACACTGATTATCAGATACCTGAATTATCATTAAAATAGATATGTATTATACAAGAAACACCTCTAGCTTTGCTTGCAGCGAGGCTTTTATTTTGAAACGTGTCAGCAGGATGTCGGTTGTTTTTGAGTGTCTTGTTAGAGGAGTTTTCATTGAACCTGCCAAAGCAGTAAGAGAGGGGAGAACGGGTACCCGCATCCATTGTTATTTTACTTTCATTTTTTTCTTCTGGATGACAACATCCCATCTTTGAACGAGACCATTAGAGCGGACTACCCACCATGTCTGTTGAGGAGGAGAGGGGGGTAGTTCGTGTCAAAGTCAAGGTGAGGAATTTTGGGGAGCGAGCGGCAGGTAGAAACCCCAACCACACACACACACACACACACACACACACACACACACATCAACACGGCGGGCAGGATGAAAACACAGTAACACACAGCGGTCCTGTCAGGCCACGAGTGTCTGGTTTCACGTCTAACGTTATCGTTCGTCTGTCGTGGGGAATTGTTGTTTGTTCATCAGCCCTAGTCTTCACGTCCGTCGCTTTTTCTTCGTTGGCATCTTTGTTGTTTACGAATCGTGACCGCATCATAAAAATATGTTTTACAGTACAGTACGATCAGAACAATTATAATTACTATATTATTTGAATTATCATGCGATATTTTCGTGAAATATATTTTCATTTCGAAGTAACGGTTCAGTTTTTTCATCGTTGTTGTTTTTGTGTCCAAATGTAACCGTTTATAAACGGTCTATAATTAGATGCTTATTTGCGTAAAAAAACTTGTCGCACAAATACAGTGGTCAGCATGTATAAGTACACCTCTGACATATCTTTTAAAATTATATTTTTAATAGGAAGCTATACAGTATTTGTGCTTGTACATTACATTAGTCAGTGCTGAAGCCAATCAGGAGCTTATCTAACAAAATAATTTACGATGACTGTCCAAAAACTAGTACACTGAAATTTAAATGGTATAGAAAAATATTAAATACAATTTTGTAAAAGAAGAAAAATCAAGAGAAACAAATATTTGAAAAATTGAGTTGACATTTTGTCAATATTTTGCATGAATTTAATTGTATTATCTTTCATGTTTAGTGTCTAAATAGTATTTTAATAAATATATATGTTCTTTAAATCTGTTTTTTTTTAATGCACCAAAATACATTGCCTAATTTCACTGAGAAATGATAATATTAATTTTCAAAATGGGGAGAACTCAATTATGCTGAGCACTGTATATACCGCTGACTTGCTTGACCGTGAGTCATATTTGCTCTGGAGTGTCACATGATCAACCTGAATCCTCTTGCTTCAGTATTTCAGTCATTTCTCGGGTGTTCAGTCAGATTTAACGTATACAAAAAGTGTTGTTTATGCTTTTGAAAGCTGTATGGCTGTTGTTTCAGATGCAGGGCTTTGAGAACCACTAAAATAAAATACAGAGCCACTTTATAAAAAAAAGCTTTATTCCTCTTCTGCTTCAAGATCAGTAGTGTCAATATAATTCAACAAAGGTTTCTATGTTTTGTAAAAAGATTTTAAAGACCCTTTTAATGAAAACCATTTTTTTCCCAACTTTAAACACTAAAAACTGTCTTTTATCCATCTGTCATATAAAGGTGGAGATGTTTGTTTCCACTTCAGGAGAATAGGCCTCCTAGCCAATAATGAGGAGAAAGCAACAACGTTCTGTGTTGTTAAAGACAAATTTGTCCCAAAAAAGGAGTTCCGAATACTGCTGTTAGAGGGTTTGGAGTGACTGATATGTTAAAGTTTTTTTTCAAAAGTGTCAAATATTTTAGACCAAAACATTGTTAATCTTGGACATGATCAAAACATGTGTGTGTGATTTGCTGTAGATTGTTGACCCTTATTACAAGTATTAATTCTATTTGGTGTATTTTGGCTAATCTGGCATTAGTGTGGTGTGCTCTGTAAAAATTCTTGCATTGCATTAAACTGTGTCGGGCACATATAGAAGAACTGTGTACAAAATTGAGTATATAATCCCCTTCTATTTCACTGATGGTGATCCATCTGTTTCTTTAAGATGGCTCTTTCACGTGCAGAATTTAGGTCAGTGAATTTTCAGTTTAATCACAGTGAAATTTTGATTAATTAAAGAGCTCCTGTACGACACCTTTTCTTGAGTCACTGTTTTTGAGAGGTAGAACAAAAGCTTAATTGTCTTTAATTTTAAAGTCTAGAGATGACCATTATTTTAAAACAAGTTTTCAAAAATTACATCTGTAATATTTTGTTTACATTCTGTAAATAAATACTCATTTAAATTCTTTATTTTGGCCTAAAATGCTAGTCTGTTTAGTACAGAGATGTCCAAACTGGGCCTTGCGGGCCAAAGTTGGCCCATGGTAACCTTTGATTTGGCCCACCATTCCAACTGATATGAGAAGGAGAATGAATGGGACCTTTGGGGAGAAAAAGCTCAACTTGTGTATTTGGCATTTTGTAATAAAAAAGATTTTGTTTTTACTGACAATTTAATATATGAAGGTCCAATTCAGTTTTCATTAGTGAATGTGGCTTTCTCAGTAGTCATTAAGATGTTTCTGACGGTGACCCATGTTTAGTCTGTGTTGTTATAAGGACTGAACAATATATCGTTTCAGTATCGGTACTGCACTATGCGTACCCGCGATAGTCACATCACAGGATGTGCAATGTCAAACTGGTATCATAAAGGACACATTGCTACATTTGAAAGCACTAGTGATTTGTCATTGCAATGTTTAACCATAACAGTACCAAAACATTTATTATTTATGTGTGTTTTAAAGGCCAGTGACTGTGTGGGCATTTTTTTAAGTCAGTTTAAAATATACTGGCATAGAAAATTATGCTTTCAACTTTAAGAAAGATGAATTGTATTTATGTAAATATGCAATGGAAACTACAATGTTATTTTACATTTTGTTATTACATTTGATAAACTAAATGTTGCTGAAAATTACACTGAGCATTTTATTTGTAGCATATCGTTGCTTTACTGTATTTATCAATGTTTCTGATTGATTTATTATGATGCTCTACCTTATAAAATCAGCCCAGTGTATCTAAAATTCTGAATACCTTTCGATTAGACCTATTCATTTCATCTGGTGAAATTATACTCAATATCGCAATATATATCGTAGAAAAATAAAGTATTTCAATGTCAGTGTTTTCCAATATTGTGCAGCCCTAGTTGTTCTCCTTAATGAAATTTTTTTTCTGTAAATGAAGGGGGTAATAAATATTAAAATACCACATTCACGATTTAAAAGTTATAGTAAATAAAAACTAAATTAAACAAGTTAAAAAAATGAAACAAATAAAAGAAAAATACAACATGACTAAAATAAAATTATATGTAGAAATAAGTTTTAAAATATTAATAAACAATGCATAAATAACAGTATTACGTAGAACATAATCAATGCAAATTAGGTTACTCCATTGTGTTCTTGTTGAAGGGTATTGGCAAGTAGGAGTGCAGCGATACCGGTATCTGGTATCGGGAGTTAAAATACTTGTATTGTACATGAAATGCTGATACCACTCAACAGTATTTAACTATGTGGATGTGATTTGATGTCCTACCTGACAATGTCTTAATGCATACATTTATGTAATATATATAAATAGTTTAGTCCTTATAAATAATGCATTTAAAATACATTAATAGCAATACTATTGAAGAATAAACCGAATACACAATATGGTCCTTTGAGAGTATACGTATTTGTGGCAGTATTTCAAGATAAAATTGCTTAAAACATCTTAATATTTTACAGAAAGTAGTCAAAGTTTGCATAATCAACTATTGATCTTATCCACCCCAGACCCAACCCTATAGTTAAACATTATATAGCCTACTTTTTGATTACCCATCTCGCAAATTAATGACAGGACCGCACATAACAGGGTTTTATGTGTCCCCAATATGCAATGTCAAGAGAGTGACTCCATAAGGTATTGTACACTTCACACACTTGATTAGGTAATGTGTGAAGTCGTGGACACGTGTCAGTGGAATGCAAGGAATAATTATCCTTCAAATGTCCATTCTTAATTGGTGATCGATAAGGTCTATTGATTTACAAGGTTATTAACAATGTGTGTGTGTATTTTTGGCTTGGAACAGCCTACAGACAAAAACTTAACCTCCTTTCAAATCATTGAAAACAAATCTAAGAAGTATTGGAATCGGTACTCTGTATCTGCGAGTATACAAATTAAAATACTTGTACTCGTATCGGTTTGTAAAAGGTGGTATCGGTTCATCCCTATTGGCAAGCATATTTTACTGCCCTTTGAGAGCCTTAATTCTGTTGATACTTATGAAAATTGTTTTAAACAAGTATATCCAAGTAAAATTAACAAGTTAAAAGTTTCTCTCTCTCTCTCTCTCTCTCTCTCTCTCTCTCTCTCTCTATATATATATATATATATATATATATATATATATATATATATATATATATATATATATATATAAACAAATAAACTTATTTGACATTGACAAAAAAGTAAAATAATTAAACTAACACCAAAGTAACGCTGTAAAATATCAGAAACAGAAGACTCAAGAATAAATATTTCTGTTACATTTATTAATTGGGATTAAGGTTTTGTATCCTGTTTCCAGAACTAAAGTGTCAGTGGTTTCAGATGGCAAACCAAGTCACAATGTTTTGAATAATACATAAATTGAGGCTCAGTGTGATCCTCGACAGATGTGCTGCAGTATGCCCCGCTTGTGACAAATGACCTTGTGGCAATGTTTTAGCACATGCTACACCAGAACCCATTTCCCACGGCTGTTTGCAACACAGACAGATAGTCAACAGGCAATTAATCCACCTGAATAAATAATGTGCCACTTATTCAGACCATTTGCATTTCAGAGTATAGATCAATTAGCCCTTTAGGACCTAAATAATAAATATGCATATGTAATACAAGGAATGTGTCTGTTTTCTTTGTCTTTCTAAAATCGTAGTGTTACTCCATACTTTCTCTTTTTCTATTAAATTGCAGAAGTGCGAAGGGGTGCTGCCGGTGGAGTTCCGCTCCTTTGCTGTAGATCCCCAAATAACCTCATTGGAGGTGTTGCAACATATCCTGATTAGAGCCTTTGAGCTCAATGGGTAAATGTGAAATAGCCTATTTATTTGATTTAAAAATGGTAAATATATTAATAATGGTAAATTCTTAAAATTTGCAGCAATATTTTCGCATTATTATGTGTTGATTTAATGTAAAAAAATATACCACAGACAAAAGTCTTTATGATATATTTTTGTTTCTCCTAGACCCAGACATTGGGTTCTGTAACTTATAAAATAACTTTTAATTTCAATTTTTCACATGTAACCAAATAACAATTAAACTCATTAGTATTGATAGTCCATTTTCTTTGGATCTCCTTAGGAAACGCAACTTTGGGATCAGCTACTTGTCTCGTGATCGTGCTGGTGTGGAGGTCTACGTGTCTCTTCTGTCTGACTGGGATTTAGATGCTGCATTTGTCAGTGCAGCAAAGCCTTACCTTCAGCTCAAGATGGACATCAAACCATCAGAGGACAGTGAGTGATTTGTAGATCCTCTAGTTTGCTTTCACTTCTTTATGAGATCGCCAAATTAATTTATTATTCACAAACCAATCAACCAAACTAATTGATAATTTTATAGGTTTTTTTTTATTCATTTCAGATTATTAGCATTATTTTAAAACTGTATGTATGCATTTGGAGTGTCTTTCTAATTTAAGTGTACACTTATTGGCCACTATATAAGGTAGACCTTGCTAATATCGGGTTATAACCAACTTTGCTGGAAGCATTTCCTCAGAGATTTCCGTTTATATTGACATTATAGCATCACCCAATTGTTGAAGATTTCTTTAAAGCGCATCCATAATGCAATTTCACATCGCGCTGCATCCCGAATGTGCTCTGTTGCATTGGAATCTTGTGATTGCGGAGGCTAAGTTTAGAGATCCCATTGTCATGTTCAGAAAAGCAGTTTGGTATGATTTAAGCTTTGTAACAAGGTGCATTATCCTGCTTGGAAGCCTCTGTTTGCTGTTATTGCTTGACAAGGAGTGGCACCGGTGTGCTCTTCTGCTGCTGTAGCATATCTGCTGCAACTCACTCAATATTTTCTATTTTTCAGACCATTCTCTGTTAACCCTAAAGTTGGAAGTACATGAAAGTCCTTTGTAGGTCAGCAGAAACACTATGATTAGCCATCTAGCATCAACAAACATGCTACTTTCAAAGTGATAATAACATTTTGTTCTAATTATGATGCTTTACAGCAAGTTTAACCTATGAAGTGGCCAGTGAGTGTATACACTACCTGACAAAAGTCATCGCCTATTCAAGTTTTAGGAACAACAAATAATAACTTGACTTGATAATTTGGTATCCTTCATTTGGAAGTGGCTTATATAAAAGGCAAAGGCCTCTAGATTGCGCTCATTGATTTTTAATTTTTTTAATTAGGACAGAAAGGTCTGACTTTGCTTAAAAGTCTTGTCACTTAACAGAAATGATGTACACTGTAAAATATAAAATCATGGTGCAGTGAAAAAAGAATTAATATTGTGTATGACTCCCATGAGCTTGGAGGACTGCATCCATTCATCTCTGCAATGACTCAAATAACTTATTAATAAAGTCATCTGGAGGCAAAGAAATCATTCTTGCAGGACTCCCAGAGTTCATCAAGATTATTTAGATTCATTTTCAATGCCTCCTCCTTCATCTTACCCAAGACATGCTCAATAATGTTCATATCTGGTGACTGGGCTGGCCTATCCTGGAACACCTTGACCTTCTATGCTTTCAGGAACTTTGTGGAGGCTGAAGTATGAGAAGGAGCGCTATCCTGCTGAAGAATTTTCCCTCTCATGTGGTTTGTAATGTAATGGGCAGCACAAATGTCTTGATAGCTCAGGCTGTTGATGTTCCCATCCACCCTGCAGATCTCTAGCACACTCCCATACTGAATGTAACCCCGAACCATGATTTTTCCTTCACCATTCTTGACTGATTTTTGTGAGAATGTTTGGCCCATGCGAGTTCCAAATGGTCTTTTGCAGTATTTGTGATGATTGGGATGCAGTTCAACAGATGATTAATCTGAAAAATCTACCTTTTGCCGCTTTTCCAAATGATCAACCAGATGTCAAGTTTTTATTTGTTGCTCTTATAACTGGGATTGACAACAGGACTTTTGACAGGTAGTGTATATAATCTTACATGTTGTATGGTACATATACATTTTTCATGTAATTAAAAGTATTGAGTGGATTTTCTTAAGAATGTACATTTTCCCAGTACGTCTAGAAGATTAGAAGATATTTGGCAAAGGAATTATTTTACAAAGATTTCACATTAACCTTCAATTAAACATGAATGAAGTGGTTTGTGGTTTTTCAGAAACACTGTTGAAAATTGAAATCCATTTATGAATTTGAGGTTGGAGCAGTGAAAACAGCCTGTCTTTTGAGTGTTCTGTTGGTTTTGGATGTTGATTGTAAATATCTTTTTTTGTATATAAATCCCTAAGTGCTTCTTTAAAATGTATGTAGTCTGGAAAGCTGCTTTTTTTGTAATTATCCCCCCTCCATATTTATCCCAAGGTCCTGTTTTGGAGGATTGGGACATAATCAGCCCTAAGGATGTGATTGGATCAGACCAGTTACAGGGAGAGAAGAGGTCACTGGCGTCCGCTGCACTTCCTTTCACACAGTCGCTGCTTTCCCAGGTTACTCATGATGTTCTTCACCCTGTCAGGCTGCATTTTTTACTAAGTGCCTGTTGCATTCGGTCAAGTTCACAGTCTGCTGAGTTCATGCTTTAATTCATGGCAATTAAACAGTTGAAGGATATTTCTGGTGTCCTTGAAAGTCAAATCTTATTTGCTCTTGCTGCATTGTACTGGAAAAAAACCCTGATTAACTTGGTTGAGAATAGGATTATTTTGCATATCCTTATAGATGGATAATTTAGTTTCGGGAGTGTTGTGGTTGAAATGATTGTTTCTAGCTTTCTATCAGCCAATACCAAAATTCAGGTAGAAAAATTTGTGAATAGTTTTTTGCATTTATCTATTCCTCACTTTTAGGTGGGTCGTACTCTGTCGCGTGTGCAGCAGGCCTTGAGTTGGTCCTATGGAGAGGAAGTGAAACCATTCAAGCCTCCCTTAAGTGATGCTGAATTTCACAATTACCTGAACAGCCAAGGTCAGCTGAGTCGACCAGAAGAACTCAGACTTCGTATTTATCATGGTGGAGTTGAGTCATCCTTACGCAAGGTAACCAGACTGGCTTACCATTCATTATCTGTTATATGAAGGTGCCAACGAGATGCTAAAGTTGTTGTGATTGGTGTTTTAATATCTAACCATTTTTAAAAACTCATGAAAACAATATATTTGCCCAATAATTTGTATTTGTATTAGTTAAATATCATCATCTTTTTCATTCCTTTTCACATTTCATTTATGTATTTTTGTGACAGGTTGTTTGGCGGTACCTTCTCAATGTGTACCCAGATGGTCTCACAGGGCAGGAGAGAATGGATTACATGAAGCGGAAAACGAGAGAGTACGACCAGCTGAAGAGTGAATGGACAGCACGAGTCAGTTCAGAGGAATTGGAGTTTATTCGGGGAAATGTTCTGAAAGATGTTCTTCGAACAGATCGAGCACATCCCTACTACGCGGGCTCAGAGGACAGCCCACATCTAACCGCCTTGACAGACCTTCTCACCACTTTTGCTATTACACACCCACAGGTAAACATGCAGTTACACCCTTTGATCACACAAGGATTTGTCTATACCTCTGTGAAAAACAAACTGTCCTTGTTTACTTTCTTAGGTGTCTTATTGTCAAGGCATGAGCGACATTGCCTCGCCAATCCTTGCCGTCATGGACAATGAAGCTCATGCCTTTATCTGCTTCTGTGGCATTATGAAACGACTTGAAGGCAACTTCCGCCCTGACGGACAACTTATGTCCATTAAGTTCCAACATCTCAAGCTGCTTCTGCAGTATTCAGACCCAGAGTTTTATTCCTACCTAGTCTCGAAAGGTGCTGATGATCTGTTTTTCTGTTACCGCTGGCTTCTTTTGGAGCTTAAGCGTGAATTTGCTTTTGATGATGCCCTTCGAATGCTGGAGGTCACCTGGAGCTCCTTGCCACCCGATCCCCCTGAGACAGAGGTAGAGCTTCTAGGGCCAGCGTTTGAGGCAGATCAGTCTGATGGCTCACACAATGTGGACATGGAGGAGATGGAAGAGAAGCAGACCGAAAGGCAGAGGAGACGTCATATGCTAAGGCCATCTCGAGAAGAGGCAGATGGTGAACGTAACCTGGTCATGGAGGAGGAGAGAGGTCCTCGGAAGGAAGGCGAAGGAGAGTATGATGTTGAAAGCATGGTCAGGAATGACATCCCTGCTCAGCCTCCTTCATTTGAGAAGCAGGGGAGTTTTGGAGAATTCAAATACTATAATGGCCGTACTGAGGACAGCTTTGAGGTGAATGAAAATGACTCATCTGATCCCACATTATCTCCAGTGCAGTTTCAGTCAGCACACTCCACGCTGCCATTCTCGGTCCGCCAGTCAACAGAGGAGAGTGAGGACGACCCAGGAGAGCAGGAACCTCTTATCAATAATCTTACACCATCATCTCCTGGACAGAGAGACTCACCTAATGGTCAGGCAGCTTCCCCACTGTCAACTCTTCCTTCCGGTCTACCAAACTGGAAAAGTAGCTCCAATCAGTCATCTAATTCTGCATCCAGTTGGAGAACAGCATCTCCTGATGCCTTGTCAAAATGCACATCCTCTTCTTCTAGTGGAGAAAAAGCCTTGTCTCCTGATAAACCTTCTGGGGGGTTTGCATCCTCGCAACCTGTATTAAATGGAACTGGGGCTCAGTCCCCATCAGTGGTTCCAGGGAAATCATTACTGGCATCTCCATCACAAGGTTACAATCATTCTCTTCTCTCATCACCTGTTTTATCCTTCGGTAAGTCCCCGTCTTTGCCCAAGGCATTCTCCAGTAATCTCCCCTCACCCTGCAGACCTACTGGGTCTGGCGTAAGTTCTCCAAACACAAACAAGCCAGAAGGAGGTGGAATTAAGCCCTGCTCGCTCCCCCCTCCCCAAGAATTTGGGAAAGGGAATCCATTTATGCTTTTCCTTTGCCTCTCTATCCTTCTAGAACACCGTGACCACATTATTAAAAACAGCCTGGATTACAATGAGCTGGCCATGCACTTTGACCGACTGGTCCGTCGCCACAACCTTGGGCGCATTCTGCAGCGAGCCAAAGCCCTCTTTGCAGACTACCTTCAGAGTGAGGTATGGGACTCGGAGGAAGGGGACGAAGTCAGCTTGGACTCCCCAACCACAGCAGCGACATCCCCCCAAACTCCCAGCACTAGGCCCCCTTTCCTCAATGTACAGCCCTCTCAGGGTGCCTTCCCAAACTCAACTTATAATCTGGCAAATACCATTCCCTCTCCAACAACTCCCATTGCCCTCTCGCCCTCTGCTTCCTGATTCTGATCTGTAGTAGCTCTTCTCCAGAAACCCAGAATCACCTTGCCGAGTCACAGGATACCTTTGTGCTTTACACATGCTTTATTGAACCTGATTTGCTTTAACAACCAAAGCTTAGTGACTTAGCTTACTTTCTCATTTTGTCTTTATCCCTTTCCAATTTTTCAAGTCAAGCCCTTTTATTGTACTGTATTATTTTTAATTGCACTTTATTATCCTTTAAAAGGGCAGGCCAGTTAGTGTCTCATTTCATTATGTAAATAACACTTTCAAAAGGCACATTGTGGACACGTAAAACCTGTTATAGTAGCTTCACTTTCCAGAGACAAAGCAACAAGATTGTTTTTTTTTTTCGTTGTGTGCAATATTTACTATAGATGAAAAGGGTCTCTTCGACTTCTTCAGAGGTTATCGTGACTTGTTGTAGAGAGGAGAATGTTTACTTAAGCTTTTGAGATGAAACCCTGGGAAATTTATTTCTAAGTTTATTTGACATTGCCAGCAGCAACAGTATGCATATCAGCATATGGTATGCAATGTCAGTTGTGCTTTACACAAACCCTAAGCCTTGACTTTTCATTTGTTCATGACGTTTGACAAGACATGAAGGTGCTGATGCATTATCCAGTATCCCATTAATGTGAAACCTTCAGTTGTAGAAAAGGTAACATTCAACCCTAATCGTAATTTGATCTCTGAAATACTAGTAGAACTCTCCTCCTTTACAGTGTGTAACATCTATTTGGCCCAAGTTGTGAAACTCCTATCCAAATGGAGAATGGCTGGTAATTGGGTGTTTCTCATCCTGACCATTGTTGCGGATATGCCTCATTTCAGTAAATTAGCCATTTTTGTGTAAATATAATTTAATTGCCTTCATCCATCTTTGTTGCCATAATTTTGTCTTCAAAAGGCAACAATCAAGGATCCCAGCTGTTATAAACAAAAAACATAAGTATTACAAAAGTGTTTAATGCCTTTAGCAGAATGCTTTTCATTGGAGATCTTGTAGACTCTTTCTGTTTGTCTTAATACCAAGTGTTCTTTTATTCTCCCTTTTCTAAGTGCTACAATTATAAACCTGCAAATGGACTGAAAAAAGGCCTTTCCTGGAAAGAGGAACAGTTATGATTCCTGTTCTGCAATGTGTATAGGATATGTATGTTGATTTTAATTTGGTTCTGTATGATAGTATTTTGCTCATACCCTACGGAGAGACTTGCTAGACTGAATGCTTGCAATACTCCTATTTGTATAATAAATTCACTGAATATTCATTGATCAATGATAATTATTTTATAAATAAATAAATAAAAACTGTTAAACATGCACAATCGCCTCACAGCAAGAAGGTCGCTGGTTCGAGTCTCGGCTGGGTCAGTTGGCATTTTGGTGTGGTGTTCTCCCCGTGTTGGCACTTGTTTCCTCCGGGTGCTTCGGTTTCCAGACATGTGGTATATGTGAATTGGGTAAGCTAAATTGACTGTGGTGTATGTGTATGAGTTTGTGTGGATGTTTCCCAGTGATGGGTTGCAGCTGAAAGGGTATCCGCTTTGAATTTATGCTGAATAAGTTGGCAGTTTACTTCACTGTGGCAAATTAATAAAGAGACTGAGCCGAAAAAAATTAAACAAATGAATGAAAATGTTAAACATTACAAAGCCCCAAAACGCATTGATTTAAGGTGATCACATTAGTCTTTTTGTTCTGTGGAACGTCTCATACTGCCTTGATTATGTATGTTAAAAAATGTTTGGTTAGTTATGGTGGCACTACTTTTACTGCAAAAAGCCATTTGAGCATATAATAGAATGACTACAATATTCATGTAGTAAAACTGGAATGGATTTATCCTAAAGAGAGTAATAATTATTTAAAAAATTATAAACAAATAAAATACTAATTGTTTCCGCCCGGTTTCGAACCGGGGACCTTTCGCGTGTGAGGCGAACGTGATAACCACTACACTACGGAAACGGTTATACGTGTAATCGAGGGCGGGGCTTAAAAATACGTATACATATGACGTATGCGCTTTTTAAAACATCAGGGGTAGGGAACACGTGTATTCACAATTAATTTTGGCCTTTAACAAAAAGACAACTGACAAATACAGTTACCTCTGTATTTTATACAGACACATATACTCTGTTTACTCAGACCTTGTATTGTGTGTTCCTTGACAGTAACAAAATGCCGAAACCCGGGATCGAACCAGGGACCTTTAGATCTTCAGTCTAACGCTCTCCCAACTGAGCTATTTCGGCTGGTAATGTACACTCGTAGAAATGCTTTCTCGTATCCATACGTAGCGACCACGGTGACATCAGATTCTTTATATAATTTGGCGTAATTCTGCAAAATGTATGGCTTGTCGTTCAAACACTTAGCCTTTTCGATTGCTTTAAATGTTTAGTGATTAAACGGTCAAGACTTCCGTAGAGCTAATTTCAAATGCTGCACCGCCCTCTAGCGGTCGAATCTGTAGTTACCAAACCTCGCCGAAGAATTGTCAACTATCAACTTTCGGAAATATTCAGGGATCTCTTGACTAACATTCTACACATTTTACCTCCAACTTGCCCCTATTTAATCATCCTGCTCTCAAAAATGAGCCGCCTCATTCGTACACGGACGAAAAGGTGGAAGTCTAGAACGGGTAAGTTACAGCCGCGGCTACTTCATGTAGGATCTTTTTTGTGACTTGATTGGTAGAATGTTATTGATTTAAATCACTCTGTGGGCAGGTCGGAATGAGGTACTGTAGCAATATTTTTTGTTACCAAACAAATGCGACCGCCAGAGAGCGGAACACGACTGAGTTTAGTATCCATTCTATTTAGAGTCACGTGGTTCCATGTATACTCGTCGGGCCAGTGGCGCAATGGATAACGCGTCTGACTACGGATCAGAAGATTCTAGGTTCGACTCCTGGCTGGCTCGATTCATTTTTTTTTACCTGACTAACCAGGTTTATAAATGTAACTTCAGAAAACTGCAATTTGTTACACGAACTACAACATATTGCATTAATGCTTTATTATGGCAGCAAAGCAGAGTTCACAACATAGTGCTTTAATCAGCAACAAATTCAATCTATATAAATCTAACAAAGCAAGTATTCTGATGATAGTATACTTCTACAGACGGGCATGTTAAAGGGCGAGTTCACCAAAAACGATCATCACAGTTGAACACAAAACAAGATAACATTTGAACTAAAAACACAGTAACCATTAAATATGCAGTAGGCGATTGTCTTCAGAAACACAACACTGTTGTCCTGGTCTCTTCACATTCCAATAGTTATGAATATATTAAAATAGTCTAAACGTAGTTATATGTATTTTTTATAATCTGGGTAAGGCATAAGACTAAAAAATGTTCATTCAAATTAACTTTGTAATTCCCATAAATCTGATAATAGCCCAAACTGTCTAAACGAATGTTGATTTGCACACAACAGCGCAGCTGTTCATGCAGTCAGGGCGAGATGAAGAACACATTGGGGCCTAGGGCTATACCAGATACAAGGTGATTTGTATTTGATTATTGCATATTTTTTCTATTTTATTAAAACAGGCCTGCAAGTAGCCAATACAAAGTAATGACAGTGTCGTAGCGCACGGGCCAGCAGGGGGCTAGCATTTTTATTAGATTTATTTTTTTTGCATCGGATATATTGTCTGATGAAAGTTCTTTTAGTATAATTCCGCCTATCCCAGCTTCTGTTACTACATGTACAAGTCAATCATTGATGAAAACTATTTCAATTCAGAGTTTTGTTCTACGACGAGCTTGGTTAGCCTACCTTTGACTGGACGGTTTTCGCAGTAGTGGCGAAATAAGGGACTGTCCTGGGAAAATTGGCACATCTGATCATCCTTATGGGTGACTAAAACAGGGCAATTCAATATTCAGATTGGGTTACAGTCACTCTGTGCCCCGGTTTAGCACCTGCGTCGATGTTTTAGATCAGCAGCGAACCGAAAGGAATACTTATCGAAGAGAGAAAGCATAACTCAAAGAGGCGTTTCCCACGTCATAACGTAAATGAATTCATCAGCCAATCACGGGCCCACTTCTCCCGTGGGCCCTGCGGCTTCAGCTCCACCTAGCCCTTATGTTAATCCAGCCAGTGTTTCCACTTTAGCAATTTTGTTGCTAGATTTAGCAACAAAATTGCTAGCAACTTTTTTTCAAAGTGCACCTAGTTACAAATTAAGCAATGTTTAACATTAATTTGGCTACTTAAGCAATTTTTAAAAAGTGACTCAACAGAGCAGTGGCTGCAGGCTTCACTCAGTAGAGTAAATCGCTAGCACAGATTGTTTTTTATAACTGTTAATTTACTGAGATTTGTTAACATGTATAATTGTTGGTAATTTAGGTAGCAAAACATTCCAATAGTGCAATAACTGTTGTCACTTTTCCAAATGAGTTAATTTTCAAAAGTTAAAAGAGTAAGTACACAAGCTGTAACTGTTTAACTGAATGTAACTGTTCATTATCAGTGTTATACTTGAAAATAGAAACATTCTTATAAAAAGTGTTTGTATTACTTTTACAAATAGTCAACTCTATTTTCACAAAACATTCATTATATTGTATACTACATAAAGATGTAGTTTTGAGTTGCGATTACACAATGATGTCATCACGCAAAGTAAAATGTTAACAAGAACCTATTTATTGTGCTTGGATGTAATGTTTTAATATAATATAATACACAGCGCCTCATAGAGTGGAAACATGACGGGCTAACGCTTGTCAGGTACTACATAATGATGTTACTGATATGCAGATCAGTTTATGACGTCATATTGCAACATTTAGCTACTTTTCGGGCATGCTTTAGCTATTTTCATTAGAAATAGTTGGCAACACTGAATCCAACCCTGCATGCAGATCTGCCTTTGGCTGTTCACCTGCACACAAGAAAGAGAGCGGTACAAACAAATGCTGAATCAATATTGGAGTTACTTTTGCACGCTGGAGGAAGGATGACACCATGGCTGAAGTATTTCTTTTAGACAGGTAATGTAATGTTTTAAAACTCTTTTAGTCAAGCGAAGCTGGTGTTGATTTTGTTGTTTTACAAATGGGATAAATGCACAGAAGTGTTTTTCAGCCACTGAAATCTTCCGGCAAAGGATTGATGTGTCTATTTTCAGTTTCATAAGGGACCTTTTACAGCATCGATAATGTAGATTAGCCTGCTTTACTGAGGTGAAGTTGGTTTTATATTCGCATTGGTTCATTTTTGAACAATGACAACCTGTGACGCACTCCCTATATTGTTCAGCATGCTACTCTGAATGTCCGGTCTGAAAAAGTATGTACGTATGGCTTAGAAATAAGTGTAATTCCTGCAGTCTGCTGGTCAACCTCTAAGTAGTCGCTTTAGGACAAAGCGCGTGAGAGAGTGAGAGCAACAATCTTTGCATGTAGAGGTCTGCATTCCTGCGGCTGTACCACAGAAGCCACGGGACCAGACTAGATTTCTTGTGACGCGGAAACTTAGAAACTTCGGTCAATAACTCTTGTTTAATTTGAACGAGAGCGGGCGATCTAAGAATATAGAATTCCCAGAGAAAGAGAAAGTGAGCGCGAGAGAGAGAGAGCGAGCACATCCACCGGGCTCTTGTGTGTTGCTTATAATAGGCTGTCTGGACTCTGTAGCATCCAGCTTATTTAATCGCTCTACATTTAACATTCTTCCTTGTCCCAATTATACCTGCTATGCGTGTTGAAAATAATCCAGATTTGATATATGAAACACAATCTGTAATTGGCAAATATATTGAGTGGATATGTTTGTGTATCTGACCTTGAAAGAGTCCACCAGAAACAAACCTCAAGGCACTCAAGTCTCATCACAAATGGGCAAACAAAACTGACATTTAGCCAACAATACTTGGACAGCCCACACTTTTATCTGTTATCTCTCTTTTGGTAGTGCCCAATTGTAACATGAGATTTTGGGAACCAGATCTAAGTTTAGTGGGAACATTCTGGTCGGGTAGAAAACGGGGCGGGAAAGGGTGGGCAGAGGGTGAACAAAGGCTGAACATACAGCGGGAGCGGTCAGGTATGGAATAAAACCTAGTGGGAGTGGGACTAAAGATTCAGTCCTGCGCATATCTCTACTTGCCTGCATGAACTATAGCACATTATGACAAGTTTTGCTAGCTACACAATTACAAACATGCTAGATGTAGAACAGTTTTTCTATTCGGATTGTAGTATTACCATAGTAAAGTACTATAAAGTATTCTAACTGGCGAATGACATGATCTAGTGGGTCTCTCTCATCTGTAATGTGTGCGCTTGTAAATTTAGGTGGCGTGGCCTTGGACGGCAGGGAAGGGATTATGTTTTCGAAGATAATATGCTAACAGATGGCATTTAGGCTGATCACCTACTGCACCTTTAACTTCCGTGGTATTTGTTTTCCTACAATGAATGCGTTTTCAACTTTCTTCAAAATATTATCTTTCTTGTGCATCAGAAGAAAAACTCTAAAACACATTTTGGAACCACTTGAAGAAGAGTAAATAGTGAATAAATTGTCATCTTTGGTGAACTATCCCTTTAAGGTTCTTCCTCCTGCAGAAGAGTTTACCATCTACACCAACTGGTCCTCTTATCCTCACCATCTTCTGTGCTTAGTCATCCTGAAAAACTTAACAAATTTTAAGATTAGAAATTATAATTATAGTTAAATAAATCTATTTAATTTTAATATAAATTATAATTATAGTTAAGATTATAATATTAATAATAATAATTTCCTTCAATTAGCTAAAACACATGTGCTTTCAGAATTATATTACAACCTTGTCTTAGCACTGAGGCACATTTTTGCATGGTCTTGTTTCGGTTTCATCCTTCACTTTCTCACAATTAATGACAGGCTTCCCATAGAAAAGACTGTAGTCATCGGATCTATGGCAGATCAGAAACACCAAATAAAACGTAAATACATCATGAAACACTTGGCAACCAACAGTACGCATGTAGTGGGAGTAAAGATGTTTTTCCTCTCTTACTGGTATTCAGAAATGTCAGGAACACACTTTCTGCTTCTGGTTTGTTTGGAGTCTTGCCCACAGTCAGGTTTGCAGTAACTCCACTCGCTCCACTCGGACAAGATAGCTTCCACTGAACACAGACAGAAAGTGTTATCAATTTGGAAGTGGAGTTTACGATCTTAAACTAGGAACAATCATCTTCTAATACCATCATTCAGCGATTTGAATAATTAGCTTGAAATGCAATAATATTCAATTTATGAAATATTGCACATTCTGATGCTCTGTCCTAATTCTGTACTACAGTATGCAAACATCATTACATCAAAAGAGTAATATGTTAATAGTGTTTAATTAACAAAAGGGATTGTACCTTAATGATTTTCAGTGGACACATGCAATACATTTGAATATTTGGGCCATTCTTCAACTACAGGCACTTTTAGCCTTGTGAAGTTGAGTAAAAAAAATCGTTCAAAATTAGCGTAACAGCCTCATTAGTTAAAACATTTTGTCAAGGTTTAAGATCTGTAAAATGACAAACTTAAGAAGAGAAACATTTTTTCATCGTGAACTGAACTAATGTCAATTCCACCACATCTCATTATACAGCTTTGATTTCAAAATGAAGTCAAACATCGTCTAAGATCATTTTTGTATCTAGTTTAACCAATCTTTCCACAATATAAATATAATAATTATACATTTGTCAATTAAATAAATTAGTTGTATGCTGAATTTTACACCTGTCACTCTCTGAAATTTAATATTAGTTTGGTTAAGAGCTTATTAGAATGAAATAAACTGAATTTGTATATTAAATAAAAACATAAACTTACACATTGTGAATACACTTTTAATGTGTGATGAGAATTTTGTGTGTGGTGATGGAAATGACAGTGGTGGAAATGACATTTCAACAGTTTATTGTGAAAAAATGAAAAATAGCTTCACCGATTATCTTTGAATTGATCCTACATGTACACAACACTCTTATCTTACCTTAATTTTGTTTGGTTTTTAAAACATTTTTTAAGGTACAACATGTTTGGAAATGACGTAGAATAAATGTGTTTCCTTATCAAGCAATATTTACCTTGATTTTTCTTCAAGTGTTGTTGATAAAAATTTTAATTCCCTCCATCTTGAACATGTTCTTAGATGACACTGTTCATTTTCATAGACATAAACATTTTAGGCGACATTACAGTGTTGTGGTGGAAATGACACAGATACTGTGTGACAGCTATATTTTGTATAAAAATAATATTGATAATAGTCTCACATTAATAACTATAAAATATTTCACTGGAGCTAAGATACTTATAATTAAGACACATTAAAAGATACCAGATGAATAATATTTTAAAATGTTATTTTCATTGTTGAAGTTTAAAACTCTGGGTGAGCAACAAGGTGAAAACAGTGATTTTAACACCTAAAAGGAGTTTGAATAATATGAAAAATACATAATAGAAAGCTAGTAAATCTTTTTAAAGTACATTTTATTGTTAGTTTGATAAAGAAAGTGAAATTTGAACAAATTAAATATATTTTTGGATATTTGTTAAAAGGACATAAAAGTGCCTGTAGTTGAAGAATTACCCATTTATACAACCCATAAACAAATATTTTAAATCTTCTCTAAAAGGACAACTATTTTACCCCTTTTACAAGATGTAAGACAAGCCTTTGGTATCACCAGAATGTGTCTGTAAAGTTTCAGCTCAAAATACCTATCAGATCATTTATTATAGCCTCCACAATCTGCTTATTTTGCTGTCTGAGTACAGTGTAGCTGTTTTTATAGCCTGTGGCTGCTCTCCCTGCCCACCATTCATGTTTGCTTCTCATGCGTCACAGTGGATAAACAGCAGTCAGTAATAGAGACAGACACAGATGAAGCTGATATAGCCCATTAGTCAAAAATACCAAGTAAGTGTACTTCATGTATTTGTGGTGGAGTTTATTCAAGCCTTTCTGAAATGATGAGTCTCCCACAAATGCCGTTTACAGTACACACCTACAAACACACATTTTAGCGTTTACTGACACTATGCAGCCGTGGTGATTATAGCAGTTAAGATTTTGTGATTTTACTCTTTTATTACAAACATGCTCCGTTTTAAAAACATTTTAAACTTATAAAACTGTGAGAAAAATCATAGAGAGTTGGAACAAATATTTTAATCTGTTTCTTTGGACATGAGTATACATGTTATTATAGAAATATGGCGCCTGTCAATCAATTCAGTGGGCAGGGAAAACCACACTCCTACCTCACGTTGCTGGGGCCTCAAAATCACTGGGATTTGGGCCCTATTTTAACGTCAGGAAATAAAATATAATAAAAAAGAGACTTGTTGTGTTTATATTACTCCAATATTAGTGTGGACACACTATACCTACACACAGTTCTGTCCAAACAGCTTACTAAAGTTGATTTACATCAGAGGTGCCCTTTAAATCTTATATAATCATGTTTTTAATTAGTTATTTTTTGCTTGTTTCCACATTATTATTAATTGTATATATATATATATATATATATATATATATATATATATATATATATATATATATATATACAATTTTTAAATGGTTTGTACTGTTTGTTTTTTTTAAATGTATTAGACAAAATTTGTGATTTTAGTGATTGTGAAAATTAGTGCTTTTTCTTGGCACTTACTATCACACTTATCAATGTCAAAGCAGCTGCCATGTTCAACAATTTCTCCATCGCAGAGTTTTCCTTCGTGTTCTGTACCAACACAGTCCCGTAATTTCCTTCGGGTTCCCTCCCTGGTTCTGCATGTGATTTTTCTAGTGGAAGGCGATTTACAAATACTCCACTCACTCCATTCTGTCCACCTCCCATGTACTGGCAGACAAAAAGAGGGAGAAAATGGTTATGAATTATGAGTTATGAACGCATGAATGTATTTTCTAATACTCTAAGGTCAATTTATAACCAGCGCTTGAATTGACAAAAAGCATCCCCATTGTAAAACCACCGATTAACAAAAGTGAGTGTAATGTAAAACTTATCATGCAAATTATATATATTCAAATTTTCTATTTATGTTAATTTATGACTTACAAACAACGACGATTGACCGATCAGAACTCAGTATTGTCTTAAGGCACCTAGCACAATACAGTTCATTGGATCGTTTTATGCGGTTTTCAAAATGTCTAAGAGAGCAATTCAGACGCAACTTTCTGCTTCCCTAAAAAGAAGGGAACCGAAGGTCTAATGTTTAGTTGTTTAATATTATCTATGTATACTGTACCTGCCCTGCATAACTGTATTTCAGAACAGTTTATGCAGCTTGACGCGAGTGTAACTTAAGCTATATTCACTGTAAAACACAGTTAACAGGGCTTGCTAACATTTACTTTAGCGACACAATTTTCACCGGTAATATCAAAGTTACCGCAGATTTTAGGTCCCTGTTTCTAAAATGAAACTTTATTATTATCCCTAATATCAGAACGCAAATTATGTGATGCATCTTTCAGAATCACTGTTCTCCAAATATTGCACAGTTTTCTCGAAAATGCTTCCAAACAGCTCAGCTGCTGCACATTTCTATACCATGTTTTGTTTATGCTTCCCACATAGCAAAATATTTTTGGCCCATCTCTGGCCCACACAATTTGCCTTTGCTTGGCCCAAATGCCGCATTAAATTACGGTACATGACTGGACCAAGTCTGGCTTTGCAGAAGGCAAATATACTGATATTTCTGCAAAATAATTGCTGAAATTTAAAGTTGGTTTGTATTAAATCAAGAACACGTGTTCTTTGCTGCTATTGGTATTTTAACTAGTATTTAATGTTCAATTATTGTTGGGCGACTTACAGTAGGCTTGAGTTGGAGCTTGTGTTTTACACTTGCTTCTATATTACGTGTCTGTGTACTTTCAACTTTTAATATTTTGTTCTATTAAAAATATATATACTTTGTCACCCAATGTCATTTTGTGGTTCTTTTTTTAAAAAAATGGTTCTTATTTTAGGTTCTTCCCAGCAGGCACAAAACGTCAGCATAATATTATATTGACGTTGTACCCCAACGTCGTGGGATGTTGCATTTTGTTTGGAAATGAAAATCGGGTTGATGTCAGAACCCAACGTCAGGCCCATGTCCATGTCCAACATCAAACAGACGTTGCATTATAGTCACTTTCCAACACAACCTAAAATACAAAACATCAACGTCTAATGATGTTACAGCTTGACGTTGTGTAGATGTTACCACTATGACGTCTATCAGATGCTGGATTTTAGTTGCCATACCTGACAAATAAATGTCAGTATTTGACTTCAATATGACGTTGGTCTAAGATGTTGGCTTGACGTTAGATTTTGTTTACTTTCCAACACAATATAAAATCAACCAAATATTAACGTCATTTCACATCATTATTTGATGTCCAAAAAATATTGTCCTTAGACGCTGGCAACCTAAATCTAACCTAATATTAACATCTTATGATGTTGTGTGTCTGCTGGGTTGCACATTTATGTAAGCATTAAAAAGTATGGCTCGGATAAGACTTTGTTTGTACACTACTTACTTGGACACTTGGCTAAAGTCCTGCAAAGGCCAGATTTTTGCTCTATGCCATGACATGGTTTACCGCCATGTTTGGGGCTTGGAGAATCACATATCCGTGACTGCATCTGTCGGCCCACTCCACAAGTCACAGAGCAGGCTGAGGAACCTGACCAGGAGCCCCAGCTTCCATCGACTGTGGAGAAGATCCATAAAGCTTAGGTTTCTAAAATTCTCTTGTTATTTTGGGTGGCGTTGTATTAGAACACAAAGCATATTACTTGGGCAAAAAGGCAGTCCACTGCAAGGGCGGGTGTCTTTTTCGGAACCCTCGCAAAATCTGCCAGGTGGAGCGGTGGACGGTGAGGGATTGGTGCACGTCCTTGTACGAACTTCTTTTTGGGTGTTACGTCCTTCCTCGATACAAGTAACTGGGCAGCGACCCCAATTTCCCCAGGTGGACCACCCTCCGTGAGCTGGACATCAAACGAAAGCACGACTTTCATTTCCAGCATCTTCAAAAATAAAGAAACAAAGAAAACTTACACTTACTTGGACAGACTGTGTCAGCGGAACAAGGTTCAATTTCTTGCGGTTCGCCAGAACAGGAGCCTCCACATTTTGGAGCCGGGTTAGAACAGGCTCTTTGCCTCTTTTTTTGTCCATTTTCACACGTTACTGAACATGGCTGCCAGTTCCCCCACTTAGACCAGCCACCGTCCTCTGGACAAACATAAATGTTTAGAACCATGAGAAAGACCACAGAAACCAAATGTAAATCAATGAATGTTCTTCTTACCTGGGCAGCAGTCTTTTTTCACACATGGTTTGGTTTGAATAGTTCCTAAATCCTCAGGGTCTGAACAGTTACCATTTCCGTAACAAAACCGTCGCCTTTGAGTAACTCCCTCAGTACAACTGACTGAGCACTGGCTCCAGCTTGACCATTCACTCCATGCCGCATGCCTGCAAGTCAACATAGAAGACTTCACTAAAAGGTTTATCCTTCGTTTGATCTCATTTGTCTCAGTTCAATAATTTCAGTCACCTGAAGAGCTATATTTAAGTCTAATAAATGAAAGCTGTTAAGCCTTTTTTCTATTAGTGCTTACGTTAAATAATCTTCTAGCTCTTCTCAGTTTATAATGGCAGACTAAGGTTGTCTGAATTTTTGAAACTACAAAAAGTACAATCATCTATCATAAAAGTACAACTCAAGTGGTTTAAAAAGATAGTTCACCCAAATTGATTTACTCAATATTCACTTGTTTCATACCTGTTTGACTTTCTTTCATCAGTTGAACACAAAAGAAGATATTTTGAAGAAAACTGGAAACCTGTTACCATTGACTTCCATAGTATTTGTTTTCTTACAGTGGAAGTGAATGATTTCTGGTTTTCAGTTTTCTTAAATAAGAGCTTCTTTTGTTTTTACGGAAGAAAACTCAAAAAGGTTTAAAACCAGTAAATGGCAAGTAAATAAAAAAAATTGTGAACTATGCCTTTAATGAATGCTTTCTGAAGTGAAAAATATCCACTTAAATCAAACCATCACATACAATATGTACAGATGATCAAGACGTTCTGCTGCAGTTCAAACCCAGCTTCAGAATGAGGAAGAAAGCTTATTCAAGTGGCTTTGAACATGACATGGTTGTTGGTGCCAGACAGGCTGGTCTGAGTATTTCTGAAACTGCTGATCTTCTGGGATTTTCATGCAAAACCATCTCTAGGGTTTAAAGAAAATGGTCCGAAAAAGAGAAAATATCCAGTGAGCGGCAGTTGTGGGTGATTGGTTAAAGACTCTAATAAAAAGAAACGCAACAAAAATAGACCATTTTATTGTGGTCATGTCATCGGGTCAAGAACATTTCCTGCTTGTTATTAAACTATTTCATAACTGTAACAAGAAGCAATTCAATCATAACTTAATGTTAAAACAGCAATCATAACATTATATATAAATATTGGACTCTTTTTTTGATTCTCGGAAGCTGTAAAAATATGAATTGTAAAACAGGAAATACGTTGCGACCGTTTTGTTTACATTCCTCAAAATGGTCTATACTATCACCATTTGATTATTCCAATTCTGCAATGAAATGATGTAGCAACAGACTAGATTTTAAAAAGGTGGGCATATGTACATGCAAATATACTTCAAAACATGATTTACAAAACTGACAGAGTGCATTATACTTTATGATGCTTCATTCATACATTTATTCATTTTCTTTTTGTCTCATTTCGTTTATTAATCTGGGGTCACCACAGCAGAATGAACCACCAACTTATCCAGCATATGTGTTACACAGCAGATGCCCTTCCAGCTGCAACCCATCACTGGGAACACCCATACACTCTCATTCACACACATACACTACGGACAATTTAGCTTACCCAATTCACCTGTGCTGCATGTCTTTGGACTTGTGGGGGAAAACGGAGCATGTGGGGGAACTACACGCAGGGAGAACATGGAAACTCCACACAGAAACACCAACTGACCCAGCGGAGGCTCAAATCAGTGACCTTCTATGAGGCGACAGCACTACCTACTGCGCCACCGCGTCGTCATGATGACTTCAATATGTTTAATGTTAAAATCCATGCATGGACATTATATTTTCAAAATAGCACTCTTGCCTTAAAATCATACACTGGATGTATTTCATTTTAATAATCAACATAGACGCTCAATCACATATTGCGATAGGTTTTGAATTTCTTGTCACACATCAATGAAACTTACCCACAGCTCCTACAAACTCCGTCTGCTTCAGCGAAGCCATAGCTGGGGTTTATGCAACAAAAATCTTTTTCAATCTCACCCAACAGATCAGCACACTTCCCGGTGGATATGGAAAATGCTGAAAAGCACTGCACCATCTGTGAAGCTTCAGAAAGACACCAAATCACTGAACAGTTGTTTCATTGGTATTTATTGGTTTTTATATTTAAAAAAATAGTATTATTCAATTGTTTCAATGATCAATCAGTATTTTCTGATTTCCTGCATAAAGGAATATTATAATTTGGTACAAAATGTAAGTTATTATTTAATGTTTATGCATAACAAATCCAACCTGATTGCTGCACATAAATCCCAAGAAGCAAAATCCACAGCAAATTCAGATTCATGGCTGAATCTGTGTTATGATATCTTTGGTTCTGAATGTGTCTGTACACAAAATTCAGAAATACCTGTGAGTAAAACAGCGTAAATAATGCCTGGTTAAACAGCATAAAAACAACTCCAAACAAATGCTGTCGCGGGTTTTTAAGCAAGAGTTTTAATCATGCAAATAAATAAAGATTCAAACGTTAAGGTCATATATTATAAATATTTTGACCAATTTTTTTGCACCACTTACCTCGCTTGCTTCCCTTTTTTGTGGCCGTTCAATAGTACTGTGGTCTTTTTAACCCTGCCTTGAATGACTCTTAATAATCTTTTAAGCTGTTAATGAAAACAGGGATGGTTAATTGCGAAACTTTTAAACCAGCTTCCTTTACGATTTTGCAAAATCATCGGCATTTATCTGATGTTTTACGAGAAAACAATAGTTTCAGTTCCACCCCTGAAACAGTTCAACAGTTCAACAGTGTTGTGTGTGTGTGTGTGTGTGTGTGTGTGTGTGTGTGTGTGTGTGTCGAGTACAATCAAATCCCTTCTCTTCAAACTTTGTATAATAACCCAGCAGCTTGCATAAAACAATGTAGCAGATAAAAGCTGCATAATACCTGAAATCTATTAGAGATTTGAGAGCAAAATGTAGACTACTTACGCGGTCCGTGCATGGCTGTTTCTGGGCTGATGGTCCAGGCTAGGGGGCGTTTAGACAAAAAAAACAAAAAAAAAAACATCAGCACAAGGCATTCGTAGACCTACTTGCACACTTTGCGTATATAGTAAAATAGCAAACCATTACCAAAGATCATGAAAAACATTGATTTTAAAAATAAGTCATACTGTTTGACTGATATATATAAGCCTGAACCCGTTTTTTCACTCCAATAAAGATGTTTTAACTTTTTTTTTTACATGTAATGAACGTTTTGGGATAGCTAAAGTTTCACTGTTGTTACATTTTTAATACATTTGTTTGAATGTTTAGTTAAGAACTAAACATAAAAACGGGGTAAAGGAAATGTTTTCGAGCTGCATGTTGTGCAACAGGCTATTGTTTTGTGAATTGAGCAACACATGTTACACACTAAAATATCCACTTGCAGGACTATCTAAAAAAACATCCCACTGCCTATTTTAGACTCATTCTGTCAGTCCAAAGCAAACACCCATCCACTGAACATTACATATCATTAGAGCTAATCTGACAGACTTAAGGTGCACAACATCCTTGGCTCTATTAAACACTTAAAGCTTTAGTTCCTTTATTTAGTTCCTCAAAACATTCTCTGTCCGCATGGCAAATGTCCAACATCTTTATCTCGTCAGCATTTTATGTTATTTGTGCTAATAGACTGAAAACACTCATAAATGCAAAAATACTCCACTAGCGCCATCTACAGGAACACTTTGGACCTGCTACTAAGGTTGTCGATTAAAAGCTGTTTTAATGACTTGTTTGTTAAAGCATAACTTATGGACGGTAAACATTTAATCGTCTTTACTGACATTTACTGGTGTTTATAACAAGGAAGTTTCCAGTAGATAACAGCATTATTGAACTATTTTTTTATTCCAGTAATTAATAACATTTATGATTCATAGAGCGTCGTTATTAATATTCATCTTCTACTAAGTTAGTCGAGTCTGACCAGTGACCACATGCATTATGTAACTCAAAAATTACGCCATGCTTTTCTCCCTAGCTGTCAACCACACAGACCTAGAAAGGAAAACAGAATCAGAAGTAAGCCGCTCTACTCGAGCTGTCATTGGAGAAGAGCCGACCACGTGATTAGGTCATCCGTCAAACCGCGCTGTGGAAAATTGGTTGCGCTCACGCTAATAAATCGTTGATTTTCCACGCGCGTTTTATAAGTTCCTCATGCGGATTTAGTCAATGCTCTTAGTTAAAATACTGCGGCAATTTAATTAGATTTCTATAGTGAAAAGACTCACAAATGACTTTGGGCCAAGAAGTGACCCCTACTGGTAAGTTTTAATACCGCACAACGTGCTTTTCTAGTGCTTTTATTTCTGTCAACCCTGACAACCGAGTAATCAAAGTGAATGGAGTTACTAGACCAGATTGAGCAAAAGTTGGTGTGGAATAACAGCGCGATGATCTTTGCCTGATCCGTCTTCTTATTGGATCCTAAAGCGCAGGGGCGCAACTGCACATTTACTGAGGGGTATGCGAGTTCAAGTTTTGCGCCCCACCATATTAATTTCCTCATCGACATGTCGAAGTTCTGAACGCAACTGAAATAGTATGAAGTAGTAAAAGTATAATTACATTAAGCATGTTAAGTCACAAAGAATTACATTTCATCCCAACCCAAATTTCTTCTTAATTCCATTTTCCTCACCAAATGATTATAGCACCTTGACATGTCTTGTTTTTGTTTCTTTTTGTACATTTGTCAAAACAAAATGAAAGATATGGGAGTCGTAAAGGGCAAAAGAACTTAAAAATGCAAAAACTTCTCACATGCATATGCGAGAGGTGTAAGGTCTGTCTTCACATGAACAATTGACTGAAACTGCTATCACACCTTTTACAAAGTGAAATAAAAAAGACTGTACAATGTTTAGTTAAAAAAATAGAGACAAACTGCCTGAAATGTTTTATTTGATAAAAATGTTATAGGCAAACTTTTTGGGAACTAAATTGAACTAGTTTTGAGCAGAAAAAGTTACCAAAAGGCCTGATGTATCAATATGATACATAATTAATTTATAAAAAACATGTATAGGGTATAAAAATGGATCTGGATGGGATTAATAAATATGACAGTTGCAAAAAATTTGAATATTCTGACTATAGTTTTAACAGGGTTAAAAATCACTATAATTAGATATCTAAAATTTTTATAGGGGAATTTTTTAATCCATGTATTATTGTCTATTTCGCCTAAAATAAATTCAGTATAGAGTCCCACACGGAGTCTGCGTGCGCAGACATCTGCAGTTTTCTACAGATTTTTAGCCCATCATTGAATCTATTTGTGTAAATTTGTGTACATTTATATTTACTCAGTATTCAAATTCATTTCACTAATATTATTGTGATATAATAATATTAATATTAAAATGTTCATATGATTTATTTACAATACAGTTGGTAAAGTAGTATTTTCTGCCTGTAATTCTCAGCAGAAATAGCAAAAAATGTTTGCAGATTCTGTCTGGCCCTAATATTTAGGTTTTAAACATACATTTTGTGTGATCCCTCTTATTTTTTGCTAAATAATCAATTAATAATAGAATGTTTCACATTACTCATACCTTTTGAGCTCAACTGTAAGTATGATTTGACAGTTTATTTTGATAAAACTTTTACATGAACTTTACACTTGGATGCGTGACTGCATGTTGTTTTAAATGATTTTGAATTAAAATGTATGTGCCAACGAATGCAATTCATACCTACAAATCCTCTCGTTTTTGCCATATTAATTCTACCATATTTTACCATTCTATCCGCTGTCTTTCGTGTGTGTTTTTCCAGTATTTCTCCCGCATTTGTAATGTTTCTATGAAAAGTGAAAGTAGCAGCTGCACAGAGCCGATCTCAAATGTGATGCAAAACTGTTAAAGAGAACTAAGCTTTCACATTATTTTGATTGACAGCACGTTAAAATTAATGTAAAAACGGCCGCATTCACGTCCTTTCCAGTAAAGCTTTATGCGTCTTTTGCCGCCCTTATGCAGCCTCTGAATCAGTAGAACGGTGCTGAGTGACGGAGGCGCTCCATAGTGATAAAGACGGCTTTTATACACGCGATTTGAAGATGAATGAGAGCGGATACTTTAAGATTCAGGTGTGTAAATAGAAAAAATATACACAATAATATGTAAACATGTTTTATTTGAAACACAAGTAATATTATCTTAAATTAGCATAAACAAAACAAATGTTTTCATTGCATTCTTAAAGTCAGACTCGCACCTCTGTTATCAAACAAAACAGAGGATCAAACTAAATTCATTTGTTGCTCTTTAAACTATAGCAACTGTAATCAATATTTAAATGCAGTAAATAAAAATGTTCTCTTTTGAAGCTGACGGTCCATGAATTTACGACTGTCAAAAGCCTTTACCATAAAGTTAACTTTACACCAGCTCATCATGGCTTTAGCCCATAGAATTATAGTGTTTTTCGCATACTATACAGGATGCAAATATGCGATTTCGGACGCTGTTCAGGTGTGGCCGTGCGTCACTGTCCCCTGCCTGGACAAAACCACCTTGTCTGCATTTACGTTAAGTAAAAGCCCATGCAGTGACTGAGTGGCGATAATGAATAATTAATGATATGGCAGCCCGTCGCTCCCAAAAACATTACAAGTTGATTAAAAGTGTGGTAATATTAAGCTTAAGCTTACCAATTCCTTATTATCCAATTTGTCGTGGCAGTTTTTTTTAAGGCATTGTTTGTGTTCTTTTTGTTTTTCTATTTTGCGCTCCACGTCTCTTTACTCTTCTCTCCATTTTGAACATGTGACTGTAACCAAGCAACGGATCAATCAAATGGTCAATGAAGAGGAAGGGGTGGTATAATTTTTTTATTCAATAAAATACAATTGAATATTTATATAAAATGCAGGATAAACATTTTTAACCAAAAATATGTATTTATTTTGTTTAATATGTATAATAATATGTATAATTTCAAAAATAGTTTTGGCACAATGGCGCCCCCCCATGAGTGGCGCCCCTATGCGCCGCATACACTGCATACCCCCTTTTTGCGCCACTGCTAAAGCGGAATGGATGTTATAGAAAACCGCGATGAAAAAAACATCAGTTTTCTATTTTAAACCTTTTTTTATTCGCAGCATTTTGACGACGAATTTGTGAGAGTGTACAACAAAATAAAAAACAAAAACATATTAGCCTTAAGCTAGCTAGTGCTAACCTCAGCCTAACGTTAGCATGTGTGGAATAAGAGACAAGGGGACATGGCGATGACAAAACTGATGTAAACCGACGGACTATGAGCTCATTTGAGTCTCAAAACAACTTAACTTTACGTACGAAGACTGTATCTATATTTGATCAACCGCTGGGAAACTTCGAAGCTGGCCCGTAAACCAAACAGGCTAGTTAGCCAGAACTCGCTTTTTTGCTTTATTAAAGTCTCAGAATTGCGTAACCCACTTACTAAAAAAACATATATGTACATATCAGAGTTATCATATGTTGTAGTTTGTTAAATGATTAATGACATGGTTTTGAAGTCATGTTTTAGTTAACATTTGGTGTGTCTGGCAGGTTGACTTGCCAGTAAGTCTGCATAGATTTCTGTAGTATTTGTCATCATATATATTCTTGATGGCTTATCAACCATATGTTTCATGTATATCAATGTTTCTGGATCAGTTTAAGTTTCATCATAGGTTTTATAAATTTGTAAGCTTTGCTTCAGCATAGTAACTGTAAAGTTAGATATTCAAAAGCTAAATATTAACATACAGTAAGTCAGGAATACATCAGGCAACGCATTTTTCACACAAACACGCAAACACTTTGACTTTGTTTTGCTAAAACATTGTTATTTTTTTAACTAGGCAATAAAAAAACATTTAATCATGGACAAATGTGAACAAGTTATTAGCAACAGAATTTTGTAGATGAAACAGACACTTAAGAAGTTCAAATAAGCTTTTGAAAAGAAAAGTAAACTTGACCTTGTTCACACAGATGACAGACTGTTTTCACTTTGATTATACAGAGTTTACTGTACTATATATGCAAATATTTATTGCGTGGTCATGGTCAATTGTTATTTTGTACAAGATTATCTTGTCATAAATATATTTTTACTTTAGACCAACTTTACTTTTTTTCTCTAATTTGTAAATCAGATTGTAATACAACAACAACAATAATAATAATAATAATTATACAAATTGTAAAGCAAAACAGTTGTTTTATGTTACATGTTTTAAGGAATGAACTTTAAAATAAAATTGCACAAGCTGTATCAGGCATGCATTAATTACAAAATAGAATCTGGACATCAGATAAATCTAAGTTCAAAATGCATGTTTTATTTTGTTGATATATACATGTTTTTACAGAAGGGACTTTGGATTTCTTTTTATCACTCAGAAAACAAGTAAATTGGGAAGTACTATTTAGATAAAAAAAAGCATATTTAGAATTGAATGTTACATAAATTGGAAATGTAATATAGTAAATGTTTGTCTATGTAAATTCTACTAAAGTGGACATTTCTAACTCTTAATAAGAATCAAAAACAATGAGAAAATAAAATGTGAGTTTTGGATGTTCTTCTTCCACTCGTCTGAAAGGAGGCATGTAAAATTAACCACATATCCCAAAACTGATCAGTGGATAGCGAAAAAGAGTGGTTTTCACCTGTAGCAATTAATATGAAGCAACCAAAAGGTCCAAACACTGGTGTATGGCATGTGCATCAGTCAAAACCTCAACACACTGACTTATTTAGTTCGCCTGTGCGGGTCGCCTCTTGCATGCAACCTCAATACAATGCAGATAAGCTAAGAACCAGAACAACTGGTTGCTGACAAGTCTGAACAGTGCCTCAACGCCTTTCTGAACGTTTCATTTACTGTTCAGGTATCATGGGTTAACGTATAGCCTGCACGTGTATGGTAGTGCTGTGTTGTTTTACAAATAGGATAAATGCACAGAAGTGTTGTTCAGCCACTGAAATCTTCCGGCAAAGGATTGATGTGTCTATTTTCAGTTTCATAAGGGACCTTTTACAGCATCGATAATGTAGATTAGCCTGCTTTACTGAGGTGAAGTTGGTTTTATATTCGCATTGGTTCATTTTTGAACAATGACAACCTGTGACGCACTCCCTATATTGTTCAGCATGCTACTCTGAATGTCCGGCATGAAATAGTATGTACGTATGGCTTAGAAATAAGTGTAATTCCTGCAGTCTGCTGGCCAACCTCTAAGTAGTCGCTTTAGAACAAAGCGCGTGAGAGAGTGAGAGCAGCAATCTTTGCATGTAGAGGTCTGCATTCCTGCGCCTGTACCACAGGAGCCACGGGACCAGACTAGATTTCTTGTGACGCGGAAACTTAGAAACCTGAGAATAAAATGGAGTAGCGGTCAGTAACTCGTTTAATTTGAACGGGAGCGGGCGATCTAAGAATATAGAATTCCCAGAGAAAGAGAAAGTGAGCGCGAGAGAGAGAGAGCGAGCACATCCACCGGGCGGATGTGTGTCACTTATAATAGGCTGTCTGGACTCTGTAGCATCCAGCTTATTTAATCGCTCTACATTTAACATTTTTCCTTGTCCCAATTATACCTGCTATGTGTGTTGAAAATAATCCAGATTTGATATATGAAACACAATCTGTAATTGGCAAATATATTGAGTGGATATGTTTGTGTATCTGACCTTGAAAGAGTCCACCAGAAACAAACCTCAAGGCACTCAAGTCTCATCACAATTGGGCAAACAAAACTGACATTTAGCCAACAATACTTGGACAGCCCACACTTTTATCTGTTATCTCTCTTTTGGTAGTGCCTAATTGTAACATGAGATTTTGGGAACCAGAACTAAATTTAGTGGGAACATTCTGGTCGGGTAGAAAACGGGGCGGGAAAGAGTGGGCAGAGGGTGAACAAAGGCTGAACATACAGCGGGAGCGGTCAGGTATGGAATAAAACCTAGCGGGAGAGGGACTAAAGATTCAGTCCTGCGCATATCTCTACTTGCCTGCATGAACTATAGCACATTATGACAAGTTTTGCTAGCTACACAATTACAAACATGCTAGATGTAGTACAGTTTTTCTATTCGGATTGTAGTATTACCATAGTAAAGTACTATAAAGTATTCTAACTGGCGAATGACATGATCTAGTGGGTCTCTCTCATCTGTAATGTGTGCGCTTGTAAATTTAGGTGGCGTGGCCTTGGACGGCAGGGAAGGGATTATGTTTTCGAAGATAATATGCTAACAGATGGCATTTAGGCTGATCACCTACTGCACCTTTAACTTCCGTGGTATTTGTTTTCCTACAATGAATGCGTTTTCAACTTTCTTCAAAATATTATCTTTCTTGTGCATCAGAAGAAAAACTCTAAAACACATTTTGGAACCACTTGAAGAAGAGTAAATAGTGAATAAATTGTCATCTTTGGTGAACTATCCCTTAAAGGTTCTTCCTCCTGCAGAAGAGTTTACCATCTACAGCTACTGGTCCTCTTATCTTCACCATCTTCTGTGCTTAGTCATCCTGAAAAACTGAACAAATATTAAGATTAGAAATTATAATTATAGTTAAATAAATCTATTTATGTTTAATATAAATGATAATTATAGTTAAGATTATAATATTAATAATAATAATTTCCTTCAATTAGCTAAAACACATGTGCTTTCAGAATTATATTACAACCTTGTCTTAGCACTGAGGCACATTTTTGCATGGTCTTGTTTCGGTTTCATCCTTCACTTTCTCACAATTAATGACAGGCTTCCCATAGAAAAGACTGTAGTCATCGGATCTATGGCAGATCAGAAACACCAAATAAAACGTAAATACATCATGAAACACTTGGCAACCAACAGTACGCATGTAGTGGACGTGAAGATGTTTTTCCTCTCTTACTGGTATTCAGAAATGTCAGGAACACACTTTCTGCTTCTGGTTTGTTTGGAGTCTTGCCCACAGTCAGGTTTGCAGTAACTCCACTCGCTCCACTCGGACAAGATAGCTTCCACTGAACACAGACAGAAAGTGTTATCAATTTGGAAGTGGAGTTTACGATCTTAAACTAGGAACAATCATCTTCTAATACCATCATTCAGCGATTTGAATAATTAGCTTAAAATGCAATCATATTCAATTTATGAAATATTGCAAATTCTGATGCTCTGTCCTAATTCTGTACTACAGTATCCAAACATCATTACATCAAAAGAGTAATATGTTAATAGTGTTTAATTAACAAAAGGGATTGTACCTTAATGATTTTCAGTGGACACATGAAATAAATGGTCAATTAAATAAATTAGTTGTATGCTGAATTGTACACCTGTCACTCTCTGAAATTTAATATTAGTTTGGTTAAGAGCTTATTAGAATGAAATAAACTGAATTTGTATATTAAATAGAACATAAACTTACACATTGTGAATACACTTTTAATGTGTGATGAGAATTTTGTGTGTGGTGATGGAAATGACAGTGGTGGAAATGACATTTCAACAGTTTATTGTGAAAAAATGAAAAATAGCTTCACCGATTATCTTTGAATTGATCCTACATGTACACAACACTCTTATCTTACCTTAATTTTGTTTGGTTTTTAAAACATTTTTTAAGGTACAACATGTTTGAAAATGACGTAGAATAAATGTGTTTCCTTATCAAGCAATATTTACCTTGATTTTTCTTCAAGTGTTGTTGATAAAAATTTTAATTCCCTCCATCTTGAACATGTTCTTAGATGACACTGTTCATTTTCATTGACATGAACATTTTAGGCGACATTACAGTGTTGTGGTGGAAATGACACTGATACTGTGTGACAGCTATATTTTGTATAAAAATAATATTGATAATAGTCTCACATTAATAACTATAAAATATTTCACTGGAGCTAAGATACTTATAATTAAGACACATTAATAGATACCAGATGAATAATATTTTAAAATGTTATTTTCATTGTTGAAGTTTAAAACTCTGGGTGTGCAACAAGGTGAAAACAGTGATTTTAACACCTAAAAGGAGTTTGAATAATATGAAAAATACATAATAGAAAGCTAGTAAATCTTTTTAAAGTACATTTTATTGTTAGTTTGATAAAGAAAGTGAAATTTGAACAAATTAAATATATTTTTGGATATTTGATCAAAGGACATAAAAGTGCCTGTAGTTGAAGAATTACCTATTTATACAACCCATAAACAAATATTTTGAATCTTCTCTAAAAGGACAACTATTTTACCCCTTTTACAAGATGTAAGACAAGCCTTTGGTACCACCAGAATGTGTCTGTAAAGTTTCAGCTCAAAATACCTATCAGATCATTTATTATAGCCTCCACAATCTGCTTATTTTGCTGTCTGAGTACAGTGTAGCTGTTTTTATAGCCTGTGGCTGCTTCTCCCTGCCCACCATTCATGTTTGCTTCTCATGCGTCACAGTGGATAAACAGCAGTCAGTAATAGAGACGGACACAGATGAAGCTGATATAGCCCATTAGTCAAAAATACCAAGTAAGTGTACTTCATGTATTTGTGGTGGAGTTTATTCAAGCCGTTCTGAAATGATGAGTCTCCCACACATGCCGTTTACAGTACACACCTACAAACACACATATTAGCGTTTACTGACACTATGCAGCCGTGGTGATTATAGCAGTTAAGATTTTGTGATTTTACTCTTTTATTACAAACATGCTCCGTTTTAAAAACATTTTAAACGTATAAAACTGTGAAAAAAATCATAGAGAGTTGGAACAAATATTTTAATCTGTTTCTTTGGACATGAGTATACATGTTATTATAGAAATATGGCGCCTGTCATTCAATTCAGTGGGCAGGGAAAACCACACTCCTACCTCACGTTGCGGTGGGCCTCAAAATCACTGGGATTTGGGCCCTATTTTAACGTCAGGAAATAAAATATAATAAAAAAAGAGACTTGTTGTGTTTATATTACTCCAATATTAGTGTGGACACACTATACCTACACACAGTTCTGTCCAAACAGCTTACTAAAGTTGATTTACATCAGAGGTGCCCTTTAAATCTTATATAATCATGTTTTTAATTAGTTATTTTTTGCTTGTTTCCACATTATTATTAATTGTATGTATATATATATATATATATATATATATATATATATATATATATATATATGTATATATGTATATATATATATATATATATATATATATATATATATATATATATATATATATATACAATTTTTAAATGGTTTGTACTGTTTGTTTTTTTTAAATGTATTAGACAAAATTTGTGATTTTAGTGATTGTGAAAATTAGTGCTTTTTCTTGGCACTTACTATCACACTTATCAATGTCAAAGCAGCTGCCATGTTCAACAATTTCTCCATCGCAGAGTTTTCCTTCGTGTTCTGTACCAACACAGTCCCGTAATTTCCTTCGGGTTCCCTCCCTGGTTCTGCATGTGATTTTTCTAGTGGATTGCGATTTACAAATACTCCACTCACTCCATTCTGTCCACCTCCCATGTACTGGCAGACAAAAAGAGGGAGAAAATGGTTATGAATTATGAGTTATGAACGCATTAATGTATTTTCTAATACTCTAAGGTCAATTTATAACCAGCGCTTGAATTGACAAAAAGCATCCCCATTGTAAAACCACCGATTAACAAAAGTGAGTGTAATGTAAAACTTATCATGCAAATTATATATATTCAAATTTTCTATTTATGTTAATTTATGACTTACAAACAACGACGATTGACCGATCAGAACTCAGTATTGTCTTAAAGGGGTGGTCCACTACGATATTATATTTTAAACTTCAGTTGATGTGTAATGTAGCTGTGTGAACATAAACAGCATCTCTGAATGTAAAATATTCAAAGTTTAATGCAAAGGGAGACCTTGATTTGTACAGAGTTAGCTTAGCAACGCCTACAATTAACGAATTTTGGGGACTACAAAAAATACTTCCGCCCCCTGTGAGATCACAAAAGTTCGTTATTGCGCATCCCACACTGCGCAGGTAAAGGCCGTGGCTATAGGCGCTGTAACGTTACTGCAGAGAGAGAAATGCCATCCTGCTGTTTCCACAGAGCTGTTCTGTTTCTGTTGTTGGGCTTCCAAATGACACGACCCAAACACAGAAGTGCTTACAGTTCAATATTAATTATGTTCCAGAGAACTATAAAATACATAGCAAGCATGATTTGACAAAACACAGCTTCCAGAATCTCTCCCAGTTCAGTGCTGGATTCAGTTAAAATCTCCTCAAAGATGGAGCAAGGAGACGCTGTGAACTCTGAGTCATGACCTGTAAGTGTTTTTATTTGTTAAAATTGATCATGACATGTACAGTGTCTAACTTTAACGGTGTGTTGTAGCAAAGATGTAAACAACGGGAAATTATGGTAACCGCTAACGACTTAGCTAACGTTACAAATCCATATTTATCAAACGGCTGTAAACGCACACACACACATACACATACACGCACTCTTGGCCAGCACCTGCGTCTCTCTGTGGGAGACGGCAGAGTTTCTCTCTATAGGCAGCTTTGCTATGCGTTTTACAACTCGGACAATAAAGTCGCAAAAGATATGTGAACGATTCATGTTACTTACACAGGCATATTCCGCATATGCATGAAAGACGTCCTGTAACGCGTTGATTTAAAAAAAAAAAATACAGCAATGATTTCCCAACTGGAGTGTAACATCAAAAACAAATCAATCCAGGCTCACAAAGGTCTCATCTCACATCTTGTGCTTTATTCTGTCACCATAGAAAATAACTTAATCCGAGCATGAGAGAAAAAGAACAATAAAAATCTCTCCCGCGCACATGCGCTTCTCGTGTTACAGATACTTCATCGTATACACGCATAAACACACTAAAAGGCACAGAAACAGTTAAAGGAGCCGCATCCCATTTTCACTCGTTACAGACACGTGTTGACTGACTGACTGACTGACTGTTTACACAAAACGCGCGTGCTTGTCAGGGCGTGACGTGGAGCCGATCGGCGAATCACAGCATATTATGATGATGACCAATCAGAGTCACTTGAGGGTGGGCCTTTTAGAGAAACTAGGAAATATGACAGTCGTTTTCATGTTAGCTGAGTAGCTGTGTATAATCAAAGTGAGATTTATGAAAAAATAACACGATTTCCTTCAAGTTAAACATGAGCACACATTGCTTTGCATCTTATTAACACAACCAAGCCTTAAAAATAGCATTCTGGACCACCCCTTTAAGGCACCTAGCACAAAACAGTTTATTGGATCGTTTTATGCGGTTTTCAAAATGTCTAAGAGAGCAATTCAGACGCAACTTTCTGCTTCCCTAAAAAGAAGGGAACCGAAGGTCTGATGTTTAGTTGTTTAATATTATCTATGTATGCTGTACCTGCCTGCTGTAACTGTATTTCAGAACAGTTTATGCAGCTTGACGCGAGTGTAACTTAAGCTATATTCACTGTAAAACACAGTTAAAAGGGCTTGCTAACATTTACTTTAGCGAAAAGTTTCACCGGTAATATCGAAGTTACCGCAGATTTTAGGTCCCTGTTTCTAAAATGAAACTTTATTATTATCGCTAATATCAGAACGCAAATTATGTGATGCATCTTTCAGAATCACTGTTCTCCAAATATTGCACAGTTTTCTCGAAAATGCTTCCAAACAGCTCAGCCGCTGCACATTTCTATACCATGTTTTGTTTATGCTTCCCACATAGCAAAATATTTTTGGCCCATCTCTGCCCCACACAATTTGCCTTTGCTTGGCCCACATGCCGCATTAAATTACGGTACATGACTGGACCAAGTCTGGCTTTGCAGAAGGCAAATATACTGATATTTCTGCAAAATAATTGCTGAAATGTAAAGTTGGTTTGTAGCAAATCAAGAACACGTATTCTTTGCTGCTATTGGTATTTTAACTAGTATTTAATGTTCAATTATTGTTGGGCGACTTACAGTAGGCTTGAGTTGGAGCTTGTGTTTTACACTTGCTTCTATATTACGTGTCTGTGTACTTTCAACTTTTAATATTTTGTTCTATTAAAAATATATATACTTTGTCACCCAATGTCATTTTGTGGTTCTTTTTTTAAAAAAATGGTTCTTATTTTAGGTTCTTCCCAGCAGGCACAAAACGTCAACATAATATTATATTGACGTTGTACCCCAACGTCGTGGGATGTTGCATTTTGTTTGGAAATGAAAATCGGGTTGATGTCAGAACCCAACGTCAGGCCCATGTCCATGTCCAACATCAAACAGACGTTGCATTATAGTCACTTTCCAACACAACCTAAAATACAAAACATCAACGTCTAATGATGTTACAGCTTGACGTTGTGTAGATGTTACCACTATGACGTCTATCAGATGCTGGATTTTAGTTGCCATACCTGACAAATAAATGTCAGTATTTGACTTCAATATGACGTTGGTCTAAGATGTTGGCTTGACGTTAGATTTTGTTTACTTTCCAACACAATATAAAATCAACCAAATATTAACGTCATTTCACATCATTATTTGATGTCCAAAAAATATTGTCCTTAGACGCTGGCAACCTAAATCTAACCTAATATTAACATCTTATGATGTTGTGTGTCTGCTGGGTTGCACATTTATGTAAGCATTAAAAAGTATGGCTCGGATAAGACTTTGTTTGTACACTACTTACTTGGACACTTGGCTAAAGTGCTGCAAAGGCTAGATTTTTGTTCTACGCCATGACATGGTTTACCGCCATGTTTGGGGCTTGGAGAATCACATATCCGTGACTGCATCTGTCGGCCCACTCCACAAGTCACAGAGCAGGCTGAGGAACCTGACCAGGAGCCCCAGCTTCCATCGACTGTGGAGAAGATCCATAAAGCTTAGGTTTCTAAAATTCTCTTGTTATTTTGGGTGGCGTTGTATTAGAACACAAAGCATATTACTTGGGCAAAAAGGCAGTCCACTGCAAGGGCGGGTGTCTTTTTCGGAACCCTCGCAAAATCTGCCAGGTGGAGCGGTGGACGGTGAGGGATTGGTGCACGTCCTTGTACGAACTTCTTTTTGGGTGTTACGTCCTTCCTCGATACAAGTAACTGGGCAGCGACCCCAATTTCCCCAGGTGGACCACCCTCCGTGAGCTAGACATCAAACGAAAGCACGACTTTCATTTCCAGCATCTTCAAAAATAAAGAAACAAAGAAAACTTACACTTACTTGGACAGACTGTGTCAGCGGAACAAGGTTCAATTTCTTGCGGTTCGCCAGAACAGGAGCCTCCACATTTTGGAGCCGGGTTAGAACAGGCTCTTTGCCTCTTTTTTTGTCCATTTTCACACGTTACTGAACATGGCTGCCAGTTCCCCCACTTAGACCAGCCACCGTCCTCTGGACAAACACAAATGTTTAAAACATGAGAAAGACCACAGAAACCAAATGTAAATCAATGAATGTTCTTCTTACCTGGGCAGCAGTCTTTTTTTACACATGGTTTGGTTTGAATAGTTCCTAAATCCTCAGGGTCTGAACAGCTACCATTTCCGTAACAAAACCGTCGCCTTTGAGTAACTCCCTCAGTACAACTGACTGAGCACTGGCTCCAGCTTGACCATTCACTCCATGCCGCATGCCTGCAAGTCAACATAGAAGACTTCACTAAAAGGTTTATCCTTCGTTTGATCTCATTTGTCTCAGTTCAATAATTTCAGTCACCTGAAGAGCTATATTTAAGTCTAATAAATGAAAGCTGTTTCCCCATTCTAGCTGTTAAGCCTTTTTTCTATTAGGGCTTACGTTAAATAATCTTCTAGCTCTTCTCAGTTTATAATGGCAGACTAAGGTTGTCTGAATTTTTGAAACTACAAAAAGTACAATCATCTATCATAAAAGTACAACTCAAGTGGTTTAAAAAGATAGTTCACCCAAATTGATTTACTCAACATTCACTTGTTTCATACCTGTTTGACTTTCTTTCATCTGTTGAACACAAAAGAAGATATTTTGAAGAAAACTGGAAACCTGTTACCATTGACTTCCATAGTATTTGTTTTCTTACAGTGGAAGTGAATGATTTCTGGTTTTCAGTTTTCTTAAATAAGAGCTTCTTTTGTTTTTACGGAAGAAAACTCAAAAAGGTTTAAAACCAGTAAATGGCAAGTAAATAAAAAAAAATTGTGAACTATGCCTTTAATGATTGCTTTCTGAAGTGAAAAATATCCACTTAAATGCACCCATCACATACAATATGTACAGATGATCAAGACGTTCTGCTGCAGTTCAAACCCAGCTTCAGAATGAGGAAGAAAGCTTATTCAAGTGGCTTTGAACATGACATGGTTGTTGGTGCCAGACAGGCTGGTCTGAGTATTTCAGAAACTGCTGATCTACTGGGATTTTCACGCAAAACCATCTCTAGGGTTTAAAGAAAATGGTCCGAAAAAGAGAAAATATCCAGTGAGCGGCAGTTGTGGGTGATTGGTTAAAGACTCTAATAAAAAGAAACGCAACAAAAATAGACCATTTTATTGTGGTCATGTCATCGGGCCAAGAACATTTCCTGCTTGTTATCAAACTATTTCATAACTGTAACAAGAAGCAATTCAATCATAACGTAATGTTAAAACAGCAATCATAACATTATATATAAATATTGGACTCTTTTTTTGATTCTCGGAAGCTGTAAAAATATGAATTGTAAAACAGGAAATACGTTGCGACCGTTTTGTTTACATTCCTCAAAATGGTCTATACTATCACCATTTGATTATTCCAATGCTGCAATGAAATGATGTAGCAACAGACTAGATTTTAAAAAGGTGGGCATATGTACATGCAAATATACTTCAAAACATGATTTACAAAACTGACAGAGTGCATTATACTTTATGATGCTTCATTCATACATTTATTCATTTTCTTTTTGTCTCATTTCGTTTATTAATCTGGGGTCACCACAGCAGAATGAACCACCAACTTATCCAGCATATGTGTTACACAGCAGATGCCCTTCCAGCTGCAACCCATCACTGGGAACACCCATACACTCTCATTCACACACACACTACGGACAATTTAGCTTACCCAATTCACCTGTGCTGCATGTCTTTGGACTTGTGGGGGAAAACGGAGCATGTGGGGGAACTACACGCAGGGAGAACATGGAAACTCCACACAGAAACACCAACTGACCCAGCGAAGGCTCAAATCAGTGACCTTCTATGAGGCGACAGCACTACCTACTGCGCCACCGCGTCGTCATGATGACTTCAATATGTTTAATGTTAAAATCCATGCATGGAAATGATACTTTCAAATAGGCATTCTCGCCTTAAAATCATACACTGGATGTATTTCATTTTAATAATCAACATAGACGCTCAATCACATATTGCGATAGGTTTTGAATTTCTTGTCACACATCAATGAAACTTACCCACAGCTCCTACAAACTCCGTCTGCTTCAGCGAAGCCATAGCTGGGGTTTATGCAACAAAAATCTTTTTCAGTCTCACCCAACAGATCAGCACACTTCCCGGTGGATATGGAAAATGCCGAAAAGCACTGCACCATCTGTGAAGCTTCAGAAAGACACAAAATCACTGAACAGTTGTCTCATTAGTATTTTTATATATATAAATAAATAAATAAATAAATATATATATATATATATATATATATATATATATATATATATATATATATATATATATATATATATATATTTGTATATATATATATATATATATATATAGTATTATTCAATTATCTCAATGATCAATCAGTATTTTCTGATTTCCTGCATAAAGGAACATTATAATTTGGTACAAAATGTAAGTTATTATTTAATGTTTATGCATAACAAATCCAACCTGATTGCTGCACATAAATCCCAAGAAGCAAAATCCACAGCAAATTCGGATTCATGGCTGAATCTGTGTTATGATATCTTTGGTTCTGAATGTGTCAGGACTTGTACACAAAATTCAGAAATGCCTGTGAGTAAAACAGCATAAAAACAACTCCAAACAAATGCTGTCGCAGGTTTTTAAGCAAGAGTTTTAATCATGCAAATAAATAAAGATTCAAACGTTAAGGTCATATATTATAAATATTTTGACCAATTTTTTTGTCCCACTTACCTCGCTTGCTTCCCTTTTTTGTGGCCGTTCAATAGTACTGTGGTCTTTTTAACCCCTTGAATGACTCTTAATAATCTTCTAAACTGTTAATGAAAACAGGGATGGTTAATTGCGAAACATTTAAACCAGCTTCCTTTACGATTTTGCAAAATCATCGGCATTTATCTGATGTTTTACGAGAAAACAATAGTTTCAGTTCCACCCCTGAAACAGTTCAACAGTTGTGTGTGTGTGTGTGTGTGTGTGTGTGTGTGTGTGTGTGTGTGTGTGTGTGTCGCGTACAATCAAATTCCTTCTTTTCAAACTTTGTATAATAACCCAGCAGCTTGCATAAAACAATGTAGCAGATAAAAGCTGCATAATACCTGAAATCTATTAGAGATTTGAGAGCAAAATGTAGGCTACTTACGCGGTCCGTGCATGGCTGTTTCTGGGCTGATGGTCCAGGCTAGGGGGCGTTTAGACAAAAAAAAAAAAAAAACATCAGCACAAGGCATTCGTAGACCTACTTGCACACTTTGCGTATATGGTAAAATAGCAAACCATTACCAAAGATCATGAAAAACATTGATTTTAAAAATAAGTCATACTGTTTGACTGATATATATAAGCCTGAACCCGTTTTTTCACTCCAATAAAGATGTTTAAACTTTTTTTACATGTAATGAACGTTTTGAGATAGCTAAAGTTTCACTGTTGTTACATTTTTAATACATTTGTTTTGCTGAATGTTTAGTAAGAACTAAACATAAAAAAACGGGGTAAAGGAAATGTTTTCGAGCTGCATGTTGTGCAACAGGCTATTGTTTTGTGAATTGAGCAACACATGTTACACACTAAAATATCCACTTGCAGGACTATCTAAAAAAACATCCCACTGCCTATTTTAGACTCATTCTGTCAGTCATAAGCAAACACCCATCCACTGAACATTATATATCATTAGAGCTAATCTGACAGACTTAAGGTGCACAACATCCTTGGCTCTATTAAACACTTAAAGCTTTAGTTCCTTTATTAAGTTCCTCAAAACATTCTCTGTCCGCATGGCAAATGTCCAACATCTTTACCTCGTCAGCATTTTATGTTATTTGTGCTAATAGACTGAAAACACTCATAAATACAAAAATACTCCACTAGCGCCATCTACAGGAACACTTTGGACCTGCTACTAAGGTTGTCGATTAAAAGCTGTTTTAATGACTTGTTTGTTAAAGCATAACTTATGGACGGTAAACATTTAATCGTCTTTACTGACATTTAATGGTGTTTATAACAAGGAAGTTTCCAGTAGATGACAGCATTATTGAACTATTTTTTATTCCAATCCTCGCTGGGAATTAATAACATTTATGATTCATAGAGCGTCGTTATTAATATTCATCTTCTACTAAGTTAGTCGAGTCTGACCAGTGACCACATGCATTATGTAACTCAAAAATTACGCCATGCTTTTCTCCCTAGCTGTCAACCACACAGACCTAGAAAGGAAAACAGAATCAGAAGTAAGCCGCTCTACTCGAGCTGTCATTGGAGAAGAGCCGACCACGTGATTAAGTCATCCGTCAAACCGCGCTGTGGAAAATTGGTTGCGCTCACGCTAATAAATCGTCGATTTTCCACGCGCGTTTTATAGGTTCCTGATGCGGATTTACTTAATGCTCTTAGTTAAAATACTGCGGCAATTTGATTAGATTTATATAGTGAAAAGACTCACAAATGACTTTGGGCCAAGAAGCGACCCCTACTGGTAAGTTTTAATACCGCACAACGTGTCTTTTCTAGAGCTTTTATTTCTGTCAACCCTGACAACCGAGTAATCAAAGTGAATGGAGTTACTAGACCAGATTGAGCAAAAGTTGGTGTGGAATAACAGCGCGATGGTCATTGCCTGATCCGTATTCTTATTGGACCCTAAAGCGGAATGGATGTTTTAGAAAACCGCGATGAAAAAAACATCAGTTTTCTATTTTAAACCTTTTTTATTCGCAGCATTTTGACGACGAATTTGTGAGAGTGTACAACAAAATAAAAAACAAAAACATGTTAGCCTTAAGCTAGCTAGTGCTAACCTCAGCCTAACGTTAGCATGTGTGGAATAAGAGACAAGGGGACATGGCGATGACAAAACTGATGTAAACCGACGGACTATGAGCTCATTTGAGTCTCAAAACAACTTAACTTTACGTCCGAAGACTGTATCTATATTTGATCAACCGCTGGGAAACTTCGAAGCTGGCCCGTAAACACCAAGGTAAACCAAACAGGCTAGTTAGCCAGAACTCGCTTTTTTGCTTTATTAAAGTCTCAGAATTGCGTAACCCACTTACTAAAAAAACATATATGTACATATCAGAGTTATCATATGTTGTAGTTTGTTAAATGATTAATGACATGGTTTTGAAGTCATGTTTTAGTTAACATTTGGTGTGTCTGGCAGGTTGACTTGCCAGTAAGTCTGCATAGATTTCTGTAGTATTTGTCATCATATATATTCTTGATGGTTTATCAACCATATGTTTCATGTATATCAATGTTTCTGGATAGGTTTAAGTTTCATCATAGGTTTTATAAATTTGTAAGCTTTGCTTCAGCATAGTAACTGTAAAGTTAGATATTCAAAAGCTAAATATTAACATACAGTAAGTCAGGAATACATCAGGCAACGCATTTTTCACACAAACACGCAAACACTTTGACTTTGTTTTGCTAAAACATTGTTATTTTTTAACTAGGCAATAAAAAAACATTTAATCATGGACAAATGTGAACAAGTTATTAGCAACAGAATTTTGTAGATGAAACAGACACTTAAGAAGTTCAAATAAGCTTTTGAAAAGAAAAGTAAACTTGACCTTGTTCACACAGATGACAGACTGTTTTCACTTTGATTATACAGAGTTTACTGTACTATATATGCAAATATTTATTGCATGGTCATGGTCAATTGTTATTTTGTACAAGATTATCTTGTCATAAATATATTTTTACTTTAGACCAACTTTACTTTTTTTCTCTAATTTGTAAATCAGATTGTAATACAACAACAACAACAATAATAATAATAATAATAATCATAAAAATTGTAAAGCAAAACAGTTGTTTTATGTTACATGTTTTAAGGAATGAACTTTAAAATAAAATTGCACAAGCTGTATCAGGCATGCATTAATTACAAAATAGAATCTGGACATCAGATAAATCTAAGTTCAAAGTGCATGTTTTATTTTGTTGACATATACAGGTTTTTACAGAAGGGACTTTGGATATCTTTTTATCACTCAGAAAACAAGTAAATTGGGAAGTACTATTTAGATAAAAAAAAGCATATTTAGAATTGAATGTTACATAAATTGGAAATGTAATATAGTAAATGTTTGTCTATGTAAATTCTACTAAAGTGGACATTTCTGACTCTTAATAAGAATCAAAAACAATGAGAAAATAAAATGTGAGTTTTGGATGTTTTTCTTCCACTCGTCTGAAAGGAGGCATGTAAAATGAACCACATATCCCAAAACTGATCAGTGGATAGAGAAAAAGAGTGGTTTTCACCTGTAGCAATTAATATGAAGCAACCAAAAGGTCCAAACACTGGTGTATGGCATGTGCATCAGTCAAAACCTCAACACACTGACTCATTTAGTTCGCCTGTGCGGGTCACCTCTTGCATGCAACCTCAATACAATGCAGATAAGCTAAGAACCAGAACAACTGGTTGCTGACAAGTCTGAACAGTGGCTCAACGCCTTTCTGAACGCTTCATTTACTGTTCAGGTATCATGGGTTAACGTATAGCCTGCACGTGTATGGTAGTGCTGTTTACTCATGTTATCCAATTGTGGCTGAAAAGCAGGGGACAGGCAAGAGACGTCTTGTTAAATTGCTTTGTCTTTGTTAGGGGATAGTCACGTCGATTGGGCTAGTGCCTAATCCTCTTGTCAGAATCCACGGATTATAATGCAGTCTGTTTGGTAGTGGTCTCCATCCTCCATATGACCCACACATCTGTTAGCAATGTCTTTGTCAAACAGAGCCGTCATGAGCATGAACTCATTCAACTTTGTCCCTCCTGTTGTTCCAGATCTGTATTTTATTATATTTACTTATTTTTTGGTTGTTTACTCTGCAGATTCCTTTTTTAGATTTTCTTTGTGTGCTTCATGAAAGGTTTGGAATGTTGCGAGGGTGAGTAAATGATGGTCAGCTTTGTATATTTGGGTGAACCAACCCTTCAAACGGCACCTACGGTGAAAATCATTATTTGGTAACTGATTGGACAGAAGTGTAATGTAGTGTAGTGTGTTCACATGCATATTGAGTTGACATAAATACAATAATTCTAATTTTTAGCATTTGACGTTAAAATAGGATCCAAATCCTTTCCATTTCACGCATATTAAAATGTTTCCATAGTAACGTGTATAATCATATCAACAAGACTGCACGTGCGCAAAGCAACTGGGATTAAAAGATCTGTTGAGTTTGCTGTGATCAACAATCATCATCAAATGTGATCTAGAATGAGTTTTACAAGTTTAAAAGGTTTTTAAAACAGTGCATGTTTGTAATGACTTACAGCGATTTTACCCTCTTTACTTTATCATCACAGCTGTGTGTCAGTACAATTAAAAAAAGAAGACGCTTTAATCTCGATTTGTGGACATTAAATCGGGTATATTTTGCACATTATCATAACGGATGTGGATACAGCAGTGTATATTAACATGTATTCTGTCACATTTACCATGCAAAGTTCGCTGCGCTGTGTGTGTGCGTGAACTTTGTAATATCATTGTGTGTGACTCATCATTACAGAAATACTTGAATTAACTCCACAACAAATACATCAAATAATCATTGGGAAAGTTCTTACTGTAGTATTTCTCACAAACGCTTCCTTTATGTTTGTCACTGTGCTGTTTATCTGAAGCAGCCAAGGCGGAGAACAGTGGCCGGGGAGAACTAGCATTAAAGGCACACGTAACAAAAACAGCTGCATTGTCTCCAAGCAGAAAATTCCAATAATCTGAAAGCTCTTATAAATAATCTGATGGTTGTTTTGAGCTGAAACTTTATAGACGCATTCTGGAGACACAAAAGACTTGTCTTAAATCTTGAAAAAGGGGTAAAACAGGTGCCCTTTTAGACATTTCGTAAACACCTTGTGTTCTGGGGAAGTGCACAAATTTTTCTGCCAGTTGATAGACAATATATCTTAAACTTTGTGTGTTATGAATGTATTTTTCTCTATTTACATTTTTCTGAACTACATTTCTTGCTAGTTTCAATATTTCTAGCCTCTATTTTTAATGCAAAAATAAAGTTTAGTGATCAAAACGCATATTGACCAATTTATTTAGACAAAGTTCAACAAATATACACAGTTAAGTCTGAAATAATTAATTAATGTAACTAAGTTTGCCATGAGTTTGTATGAATAATATATATATATATATATATATATATATATATATATATATATATATATATATATATATATATATACACACACAAAAATTAAACAAGCATGAATGAGAAACTATGCACTTAAAGGGCCATAACCCCCACCCCCCCACTCCCATCTCAGCAGGGTGTTTTCACACCTCTAGTTTGAAAAAAGTCAGGAAAGTGGTTGAGTCAAACTTTATTTAGGTGGGAGTGGCGAAAGAGGGAAAGGTTTGCATGAAAAGGAGAGTTTCAGTTTGAGCACACGCTGATCACAGAGGCAAAACAACACACAGATGCAGGGGAGAAAGACAGTGACTGTTTACGTGGACATCAGTAATCGAATTATTTGCCAAATTATTAATTTGTTGACTTTAACTGCAGTTTGGCACTTTCACTTTCATTCAGGAACGTTTCATGCATGCCCCCCATGACAGACAAAATATTGGATGCGAGGAACTGGTGGAAGAGCGTAGGTTTAATGGAATGTTTGATACCACATTACGAATAGGAGAAAAAAAAACTGTCTTTCTCGGAAACTTAGATGCACTCGGTAGGTGCAAAGAATAGTATCAGAAAGCTGGTGTGTATAGACTACCTTGTCACAAAATGCGGCGAAAATTCTACAGGACTAGTTTGATTAGGGTGTTTAGATGTTTACATTTGGAGAGAAGCATTTACAGTGGATCTTTCAGTCCATTATATTGTAGTGATATTAACGTACTGTAAACTGAGTAACTAAATCATTTTGACTAAGGTATATCTTTAAAAACTGGAAGAGTACTGCTGACAATACTAACTAACTTTGCCTCTGAAAAAACATAAACAAAGAACACCAATCACACACTTACCAAATCTGTAGAAACAGGTTGATCAGCACCAACTGGAACCGCATCTTTTTTTTTTTTTAAATATGACGAGTGGCAAATCCAGATTTCACCATTTCCAGATGTGAAAAGTGTCACGGTTTACCCACCGGTACCGACAGCCAGTCTATAGCTGGAATTTTACACAAGGATCTCATGGCTGTGACTTAGCTTCAAAATTTCTTTTCAAAACAGAAGAATGGATTTGCTTAAAATAACACAAAAACACAACCAATTTTAAATTTTTAGTGAGTCCTAATAGTGTTTTTAGCAGCATGGGACAAAACGTCAACATCTCAAAAAAAACGAGTTTTGGTGTTTCATGACCCTTTAATCCTTGTTAATCTAGTTACTATTATTTCTGTCACAATTCATTAAGTTGAACCAAACATTTATTTTGAAAGTTTGTCATGAAGACTTTTCAGTTTCTGTGTGTACATGTTATAGCATTTTTTTCTTAACATAAAACAATGCAGTCTTAATGAAATTCATGTCCTATAGTAAGACAACTTAAAGAATTTATAATTAATGAGTTTGTTGTAATATATGATTTCTTGACAATCTGTGCAATATTCTACAATTTTTCTGCATGTTTCACATCAGCAATCCCATGACTCAGTTTTATATAGAGAATAGCATTTATTATTGTATTACAGTTTGACAGCTCTCTGAGCCCAGTTGATGTCCTCCGTATTCATTCACCTCACTATGTATGTTTTATTATGCTGAAGTCTTTTGCATGAACTTCCCACAGGAGCTTTCTTTATAAGGTTATCTTATCTTTTTAAGCAAACCACCTAGCTGAGTCTCATAATGGATTTATCACCTCTCATTCTGTGCAGACTAAATATACCACACAGATGTGTAATTGCTGACGGCAGAGTTTGCGTCCGACTGCTTTGAAAAGATAAAGGTTGTGTAATCAGAAGCAGCGGATGAATGAGCGGCCTGCTGAGACAAAAGCTACTTTCTTATTCTCCACGTTTATGGATTCAGTCTTTCTAAAAGCCCTTAAGCCAGGCCAAAAAAGATTCATATTTCATGTGGCTAACAGTGTTGCAGTAAACGCCCACTTTGTCAGTGGCCGTGGTTCTGCAGTATTTTCCAATTTATTTTCTCTGCAGGCATGTCAGACGTTTCTTCAGAAAAGAACTTGATATGTCTTGAACCAAACCAACCAACTCTGAGATGGATAACACCAGTGAGTTTAAGTAATATAATTTATTTATTATTATAAATATAATTATAATTTATTATTATTTATCTATTTATTAATAAATATTTTAAAAAGATGTTCTGAAGGCTTTATCAGAGTAAGACCTATCTAATGCCAGCAAATAATGCATTGCCTTAACACTGCATTTATACAGTAAACATTCTGAAATATTACACTTCAAATCTTTTATTTCCAAAAGGTATTATTACTATGATTTAAAATAAAATGTATTCAAATTAAAATAGTTTGTTCCTATGATAAAACTGAACTTTAAGCATATTTACTGGAGATGTGAGCAATTATTCAGAAATGTTTAAAATATGATGGTTTGATGCTGAATAAAAACAACGTTTTTGTAGTATTATGTTGCATGTTAAAGTGGCTTGGTGTTGTCAGCAAATTGCTTTGTTTGTGGAAATCATGATGCGTTATGTAGGAGTGGGTGGTTTTGAGAATTCAGTTTCACAGTATGAGTAGTTGATTCAAACGCACACTCACCGGCCACTTTATTAGGTACACCTTACTAGTACCGCTTTGGACCCCCTTTTGCCTTCAGAGCTGATTTTAATCTTTTGTGGCATAGAATCCACAAGGTACTAGAAATTTTACTCTGAGATTTTGGTTCATATAGGCTTAGGGTTAGGGTTAGGGTTCATATTGACATGATAGCATCACGCAGTTGCTGCAGATTTGTCAGTTGCACATCAATGATGCGAATCTCCCATTCTACCACATCCCAATGGTGCTCTATTTGATTGAGATATGGTGACTGTAGAGGCCATTAGAGTACAGTGAGTGAACTCATTGTCGTGTTCAAGAAACTAGTCTGAGATAATCCGCGCTTTATGACATGGTGCGTTATCCTGCTGTAAGTAGCCATCAGAAGATACACTGTGGTCATAAATGGATGGTCAGGGTCAGCTACAATACTCAGGTAGGCTGTGGCAATGACACGATGTTCAGTTAGAACTAATGGGCCCAAAGTGTGCCAAGAAAATATCCCCCACACCATTACACCAGCAGCAGCCTGAACTGTTGATACAAGACAGGAGGATGGATCTATGCTTTCTTGTTGTTGATGTCAAATTCTGACCCTATCATCCTAATGTGGCAGCAGAAATCTAGAGATAGATTTTCTCTTTTTTTGACCATTCTCTGTAAACCCTAGAGATGGTTGGCCGTGAAAATCCTAGTAGATCAGCAGTTTCTGAAATACTCTAACCAGCCCGTCTGGGACCAACAACCATGCCACGTTCTAAGTCACGTAAATCACCTTTCTTTCCTATTCCGATGCTCGGTTTCACCTGCAGCAGATCCTCCTGACCATATCTACATACCTAAATGCATAGAGTTGCTGCCATGTGATTGGCTGATTAGAAATTTGCATTAATGAGCAGTTGGACAGGTGTACCTAATAAAGTGGCCAGTGAGTGTATATGTTTTTTTTTTTTTTTTTCAAAACTTGGTAAATACAGTAAACATGAGACACTTAGCTTTTAGGGTAAGCTTACTTTAACAAAATATTTCACATTACACAGTACATTAAAGTAGACTGACCTTACTAATATAAAAATGGCAGAAAAAAAGAAAATTTGTATGGCTGCAAAATAAATAACTTTTGAGTAAAAGGTGGGAAAAGACTACAGAAGACTCCAGATTAGGAATGTGTTGCCAAAGTACAGGAATATATGATATGACTTGAAATGCAAAGAGCTAAACTAATAGCAAAACATCAGTTGATCAAACATTTGTTTTCATCTAGAATTCATGCTATTAGTTAGTAAAGTTGAGCTTTATAGTCATTCTGCTACATATGTGGACCTACAGAAGAACGAAATGTCGTGTCTCGCTGGACAACGGTGCTACATAAATTTATCATAAATACAAACACAACACTGGACATAACAGCTATTTTAAAAAATGATGCATAGCTAACATACATATACTAGAAGATACTTAACTTTTGCATATAAGACCATACTTTGTGGCCCTACTTATGATTAGTGTAATGGTTAACCTATCTTAAAAACCCCTTTGAAATGAAAGTTCATTCTGCAATATGAACAACTTTATGTTGTTTTGCGTTTCATGAAAGGATGTCTCTGTGATTAAAATTGATGAGTTTTTATCTCCAGAACTATACCATTTCAGTGTCTATTTTTTGTAAAGATTTAAGATGGAACGTGTGTTTCTCCTGCCATGTAAACAAAGCCCTGCTGTGCCTTTTAGAAATCTCGATGACCCAATATTTTCCCTTTAATTATATTTAGTGAGTCAGCGGAGAGGTGATGATGGGGGTGGGGAGGAGTCAGGAATTGACACAAGCACTATTAGATCTCAGGTCAAACTCAGGTCACCCGTATAATCTTTAGAGCATGGACACTACACACCAGGTCACTTCAGCAACAATGATGGCCATATTCTCATCCAGCGCCTTGAAGTCTTTTTTCCCGTCTTTTGTCTTCTCAGAGGCGATGTCTCGTGATGGATGGTTGTGAGATTTAGCAGTCAGACCGGAGAACCATGGAACAGGTTGAAGAACCTACCTCAGAAATGAAATGTGACGGCCAAGTGGATGGAGTGATGAAGAGCCAGTCGTCTTTGCAGACTGAGTTGAGCTCCGTCCCGATTCTTAGAGATGCAGCGTGGTTGGGGGCGCAGGAGGGGGAATCTGCCTCTTCAGACTGTGGCGGGACATCAGACCTACAGGAGCCGAGCTCGGTGTCGGGTGAGGAGGTGGAGGGCAGCGAGACGTCTGATATCACAGGATTGGAGGCCTCGCCAGGCAGTAAGGGATCGTGGGGGGGCAATCAGCAAAACGGAGATAGAACACCACAGGAAAGCCCGCCACCGAATAGTGAGACGCCTGTAACAGCTGGAGCATTTTCAGGTAAAAATCATCAGTAACATTCTCTCAGTGACATTTGTTTTTCTGTTTTTGTTGTGATGAAGCTGTATCTTCATATTTGATTTATGACTTTATAAGATTTCTGCTTCATTATTATTATCATTATTATTGTTATTAATATTATCAATGAAAATCTGAAAACAATAACCTTTATTTTATCGTTGATGTTTAAAAATAAATATTTATTCATGAAAAATGTTTATTACAGGTAGATGTATTATGTGATGGAAATACTTTGACATCATAAATATAATAATTATTTTGTTTTTACATCATTATTATTGATGTAAAATCATTAATTATATTTAATTATGAATGTTTTCTAGACTGTTTTTGTGTATAATACAGCAGTTTGTTTAAAAATAGGTATCAAACAAACTAAAAATGTAAACAAAAAACAAAAAAATGCAGGATTATGCATACAAATTAACCTACTTTATCGTCATTGTGGGGAAGCATAATTGTGTTTTATTTACAACTACAACAATATAATAAATGTATATTTAACATGTGTAATGGTAGAAATAGAATATGAATGTCTATCAATTTCTCTGTCTCTCTGTCTGTCACACACATCAATAGCCAAATATTAGTTTATTAGTTCTGCCTTTCAAACCTATTCTTAAGTTAATAGTAATTAAGTGACTGAAAGCATTTTTGTAAATTAAAACAATGCAGATAAAACATTTGTTATCCTAGCTGTTTCAGATGGTCATCAAGCTTCCCATTAAATATGATTAGAGTTTGTGTAAACATGAATGGAAAAAGGTATAATGCCTAGGTATAGCAGGTAAAAATTGTTACGAATACATAAAGTAAGAAATTGTCAAAGAAAATTGCCTGGTTTTGATCTCATACTTTTTAAAAGGAGATAAAATACTTTTTCTTATATTCCTTTATGTATATGTCTTTTCAGTGGCCTGATAAGAGATGCTTAAAATCAAGGGTGCTTAACCCGTTTCCTGGAAATCTACGTTCCTACAGAGTTCAGCTCTAACCCTGATCAAACACACCTGAACCAATTAATTAGGACCTGACCAGCACTTGATAATTACAGGCAGGTGTGTTTGATATGGGTTGCAACTGAAATCTGCAGGAAGGTAGATCTCCTGGGACAGCGTTGAGCACCCCTGCTTTAAGTAATATCTTTCTGTTTCTGCTTTAATTTTCTAGATCCGCTACAGGTGCCCTCTCTTTCACTGTCGGACCAGCTACGGCTGGGACGCGAAGACCCCAATAAACTGGGCCTGAACGTTGAGTGTCGTATATGTGGAGATAAAGCCTCAGGTTTTCATTATGGAGTTCATGCTTGTGAAGGCTGTAAGGTAATTTTTGCTAAACATTTCATATTTTACACAAACCCGAGTGCATTTGTGGCCTAAAATAGTCTGCCATCTATTATAAACAACTATTAAAGGTGCTGTAAATGATAATGTCGTGAGAAATCACACCTGTTCAAGGATCTATAAACAGCCAAAAAGATTTTGGGAGCAATCCATTTTTTTGTAAACCATTCAAAAGGCCTGGACCACATGACTTAAATGACTGAGGGCGCACTCACACTATGCAATCCGAACCATGCCTTGGCACAGTTCCCGATTTGTTTGAGAAGTGCGAGTGCTCTGAATTGCGCTCAGGCACGCTTCAGTTGGCTGGCCCTGGCCATGTTGGAAGAGGTGAGCCAGAGTTTGACGCAGTATGCTTGTAGTGTGAATGCAAAACCCCAAACTGAAGATGCAGTGTCACTTTTAGGGACTGTTTCAAATGTATTTATTGATCATTCTTACTGTTTAATGAACGCAAATTGTCGTAGTTTATTAAAGACTTAAACACCTTGCTGCATGCCAGCTACACCTTCAGAAAACCTCCTAAAACCTACTGCACGAGGACTTTTATGAAAATTTATGAGCGTCAAAAAAGTTGTTGGATCTGTTCAGCAAAGTGTTTGACTGCGTGTCACTGCATCCCAAACGACTAAAAATAATACAAAACAATATAACTAAAGCTATCTCCACTGTGCTGATCAAGAGCGCTTCTCTTCCTGTTAAACTGAACAGTCACATCATCGATGATGTAAGCGTGCTCAGGTCCAGTTGGCAAAATTGCAATGTGAGTGCAAGCCGAGGGGGAGAGGGGATGAGGGACAATGGCGCTTTGGCATGGTTTAAGGCACCTGTACCTAATGTGAGTGCGCCCTGAAATATCCTACAGCATCTTTAATAAAATAACTCTTTATTTTAAATCTCTGGGCTTCCTAATCGCCAACCTGATTTCACCAAGTAGAACATGCTCCTGGATTAACATCTATGTTGATCCTGGAACAACTTTCCAATCAGCCAATCAGAATGAAGGGATACGTTTACCATTTGTTAAGTTTAGGCTTATGGTTATATTTATGCACTTCTACATTGTTATCTAACTCTTATTCCCCTCTGATTTTGAGGAAAATTTGCAGTTAATATTCCATGAAATACATTTTCAAAAAAAAAAAAAAAAGATGTTCCAGGATCAACATTGATGTGCCTTCCTAATGGTTAAAGCTGCGTTTCTGTGGTCAAGTAATTCAGCAGCCCACGTGCATGTGTGCCTTTCCGTTTTTCAGTGAGGATGTCATTTGTGTTTAAAGGGTTTTTTCAGGCGCACCATTCGTATGAAGTTGGAGTACGAGCGATGTGAGCGCGCCTGTAAAGTCCAGAAAAAGAGCCGGAACAAATGCCAGTACTGCCGCTTTCAGAAGTGCCTGGCACTGGGCATGTCTCATGACGGTACAGTTCACTGCTTACTGCACATCCAAACCAAGTCACCTTGATTTGTATAGAACATAAGACATTTCAGATTGTTTCCAAACAGCTGAGAACTTTCATCAAGTGCAGACTTGCATCAAGTAAGAAACAATCTGAGATTCAACTGTTTAGTTAGAAGTTCCACAGAAGGGCAATGGTGTTCAGCTTAAGTCACTGTTAAATCACTTCTGTTAGTTTACTTGATTTTTTTTTATTGTGAAATGAAATCAATGCAGCTATAAGGCAGAAGAAACAGTGCCATTCAGCTCAGTTAAGTTCAAGCTTTTTTAATGACAATTTTGTAATCTGGCAGTGTTAATGTAGTAAAATAAAAGTTACTAAAAGTTAGTTCACATCAAAATAAAAATGTAGTCGTCATAATTGACTAGTCACCATGGGCTTACAAAACCTTACAGAATGAGTTCATCTTTATGTCAGATTTCTGGTTCTCTACTTTTAAAGTGCAATCACCTAAAACTCTAACTGCTTCAAAACAAAAGAATCAAAAACATAAATCCAGTGATTAGATGCATTTAAAGACCTTATTCTTATTAATATTGATCAGAAATGTTTCCATCATTAAGAATTGGTTAGTGAATCTCAGTGATTCCTGCTTGACATGCTAGAACAAGTGAAGTTTGTTCCTGTGTTTGTGCATTGTAAATCTATTTATTATATACAGCAAATCATGTCTCTTAACAGAATTTAGATTAAACCACTTGATTATTAAGGATTTTTTTTTTTATTTCCGTATGAATTTTTTGAAGTGTGCGCATTAGGGCTGATAATGGAAAATAACATTGCAACATTTTGTTATTCGATTCTACTCTCCTCTAACTTATACTCCTCACAATCACTGCACTATTTAACATTTGCACATTTATAATTTGCTCATATTCATTGCACTACATTGCACAGATACACTTATTTGAACTGTACACACCCACTGTACATGGACATTTGTAATTATGTACACACCCACTGTGCATAGACATTCTGACTATTAATAGCAACCTGTACATATATTAATTTATTGTAAATCTCTGTTCATAGCTAATACAGCCTGTAAATAATGTTCATAGTACATTCATCTGTAAATATCACCATAGTTTTTCTATAACGGCACTTAATAACTTTTAAATCTGTATCCTGCACTTGCTGCTATTTCACTGCTGGTTAGACCTAAACTGCATTTCGTTGCCTTGTACTTGTACATGTGTAATGACAATAACGTTGAATCTAATCTAAAAATGCAATTATCAAAAGGTTCAAATTAAATAAAGGAGGAGTCCAACAGTATTTCAGTACTGTAATTAAATAAATAAATGTAAAATGAATTCTGAGTAGTCTTCATTGTGTAAAAACATTCACCTTAGTTACTTGTTAATAAAGTTAATATATGGTAAAAAAAAAAAAAGTATGCCTAAATGATTTTAAAATTCTCATACAGTCACAGGCCTCAAAAATACATGCAAATGCACATCAGACTCTAATCAAGCATATCCTGTGATGTGAACTATTGCAAATGGTCACATTGCGATATTGATGCTGAAACGATGTATTGTGCAGCCCTAGTTTGCATTTTGAATGAACAGAATTTCAATCGAGGAACAAAATCTCCAGTGTTTGATTAATCTTAATTTGTGCTCTGAACATAGATAGAAATGCTATGGCAAAAAATTAATTCGCAGAACTTTCATTTTGATGTAAATGAAGCCTTAAAGCCCAACTAGGCAACCCAAAGATCACTTAAATTGTGTAGCAATCATACTCAGCTTTTCATTTTTCCTTTTTGTAATACATTTCTTCTCTGCTTTTAAAATGTATACTGGATATAATGAACGAAGCTTGTTTTTTTGTTTTTGCCTCAGCAATAAGGTACGGACGTATGCCAGAAGCGGAGAAGAAGAAGCTGGTGGCTGGACTACTCGCTGGAGAGAACCCGCAGAGCTCTAGTGGAGCTGACCTCAAAACACTGGCCAAGCACGTCAACACAGCCTACCTGAGGAACCTCAACATGACCAAGAAAAAAGCACGCAGCATCCTCACGGGCAAGACCAGCTGCACTGCGGTATGCATTCAGCTTTTAGAAAGTGTGTTTTACTACGGATACACTAATGATAACATTTTGACACATGTATTAACTCAATATTTAATGATGTTATTTATTATGTTATTTATTATATTATTTTACGTCATTGACGTGCAGTTATTTTAGCTGTTTTTAATTATGTTCATCTTTGTTCTCCAGCCTTTTGTGATCCATGATATGGACTCCCTGTGGCAGGCAGAAAACGGGCTGGTCTGGAATCAGCTTAATGGAGCACCGCTCAACAAAGAGATCGGGGTTCATGTTTTCTACCGCTGCCAGTGCACCACAGTGGAAACTGTGCGAGAGCTAACAGAGTTCGCCAAAAACATACCTGGCTTTGTGGATCTCTTCCTGAATGATCAGGTGAGAGCTATTGGTGCAGTTAAATTGACTTTTTGTTTGTGAAATCTGTTTATTCAATTCATTTCAAGTGTATCTGTGTAGTGTTTTTCACAATAGTTATTGTTTCAAAGCAGCTTTATTAAAGGTGCAAATTGTTGCATTACAGTCAAATTCGGAAAAGTTAGGGTTATAAGTTACCATAACCTGATTACTAGTTACTAATAAATGTAACTAATAGGGATGCATCGATCCCGATACTTGCATCAGATATCAGTTCAACACTTCATTTTTTTGTTATTATAATATTATGTTCTGTTTAATTTATAAGCCAAAAAAAAGCCATGAAGGTAGCCTATTTTAAAGCACTAGAAAGTTGTCATGTAGGCTACTATATCCCAAATGTTTTGAAGCCATTCTATAGATTAATATGATGTACAGATGAATATTTAAGTGGTTAAACTCATGTTCAGTTCAGCACTTCCCGCCGCTGTGCCTGTCAATCATTCTCCATTCATTCACAATTCAAGCTGCATGTCGCGTTTATGACAACATGGAAAATTCTCTCCAAGACTATTTGTTCCTGTTAGTTTAAATAATCAGTGGAAAAATGGATTTAGTTTCGCATTAAATGGCTTCATTTTGACCTGCAACATGGAGATCATTGCTGTTTGTAAATCATGTTGTGCTGTGTCTGTTAGATCAGCAGATCACATTCGCAACACTGAAGTAGTGAGGGCTATTACCTGCTCTTCACACACAAAGTAGGCCTACCTCAAACTTTAAATTAGAAAAGCCTCCCTTTTATGCTGCTGTTTTGGAAGTGTCCGCAGATACCAGACAGCTGCATGCTTTATTCAGGCACCGGCTGCGCAGACATGACATAAGCCACTCCGTAAGATTATTCTCACAATGAGTTTCTGTTCTTTAATCCTTCAGATGGAGTTTATTCTTTCGAGGTGAATACGTTAAGTGCTTCAAATAGTTTGTAAAGCTTGGTTCATTGTGGTCAAAGAAGTTGATTAAAATACAAAAGTGAAACTGATGGCCCGGCGCATATGAATAGTCTTTAACAGGAAATGATTTGGCCCAATATAGGCTACTCTGACACTGTGAATATTTCACTGTTGTTTTATATATTAACATTTTATTTAACAGACCAGTTTGTCGGTTACTTTGCTGAAGCATAAAAGCGGACCTTGTTTTGAACCATACCTTAAATATTCTTTCTGTAGATAACTGACCAACAAAAATACATTAAAATAATCAACAAATTATACCAAACGAAATTTGTTTCAAAAGTTTTTTTTTTCAGACAATAATTATTTTCAGACATGCTTTCAGTTTCTCTATCTCATTTGCGGCTTCAAACCTGGAGGAAAATATCAGGCTTTGCTAAAAAAAAAAATAAAGAAGATATGTTATTTGAGCTCATCACCAGAACTATAGAAACTGTATTATGCTAATAATAAAAATAATAATAAAACAGCACAGTATTGGGATCAGATCTGTATTGGTCAATACTCAGAATTTTGGTATCGAAATCGGATCAGTTGCAAAAAAATCGTATCGGTGCATCCCTAGTAACTAATTAACTAGTAACTAAAAGCTTTTAATGGTTAAAGTTATTAATTATAAAATAGCTAACCTGCAGTTATCAAGTGTAGGTGATGTCTATGTTCAGTGAAGTGTATTAAATATATGTGTTGACCTCGAAGTCCTTTGTTTAAGTGCTTCTTAGTAGTGACTTCTAACTATGTGTTCACATCTATGCTGCCCCACCAACAGCACACTGCGTTCATTTACACTGCGACTGTTGGTGAGAGCATCATTCACTCGCTCTGCTATTGACACAGTTTTATGTTTACATGATTTGTTAAGGAAATTAGCCAATTAAAAGCAACTTAAAATTTGAGTGGTTAGAATTCGTGCTCCTGTTTAAGGGCTAGTCTAATATACATTGATTTATGCACAACCTACATTATAAATTGGGAAACCCACATAGCAATCGTCAACCTCTGCTTCTCTTGGAAACTATTGTGGTCAGAAGCAAAGTTCACAGCACTTTGTTCTCTAGAATCCTGTCAAGCTTCAATATTCTAATTGGTTGCTGCTAAACCATGTGATAGCTCGTTACTATCCGCTTGTTGAGTGATGACGTGTTTCCGGGTCCAAGCCGCCACTCGTTTGAGTTGAGAAATGATTTGTTTATGATCACTTTTAATTCATATCACACAATAAAGTTGATTTTTTTATAAAGTCATAGTGTACACAACAATCTCTGCGCTTGCTTTTGGCCATTGGACATTAGGCATGGACATATATATTGCGATCTTGATTTTTGAAAGTATTAAATCACTTTGTAAACGTTTATAATTACTATTTCATGAGTCTCCCCATGCATTTGAATAGAGCGCTTGGACCCAGAAGACGCTTCGTGTGACGTCACAACGACATTAACAAGCGGATACCGTTAACCACTTTTCAACTCTTCTCCACACCCACACTTTACAAGATGCTCACCAGAGTTTGCCGCTAGCTCACATTGAAAATGAATTCCTTGGTGACTTCCTGTCACCAATAATGTACACTGCACTGTAATGTTGGTGGCTTTTATGTGGCTTTTACTTGAAACAAAAGAAACTACAAACAAAATACAGGTTGTTACAGAAAAAATTATTGGTCAAAATAACAACTGAGGTTCTGAATTTTGTTTGAAACATTGGTATTTTTTATTTTTTTATGAATATAAATGTCTGAAATCTTTTATGCCAAAAAATGCTCTTAATGACTATTTTTTTGGAGAAATGCCATCAGTTGTTTACAAAATAAAACAAAAAATACATTTAACTCAAACGTTTTCAAATCTTCATTTTTTAGCATAGCTTTATATATAAACATTTTATATTATACCTTTATTTAGTGGCTTATTGTATATGGGGATTATCATACATGAATTAAGTATTGATACATAATGTCTTCTCTCTCACTTTATCTCTCAGGTAACGCTTTTAAAATATGGAGTCCATGAGGCCATATTTGCGATGCTCCCATCTCTCATGAATAAAGATGGACTGTTGGTGGCCAATGGGAAGGGTTTTGTGACGAGAGAGTTTCTGCGAAGTTTACGCAAGCCATTCAGTGAGATCATGGAGCCCAAGTTTGAGTTTGCAGTGAAATTCAATGCTCTGGAGCTGGACGACAGTGACCTGGCTCTGTTTGTAGCAGCCATCATATTGTGTGGAGGTGAGGATATTGAGCCGTTTATTCCAGATGCTTGCTTCACTCCATCATTTGCTTTGATTGCTCAAGTTCTTTTAAAGCAATACTTCAACCGGATAATAATCATTTTGACCTCAAGATCTACATACAAACTCCATGAAGTTAGTTAAACTTCTATAAATTCTCCAACAGGTGGGATCAGATGTAGAGTATATGTGGAATCCCGCTGTAGAATAGCTCGCTCCAGGATGATACACAAGTTTTTAGTACTTGGAGATTTCCCACGTGTCATATTTGTATAAGCGTTTAACTATCAAGCATATATTTTTCCGCTTGTGTTGTCTTCAATTCTGTTAGAAACGTGTTTTATACAGTTCATTCTTTTTAAAGTGATTTTTAACACTTTTTTTTATTCCAAAGATAGCTTTTGATAAATTGTAAAAGCTTAATATAATTTATTTTTGTAGTGTATATTTTCTGTCCGTAAAAATAGCAATAGAAGCTGGCATTGAACAAAAACATACAAACAAAAACATACAAACTCACCCTCAAGTGCTTCCAAACCCTAACATGAACTTCTCTCTTGTTCTCTCTCTTCTGTATAACACAAAAGATATTTTGAAGAACGTTTTGAAATCTTTTTGTGCATTTCAGCGTACATTTTTGTCTAACTGTCCCTTTAACACTAAATATAGATATTGAAATATAGAACATGAGAGCAGTTGAATTTGAGATCATACAGGAATGTTGATTGAGTTCAGTCTTGAAGCAATCAGGACTAAGGCTACATAATGAATTAAAATGAAATCAAAATTGCGAAAAGCTGGGTCATCTTGTCAGGAAAGCACGACTCTCTGATCAGTAGTACATCTCATCTGGTGGCCAGAGGGCGCTCTCATGCGGAAACTACAAATACACCACAAAGAAAAGACCCAGGAAAATAATCAAAGGATTTTATTGCTTTATTCATACAACATGAATAATACACAAACAACTATGGAATCATCTCACAAAAGGATTCATTTCAGACACTCAGCTTAAGTTATGAAGTGAGTTTGGAGTAAATACATGTTATTAAATGTGAATGAAGCAGCAACACAGAACTGTAGATCACTGAGTAGTAGTAGCCATGGGCCAGTATAAGATTCTGATGGGATGATAACCTTGGATAAAATTATCACGGTTTCTTAGTATCATGGTAGTGTTATTAGTAAAAATAAGTTTTATTTAAATGTCTGAGTAAAAAACAACTTTTATTTCCCAACTGAATACAATATATATTTATTTTAAGAAACATTTAAAATATTTTGGACCAGATGCTTTTGATGTAGAGTTTCCTTTTCTCCTGGAGAGACTGTTGCCCTAAAAAAACGCAATCAAATAGTAACTTGCATATCTACGGTGGCCAAGAGAGCTTAACACGCTGCAATTTAAGAAAGCACATGCAGTTACAAAAAACACCAGCAACTAAAGGAACGATCTTCATTATTATGACCGCGCACATGTTGTAAATTCTCACAACATTAATAACTGAAGAAACACGCAGCAATTGGTCACAACGCAAAAAACTTAAGAAACGCGCTGCAATTAGTCTCGACACTTGCAAATATCTACGCAACACAACGGAAATGTTTCAAGGGACCCAGAACCATGATGGATGTGTTATGTCGTGTAATCAGGATATTGAAATAATCGAAAAACAACTCGCCTTTCAAAGACCATCAATCACCTTTCATAGCAACAGTCACGGTATAATAATGAATCCATTTCTCAGCAGGGTTCGTCATGGTTTTGGGTCCCTTGAAAAATATCCGTTGTTTTGTCTGGATATTTGCAAGTGCTGTAACTAATTGCTGTGTGTTTCTTAAGTTGTTTGTGTTGTGAGTATTTGCAACATGTGCGGTCAAATTGATAAAGATCATTTCTTTATTTGCTGGTGTGTTTTGTAATTGCATGTGCTTTCTTAAATTGCAGCATGTTAAGCTCTCTCAGCCACCATATATACACCTTAGAAACGGTATGACAGAAAACTTTGGCGGTTTTAAAACCGTGACTTTTCCGAACCGCTGTAAACCGGCTATCATCTCATGCCTACTGAGAAGTGACAAAAACTGTTTTAACATGGGAGAACGATGACCTTTGATTTCAGAATAACCCTGATTAAATCATCTTCAATTTTTTTCGTTGCTTGTCAATGAACTGTGGCTATGTTTCGTAAACAGTGCTCCATCTAAAAGCAGGTGCTGAAGAATTACAGAAATGTTTTATTACGAAATCACTTTTAATTAATCATGCAAATGTAATCTTGAGATATTTTACAAATGAAAAGATTGTGCAAAGACGACTCTCTCATAATATCATATCATTGAGCTTTTATTATGTTTTGCACATGTGTTTTCCAACATTAAAGTATGGTCATGGAAAAAAGAAACGCTTGATACAGACATAAACATGGTCTCTCATTGCTCTAGATCGTCCTGGGCTGATGAACGTGAAGCAGGTGGAGCAGATTCAGGATGGCATTCTGCAAGCTCTGGACCAGCATCTTCAGGTTCACCATCCGGACTCTTCTCATCTCTTTCCCAAGCTGCTGCAGAAGATGGCCGACCTCAGACAGCTGGTCACGGAGAACGCACAGCTGGTTCAGATGATCAAGAAGACCGAATCAGAGACCTCACTTCACCCGCTTTTACAGGAGATCTATAAAGACATGTATTGAGCTCAAGACTCAAGGACATGACTAGAGATCAGACTGACAGTGCACAAATCCTAATGGCACCGTGGTGCCATAGGTGTTTTTTTACTGAATTTTTGTAAAGGACTTTTACAAATACTGACTTTGAATATTGAAATTTCCTCTGATTTTACGGAGTGTTCTTTTATTTAAACTCAAATCTGTTCTACTACCAGGACACTGAATATCCAGTCATCATTCACTACTACTACTATCACTATTTTCATGTAGTTCTTCATTTGCTTGATGAGGGCTAACACTTTTAGAAGTCGTCAGGGTTTCAAGTACTGATATCCAGTATGTTTCTGTGGGGAGATCAGAGCAAATGCCACTTACTGTATGTGTTTTTAAGGCTTTTATTTCTGTGGTTCTTCTTTTCTTCCTGTTTCTTTAGGCACTTTTAAGGTAATAGATAGCCTCCACGCAGAACTGTACAGCAGTCGGTTTTGTTATTTTGGAAATGTTGTTACATTGTTGAGGATGTTGTTTTTCATCGTCAGCTGCTACAAATATATATTGGTATTGAAACTGAAGACAAATCTATGTTTAATAACTCACTTTACCTGCTTGGGAGAAATCTACAAAAGAGTGATAATTTCTAGTTGTATGGAAGGACATGTTTGTTTGTGATGAGCATTTATAGGATTCTTATGTGCTGATCTTTTTGTTTAGCACAAAGTATTTAGCCGGTACCAGTCTCAAGGTCATATTTTACCAGGACGAGACAAAATATGAGTTATTGTAAGCGGTTGTATGAAATTAGGTCTTCCATTAGTATGTTGATTGAACGTGTTCTGAGAATATATATATTGAGTGATTGAAAACAAATGGGCTGTGGTTACATTCAAACTATAACTAAATTCACTTAATCAGTTGCGTGGATTGATGATTTTGTCCTATGCGCTTTGCATCTGCATTGCTTTGAGCAAATACTTGCATTGAACTTTACTTAGATGCTGCCGAGAGTCCTGTCACAAGCAATGCTGCACAATTTGGGAACTCAGTGTACACTTTTAAAAGCAGTTCTAATGTTGAATTACATTAATTGGTATTATTATGATGTGCAACACATCTATTTCACATCAAGAAGTATCTCAGAAATATCTGAGGTTTTATTTTATGGCTGAAATTTGCTTTCAGGAGGTGTTTATTGAAGATGGAGCTTGACGGATTATTGGAGCATACAGAAACCTGTTACTGTGAAAATAGAGAGCACAATAAGATGAAATGATGGAAATCCTTTTCCTCCTCTTCCTTAAAATAATAGTTTTTCTGTCACCCAGTTTTACCCACACACACCAAGCATCTACTAATGTTTTTTTAAATTTGCAGTAAAGTCTATAAAAAAGTCTTGATTGATTGACCAGATTAGATAAGACGCACAATTGTAAGGATTTCTGAGATATTATTTTGAATCACAGTTAACAATTCCAGACATTTCTAGATTTCTTGTGATTTATCAAAAGATGTGATAATTTCACAAGCGGTTTTGCAGTCATAGTAAACTGTAAATGCTTGTTTAATCTTTATGAATGATTTGCAGAATACCAAACTATATAAAATGTGTGAAAATGATTAAACATTTCAACGAAATTACTGGTGTCTGAGCTCTAGTCTGAATGTTTTGTTAATGAATTGGGCTGCTTTCAGAATGTAATTTAGTGTTTTAAACCTAATTCTAATATAAATTATATTTAGTTCCAGGAACATCAGAGTCAAAATAAATGTACAACAAACAGCGCTAATAATTATTAATAAATGTGTAATGATTCTGTTCAAAAGTACCGATTCCTCTAATTGATTCGAACTATCACCACTATCGCGTATAACGTTTAGACGAATCATTCTGAACAGAGAACCTATGAATCATTTTAATAAACTTTTTTAACACATTTTATTAAAATGCTTTATAGATTATCTGTTCGGTGTGATTATATTTACCTCCAGGAACTTCAGATTCTAAGTAAATGTACAACAAACACCGCTTTTATTAATTAATAAATGTGTAATGATTCTGTTCAAAAGAACCTCTAATTGACTCGAACTATCTACGAATCATACTGCATCTATCATTTTAATAAAATGTGATTAAAAGTCGAAAAAATGCTTTTATGTGGTTTATTGTACCAAATTTATACTGTGGATCGATATACATTTTGATTGTTTTTTGATAGTATTTTTATTATCTATACATTTCCATGCAGATTCTAGCAATTGTTTGTAACCTATTTGAAACCGCAATTCATTTTTAATAATCATCCATAGCCTAATATGTAAATTACATTTAGTATCAATATAGAATTGAGGGCATACAAAAATAACAGACACCCAAACTATGAATCGCTGAATTCATTTTTTGATTCGATTCTGTTTGAAAGAACCGATTCCCAGCATTGATTGGAATCACCGCGTGGCGTCACGTTTTATCCATCACACGTCTAAATCAATGGTCTAAACGTGAAGCCCCGCCCAGCAATTATAAAAGTGAGCATGTCATTAACAAACACATCAGGCAAAGAGGGACAAGCACGAGATGGAAAGAGACGCACACACATCCAAAAGCTCAGGAGACAACAGTGCAGTTTGTAGGTGGGTTTGCTATCAACTCAGCATTTGCGCAATTCAGCAAATCAGTTTTATAATTTGTTGCAAACAATGAAAATATTTAAGAAAAAGTTGTGAGTCCAAGTTTGATTTTTGGTGTTTCCCTTCCCACATAGTCCCCAAATCGCTGTTTATCCTATAGTAATCCGACGGGCTGCTCTGGTTGGTCAGCGCGCGCCCTGCGTGACGTGTCTCCTGCGCTTCACTCTCTTTCTCCAACGATTCTGTCCGTCTCCTCGCTCCAAAAATCTTTGAATCAACTTTTTTGAGGCTTTGGAAATGGATCGTTATCGCATACCGTACAGACACTCGAGGAAGGGCAGTTCAAACGCAGAAAGAGAAGTTTGCAGGTAGTTTAATGCCTTAGATCGGATGAAAACTTCGATTATAGCTCCGATCATCTGTATGAAAGAGTGACTTTTTTCCTGCTTTAACGTTTCTCGCCGCTGATGTTTACATCCGGTAAAGGCAGAGAGCTGTTTGTTATTGTTGTTGCAAAGAGACTAACGTTAGTTGGTTTATAATCAACTATTGTATTGATCAACTTATGTAATGTTACTGCAACGAAGTAGAGAGAAGACCGTTGCAGGATTTGTTTGTTTCTAAACTAACAAAGTCCTGCAGTTTCCGTGTATTGCCGTAGTCAATAACGACTAAATCGGGTCGCTCGAGGACTAGTTTGTTTCTTAACTTGGTAACTTCTGATGGATTTGTTGTTGCTCTTTTGCAGGCAGTTCATCAATGGATCGTGTCGATATGGTCAAAGTTGTTACTACCTACACGAGTTTCCTTCAGTTCCGTCATTTCAGGTTCAGTGTAGATACTTCCAAAAGGGAGGCTGCTGGTTTGGTGACCGTTGCAGGTAAGTTAAGGATTCAATTGGCCTTTTTTGAACCTCCTTATTTCTGATAAATGCTTGAATTGTAATATTTTTTTAACGCTATTTAAAAGGAGTTGAAGAGTTATTGTAGTTTCTGGCAGGTGATGATTGGTCCATGTGACTGAGCCCCTATCACTTTTTAAATTGCCTTGCAAACTACAAACTGTAGACCCATGAAGACAGCCTAGGGATGGATGATGCAAAATTTATAACACTAATACTATGTTAAAAGTTTAACAATTCTGATCCATTACTGTACTCCAGTGTTGTAAATTCTTGTCTGCACCAACACTGAAATGCACACCAAAAAAGCTACACTGGTTATTGTTGTATTGCAACTTAAGTTACATGGCATTTGTTAAGACATAAGCGACTGTTTGTAAAACAGAAACTTTTTATCAGTAAAGATTCTGTTGCTGAACACCGTTGAGCCACAGACTGGTCATTTTATGTATGCACTTAATCTCTCTAATAACTCCATTAGGCTGCTTGAAATATTGAGTGGTTTTATTTGTGGTAACTAGTGTAAGAAGATTATACTTTTGTTTTCATTTGTTCCTTGACTTCCAAATTGCAGGTATCTCCATACTCCACAAAATGGGGAAGGCTCTTCGGTGAGCAGCAGACGTGGCTCAGCCCCTGCTGTGTTTCCTTCTGCGGTAGGATCCCGATCTCTATCTGACCGCCGAGGGTCTGAACCTTCTCTTCTCCCTCAAGGAGCCTATAGCATGAATCGGAGGGGTTCAGAGCCGCTGGTCACAAGTATGAGCGCGTTGCAGCGGAACTTTGAACGCTTGACCACTGGCATTGCAGAGGAAGAGGAGTCCGGGGTTGTGGAAGATGTACCTCTCCAGCTGGGTATAGCCGTCTGTTCAAGATTTTCTTTAAAACTGCACATTTTAGATTTTCTTTGTTTGACTTTCGTATTTGATTACCTCAGGTGCATCAAGAACTCTGTATCAAAGCAATGCTACACACTCCAGTTCTTCACACAACTACACCTCTACATCCTTCATGGCTGCACCAGCACCTGTCGAAGCCACAAAAATTACTGTAGCCGAGGCTGAAACGCAGGTCACAAACATGATACGCTTCCATAGCTCGCAAATAGTAGTGTTGGTTGTATGAGTTTAATGAGCTTTTTTTTTTTTTTTTTCTATATGTCATTATAGGTGACTAAGTCGCCAGTGAGATCAGGTCAGGTTGCAGCAGCAGTCTCATCAGTGCAGCAATGTTCAGGGGCCTTTGACCAAAGCAATGATGTTGCCTGTGGCATCTGCATGGACAAGATTTCTGAGAAATCCACCGCTCAGGAACGACGTTACGGCATCCTACCCAACTGCAATCATGCTTTCTGCATTGGCTGCATTGTGACTTGGAGAAAAACAAAGGACTTTCAGGAGGAGGTCATCAAGTGAGTTTTGTATTTGTTTTGGTTGATCAGATTCCAAAAAGATTGACCCATTCTTGTTTACACCTGTTCCTTTAATCAATTTAATTTACTTTGTTTATTAGTTTATGGTTTGGTGTTTATACTGCACGGTCTGATGTAATATTGTGAAAAGCTTGTGCAAGTTGCGCAAGGATGTGAAAAAGATAATGAAATATGATACAGAGCAGACTCCGTTTGATGCATGTATAGACTCATAATGAGCTGCCTTTTTAAGGTGTTGGGGCATTTTTACCACTTTTATAAATGTATAACTAGTCTATGAATCCCTAATCTCTCAATGTTAAATCTCCTTTTTAAAATGCTTTGTTTTGAAACATTTTGAACTTTTACAGTAGTTTAATATTTAAAGTGGATCAATGTTCAATGCTGTTTAAGTGTTGAACAGCATGCGTATGGGAAAATTCATTTGTAAATTTAAAAAAAATAAAAAGTTGCTCCACTTGTACAATATGCACAGCTATTGCTTTCCAGGCACTGGTTTACCAATGAAAGCTTTGACTAATTTAAATTTCAAAAGGTTCCTTTTACAGCATTGATGTTGTAATGCAATTCAAATATAATCGGTTAAATAATAAAATCTGTTAAATTTAAGCATCCATTTGGTTGTTAAAGCATAAAAAGACACTAAAGATAGCTTAAGCGCAGGCGCTGTCATTAGCAGCAGGCTAGCACAGAAATTACATTGTAAATACTGGGGTAAAATTTCCTTAAAGACGTTGTGCGGAAAAAAAAATACATTTGCGGTGCTGCTTGTTTGGTCTGATGCCCACTTTTATTCATTCATTTTCCTGTCAGCTTAGTCCCTTTATTAATCCGGGGTTGCCACAGCGGAATGAACCACCAACTTATTCAGCAAGTTTTTACGCAGCGGATGCCCTTCCAGCCGCAACCCATCTCTGGAACGCACACACATTCATACACTACGGACAATTTAGCCTAACCAATTCACCTGTACCGCATGTCTTTGGACTGTGGGGGAAACCGAAGCACCCAGAGGAAACCCACAAGAACGCAGGGAGAACATGCAAACTCCATAGAAATGCCAACTGAGCTGATGCTTTAACCAGCGACCTTCTTGCTGTGAGGCGACAGCACTACCTAGTGCGCCACTGCTTAGCCCTGCCCACTTTTATATAATATCTTATTTATTTTATTATTAATATTATTATAGTAATTCCAAAAAAAAAAAATCAGATTTTAAACGCAGCAATTTTTGTATAGGTTGACAATTAACCAGACTGAAATGAAAATTTCATGTACCCCTACCCCATGGTTGACTATTGTATATTTGATTGTCTAGTTTTTGTCAATTTGAAATCCTAATTGAGGCCTGTGACGAGTGCATACAAACATGAACCTTGCTAATTATTTTCGGATTCATCCACTTCAATTTTATATTGTCTAAAAACCAGTGTAACGAGACTAGGTAGTTGTCTGGCAGATTGAACTATGACCACAAGTGTTTATGCCTCAAGCTATTTAGCAAATGGTGTTTTAGACTACATTGTGTACAAACCAATATATTTAAGACCCTGTTTATGTATCTTTATGTACCTGGTATAAACGTTATCTGTACGTTCTCACTCCCCCTTTTTTGCATGTAATGTACATGTTATGCACTATTCTACTTTCTTAGGGGCTGTCCACAGTGCAGAGTGAAGTCCTCCTTTTATATTCCCAGCAAGCACTGGGTCTGTGATGGTGAGGAAAAGGCATCACTGATAGCCTCTTTTAAAGAAAGAAGCAGGTAAGGGTTCACATTTCAGGTTTTCTATGATTTTTGTTTCTTTTGACCTTCTGAATTGTTTTGTGGTTTTCCGTTTGTCTCTAGCAAATTAAAGTGCACTTTCTTCATGCGTCATGGATGCTGCCCATTTAAATCTGAGTGCATCTACAGTCATGACATGCCCGTGAATCACACACACCGTCGCAGGCGCTCAACACACAGGGTAAATGTTACTTGCATTGAGTTTATAACAACCAAATAGACGCATCTCATTGCCTATCGAACTTTTAAAATGGAAAATTGATTTCTATGCTTTTTTTTTTTTTTTTTTTTTTCTCCCCCACTTTTAGGACACTGCTGAAATGCTGGAGCATTTGGGTATTGATGGCCTTCAACTATGGAGCTACATTTTTGCCTTAACTCTGTTGGATGAAGATGACGATGACCTTCTGGATTTTCTTGATGATTAAGGACCCTCTAGAGTCATGTATATTTTGGCTCTTCCTGGATTGAGCTTTTGCATATCTTCTGCACTGAAACAATTGTCCCTTTTTTAGGGCTGGCTTGACTTTTTAGCCACCTCTACATGTTTGGCTAATTGTTTAGCCGTGTAAGCTTTTGTGTGTTTTTTTTTTTTTTTTTTTTTTTTGTATGAGTGTGAGGGTTTTGGGACAAGTTTAAATGCTCAGATCTCAAATAGAGTCTGTATCTTCAGGTTTAGTTTGAAAAAAGACTAGGGCAAAAAAATAGTTGAAGTTTAAAACCCGAATGCATGGTCACTTATTTGAGTTTAGCTTTTTCACTTAATCATTTAATACTTCCATCTGTGCTGCTTCCTGATTGTTATACCTTCTTTTCTGATACCTTTATATGAAATCAGATTTTAATATTGTGTATTTACTAGTTTATATTATTGTCAGTATTCTGCCAAACACTAAGCGTGCAACCTGTCAGCAGGCTTTGATTTTGTACTGTTCTCTACAGCAGTGTTAACAGGTTATACCAGGGCTTGACGTCACATTTTATGACTTTTTAGTACGTTTGTATTCAAAGAAAAGTGAAAATAAAAAATGTTCCACTGTTTGCCTCACTTCGTTCTCTTGTCGTTTTATTTCCAGTTGTATAGCCACAAAAGCTTTTTAAGAGTGCTTGGTAAAACATTACAGAAGTAGAAATTTGCTTAAATTTTACAAACTATTGCCCTTTTTGTATAATTTTTTTTTCTTTTTTCTTGTTTTTACAAATAAAAAAATGAGACTTTACTAGTACAATGCTGCACGGCGGATAATTCCCTCCAGTCCTGCAGAGGTCACCAATGAACAAAAAGCTCCATTTTGTAACCAAGTACAAGTGGTCATTCAAAACTTTGTACACAACAAGCCATCAGGGGTGTTATGTTGAAGAACCGCATAGTTCAGCGGTATCTGGAAGGTCTTCGTCCATCATAAGTTATGACGGCTGCAGCTTGTCTCGTCAGTGATGGACCGGACAGCCCTTTTGCAGCGTTTTGACGCACGGTCGCGGTTGTTGGTTCACGCTCTGCATTTAGGAGCAGAAGGAGCTAGAAAAGCACAAATGGTTTTCAATAAACAGCGCAAATGTGATCCACATTTCTCACTCACTCCATTTTTGGAGAGTTTGTGCCAACAGGAAGCATGTCTGCACGAGGACGCGCTTGTTTTGTAAGTAACGTTAGACTGTCAAACCTGGCTCACAGTGAAATCTGTTTAATTTAAACTTCTACCTGCTTAAGTCATACTCGTACTTTTAAATGTCTGCCCTAAATACTTCAGGGACTGGTTTAAGTTCCAAATGATTTTCAAACATCAAAAACAATCGTAATGCTACACTTCCTGAGAAAAGTCTTGTTGCCCATGCAAGTTTTAGGAACAACAAATAATATCTTGACTTCTAGTTGATCATTTGGTATTAGAAGTGGCTTATATGAAAGGCAAAGACCTCTATGTCTGACTTTGCTTTGGTCTTGTCACTTATACAGTATAGAATATAAAATCATGGTGCAGTGGAAATTGACTTAATATTTTGTATGACTCCCTTGAGCTTGGGTGACTGCATCCATACATCTCTGCAATGACTAACTTATTAATAAAGTCATCTGCAATGGCAAAGAGTTCTTGCAGGACATCTAGACTTCAAGATTCTTTAGATTCATCTTTAAGGCCGCCGCCTTCATCTTGCCCCATGTTCATATCTGGTGACTGGGCTGGCCAATCATGGAGCACCTTGATCTTTGCTTTCAGGAACTTTGATGTGGAATCTGAAGTATGAGGAGTGCTATTATGCTGAAGAATTTGCCCTCTCCTGTGGTTTGTAATGTAATGGGCAGCACAAAAGTCTTGATAGCTCAGGCTGTTGATGTAATTTTGTTTTTAAATATTACTATAAATTTTAATTACTTTTTTTCAACCATTTCTTACAGAAGGCACCCATTAAAATGGCTAAAATGTAACAGTTTCATTTTGTATATAGAACAAGAATCATTTGGTGGCATGTTGAAATGCTTTATTTCTAAATAAAATTGTTGCCACTATCCTTAAAACCAAAAAGGTTATATATATATATTCATAAATACTAGTCATAACATTTATATAGTTTAATTTATACATAAATATTTTACATTGACATGTTTCATTCATATTTTGTTCATAGTTAATTCAATTAGTTGAATTGTCATGTGTACACTAAGGAAACAAGTTTCCATGTACAATGAATGTCTTACTTTGCCGTCCACAATGAAGTCATACACACAATATACACATCATACATGTCAGACACATATATACATAGAAGTCACTAGTTAAATAATTTAAAACGAGACAGAATATCTTAATATTTCAAATCACCTTTATAAATTTAAATCAATTTATTTCATCAATTTGTAAATCAAATTACACCATTATTATAGTCCCTGAAAACTTGATTTAAAAATGTAAAAGAAGGTTAAACACCTGTACACATGCATAAGAGAGTTAAATGAAATATTTTATGTGATCATTACTTCTCTTTTGTTTCACAGGAAACCTTTGGCTTGTGTTTTCTCGGATGTATTTAAGCGGAATCTGCTGTGCTTTTTGCACCTGATTCACCCTGGATATCCTAAAGACCGTGTTCTCCATCTGCTCCAGTGTCTGTCTGAGGAGGACGGGGGAAATCAGTGGGCTTCTGCCTTAATCACGCAGCTCAAAAGAGATGTTGAGGGGGCTAGGAAAGGGACGCTCCTGTCCTCAAACTGTACAGAAACACTAAAGAGTCTCTGTGGAAGATTTCGGGGTACTGATGTACAGGGAGGGTGGACATCTTGTTTTGAGGCCCTGGAAGCAAAGGGTGAAGAAACAGACATGTCAGTTTTATGTCAGAAAAAACGGAAAAGCGACAAACTGGATCTTGATGGAGATGCACAGAAAGATCCTCAAAGTAAAAAGGTAAAAATGGATTTCTCTTCAAGTAAAGATGAAGAGGGAATGATTGAAGAGGAGGAAGCTGAAATCAGAAGATCACAGATGGATCAGAGCGCTGGCTCTGTGTCACAGGCTCGATCTGATCTGTTAGGCTCTTCAAAAAACTTGCCAGACCACATGAAGGTAATTTCATGGATGCGTATACAACCTGTTTTTCATCAATTGACTATTGAATTTTCAACAGCACTACCATAGAAAAGTCTTGGCTTCAGGATGTTCAACTTAACATCACATGATTAAATTATATTTATTTTTAAATATATTCTAAAATAAAAGGGTTATTCTCAAATCTATTGTTTTGACCTAAATATAAGCTTGATTATGCCATAATTTGACAAGTTTAGGTTTTTATCTGATTTTATGGACACATTTTGTCATTCCTTTTTTAGGCTGCTCTTCCTGTCATTAAAGAATTATTAGATGCAGAGTCAGAGGTAAGAAATGTTTTTATTGATCAAACTTGTAACTGTCTCATATCGTCCCATATACAGAGTAGTACACACACACACACACACACACACATATATATATATATATATATATATATATATATATATATATATATATATATATATATATATATATATATATATATATATATATATATATATATGGGCTGGGTGGTATGACTAAAATCAAATCTCACAACTGAGGAAATTTTTCATAGTTTCATAAAACTAAATAAATGTATTGTTGAGTTGTTTAAAAAAAAAAAAAAATATATATATATATATATATATATATTTTTTTTTTTTTAAACAACTCAACAATACATTTATTTAGTTTTATGAAACTATGAAAAATTTCCTCAGTTGTGAGATTTGATTTTAGTCATACCACCCAGCCCATATATATATATATATATATATATATATATATACATATATCTCATAAAACATTTGTAACAGATTGGTACTGTTAAATGATTAATCATTTACAAAACTAAAGGTTGTGTTTATTTCATAATTTTGTGTGTACTGTATATATTTTTATGTATATATGAATAATAATCACAGTAATTGTGGCATTTCAGACCACTGTTAGAAGACCAGCCTAAAATGTGACCTTTTGGAATATTGTTTTATTATATTTTTATATATTTTTATCCTTTGCAGTGGGATGACAGCTCTGTATCGGCTCTGAAAGTACTCCATGAATGTGACCCCAATGAGGTTTGTGGTGCTTCAGTTCAAATGTAAATGCTTGTTTTTTAAACTTTCCTGACCCTGAAAAGTTTGCATTAGTATGGATTTGTTGTGTCTGTTCTCAGGTGGAGGTCTTGTGTTCAGTGCTGTGTTTGTCTGAAGTGTCTGAGCAGCGTTTGCCTCAGTTTTGTAGCTGTCTGCTGAAACTGACCCCTGACCTCAGTCACAGCACCGCTTCAGCTCTCATCACACACCTGCTGCTCAAAAAGGTGAATGTAAAAAAACTTTTGTTATCAACTAATAGAAGATTTTTTTTTTTGTAATTCAACTTTTTTATTGTTCAACACCCAAGAACAAAGAACACACTTCATACTACACATACATATGATACATGTTACATATTCAGCCACGTACACCAAGAAAATTCAACTAAGAATAACAACGTATAGCAAACATATATGGAAATTAAGGTTGTGGTACCTTTGAAGGTACATACTCATTTATCCTAATTTTAGATGTTGCCAGAGATTATCCCATTTTCTATGTACTTCTCCCTCATTGTTCAATCTCCCAACTATACACTCATATGATGCAATTTTCAATCATTCCATTAATCCACTCCTTCATTTCTGGCATTCTGGCACACTTCCAATTACGTAGTATCATCCTAGCAGCTGTAATGCATCCAATTTTGAAAAGAATAAAGGAATTGTTACCTATATTAGGTGATTATTATAATTTTATTATTATTATTATTTATTTATTAATTATCATATTATTCATTTGTAAATTACCATATTCCATAATATCTCTATTTTTAACTGTATTTTTGATTCTTGGTGAACCTTGGTCAACCTCATAAAACATTTATTAAACTCACATTCCCCAAACCTTTAAAGTTTTGTAGCATCTATTTATTTCATTTTATGGTTTGCAGTGGTGTACACCAATAAAATTTGTACATCTAAAGAGTTCAATTTAGCTTTTAAATGTACATTTGGGAAGTTTGCCGTAATATACACCTAATAACAATCACTTGTCTCAGATTCTGTCCCTTGCAGAACCGGCCTCTCGCTGTTTGGTGACGGCTGTAACGTCTCTCTGCTCTCGTTACCCCAGACCCACATGCCAGGCTCTGATAGAGCCACTGTTACAGAAAGGTCAACTTGGTATGATTACAGTTGTTTTATTTTCACCTGAGTATCAAATTGTGGTTTATTTTTCACATTTATTATTAATATTTTTTCATTCAACTTTGATTGTATTTTCTATAGGAAGCGCCCAGGCAGATTTGCTCTGTAGGCTGGTGATAGACTGCCTTGAGCCTCATCACAGGCTTCTTGTATTTCGGTATGTCTGAATTACCACAGTTCAGCTTTTAGAAAGAAATTCAGTATTACACTTAATCTGCATTCAAATCTTAGGACAGCACTCGGAGCGTCGTGGGATGAGGGTGTTTTATCAGTTATTCATGCGCTGCTGGATTCAAAGGTGATCCCGGAAATGTCTTGGATCTTAAAGGATGATTTAGCTGTATGTTAATGATTTCTGTTGCTATCCTCACAGCTTGAGTTGAGTCAAGAGGATTTCTGTCTCTTCGCTGAGCATCTTTGCAGCCAGTCTCCACATTTCAGCAAATCGATGAAGTTTGCCAAGATGCTGCTGAGCGTCCTGACCAAGTATCAGTCAAATGTGAGTATGACTGTAATAACTAGTCTTTTTTTTTTTAGAAAACATCCAAACAGAACATTTAACCTCTACACTATCTGACAAAAGTCGTCATCTATCTAAGTTTTAGGAACAACAAATAATACCTTGACTTCTAGTTGATCATTTGGTATCATAAGTGGCTTATATGAAAGGCAAAGGCCTCTAGATTGCGCTCATTTTACCAAAATAAAATATGATTATTCCATGGTTTTTAATTATTTAATTAGGACAGTAAGGTCTGACTTTGCTGGGTCAAAAGTTTTGTCAAACAGCAATAATGTTCAGTAGAGAATATAAAGTCATCATGCAGTGGAAAATGAATTAATATTGTGTATGACTCCTATGAGCTTGGACAACTGCATCCATACATCTTTGCAATAGCTCAAATAACTGATTAATAAAGTCATCTGGAGGGAAAGAAAGCGTTCTTGCAGGACTCCCAGAATTCATCAAGATTATTTGGATTCATCTTTAATGCCTCCTCCTCCATCTTACCCCAGACATGCTCAATAATGTTCATATCTGGTGACTGAGCTGGCCAACCCTGGAGCACCTTGACCTTCTTTGCTTTCAGGAACTTTGATTTAGAGGTGAAGTTTAAGGAGGGCTATCCTGCTGAAGAATTTGCCCTCTCATGTGGTTTGTAATGTTATGGGCAGCACAAATGTCTTGATACCTCAGGCTGTTGATGTTGCCATCCACTCTGCAGATCTCTCGCATGGTCTTCTGCAGTATTTGTGATGATTGGGATGTAGTTCAACAGATGATTTGTCAGAAAAATCTACCTTCTGCCACTTTTCCAAATGATCAACCTTTATACATTGTTTTGTTTTAAAAAATAGATGTTATTATCCTTACATTTAAAGCACTTAATAAACATCTTTTTAAAATGTGAAACAGGCTTTTAATTGTTATTTCATGTGTGTTTTAGGTGAACCCTGCATGCCACCACACACTTTCCAGTGTCTTGTCTTTCAATGAAACCTTCCTCAAGAAATCACTGCAGGCCGCATTAAAACGGATTTCCTTTTAAATCAAATGATTTAGATGACACTTTCATGCAGAAGTTCCAGTTGGTTTGATGGTGTTGTTTTGCAAGTATATTTTTTTTCAGTGTAACAAAGAGTTTCCTGCACTGTGTTGTTGTATTGGTATGAAAAATATATACAATTAAATGATTTAACACTTTATATAAAAAAATATTATAATATTTATTAAAAATGCCATTTTCAGTGAAATTGTCTGAATTTGAATTATTCAAATGCTTTGTGCTGGACACATTTGAATGCTTAAGATGAATTGATTGGTCAGTCAAAAGTTTGGAAACATTTGTTAAAGATCAAAGATTTCTTTATGTTTTTGAAAGAAATCTCTTCTGCTAACTAAGGCTGCGTTCATTAATAAAAACAGTAATTTTGAGATTTGTAAATTATAGCAGTTTAAAATAACTGATCAGAGTTACATTTTCAACATAATTGCATCAATTTAAACATTGAAAACTCATTTCTGCCTCATATTTTTGCAGAAACGTTGCATTTTACTCAAAGTAACATTTATCTGAAATATTTTGTTTTATACCTTTATAAATGTATATACTGGCTTTAATTTTGACACATGAAATTTCTTTGATTATTTTATTAAAAAGAAAACCATTTAATGGAATTTTTATATCACAGTTTGCACAAATGCATCACATTTGTTTTTAACATTGATAATAGAATATTTGCATGTTTTGTATTTCTGATCATATAATTGCAGCCTTTTGAGTTGAAGGGTCACAGGTACTGTTCTGTAATTATTTTTCTTTATCATATTTATTTTGGTATGACTAGTAACTAGTACTTGTTACAAAATTGTACGTGATAAACTCTCTGTACACAAAATAAACTACTCATTGGGTCTCTCTGTTGCCACAACAAACATGGCGGCTCGGGAAGTCCGTTTTTTCTCACTCAGGCGCATATATTCAGCGCAACTTCCCTTCATCCTTCCTTTTCCGAGCTCCGTGTGAGAGGGGAGATATCACGCCAAAATGAGGCACGTGAGAATCTTTCCATAAAATGTGTTTAACATATATTATACGTAACATTTTACCGCTTAATTAATGTACTACCAAATATAATGTCCAAAAACGTTGGCGGAATTCGCTTAGAGTTATATTTTACTTGACATTTTCGTACGGTTCTCGACAGCGGTCCCGCATCTGAAACGCAATCCGATTCAATCTGAAGATTATTTGGCTTCATCTGAAATTGTAATCGTTTATACTGCTATAGTTTATGATAAACCTTTGTTATATAGATATATCTGTTTATAAAAAGCAGTCTTTGCCGACATGTTAACGATTCAACCACCGGCCTGATTGCTCATGCAGTCATTGCGACACTAGAGACTTTCAGAACGAAGTTTCGTTAAAAAAAATGTAACTGTTTTATATTTTCCCCTACAGCAAGGTCTCGAGAGACACGTTGTACGAGGCCGTTAAGGAGGTCCAGGCCGGTTCCCGTCGCAAGAAGAGAAAGTAAGTTTGGTGTTTTCACGAGATGCCAGGCCACTGTGTTTTTGTAAAATGTGTTTGTGTATTGGCCTCAATTTAACGTTAGTAGTATTTCATAGTAAATTCTGCTGCTGTCTAGTTGCAAGTAACTTGCTAATGAACTTTGATCTTACTGTAAAACCAATCCAGTAACGTTAGTATGTAATGATGCATTATGAAGTAGCTGTTACTGAACTGGACATAGTTCGGCAAAAAAATAAAATGTAATCCCTTCAATTAACCTAAAGGTATATATTGACTAGTACTGTATTTTTGCTTTTTTTTTTTCTTAAAAAAAAACATAACTTATGCTGAGTTCGCACTAGACGCAGAAGTGTCAAGCGTGAGTTAATTACATGTTAAGTCAAAGCAAAGATGCAAATAGACATCCTGTGGCACGAATGAAGCGGTACAAGTTGAGTGTTTTTGCACAATCGACACTTGGATTGTGCGAATCACTCTAGTTGAAAAATCAGAACTTAAATGAACATGTGCACCGTGCTGACCAATCAGGAGCTTGCTCTTGTTAAGGGTGTGATTTATGGTGACAACAGTTTGTCAAACTAGGCTTTGCTCAGTCTTCTATCATCCAGGTCTAGTTTCTGGAGGAGTTTGAGCTCACAGAGCTGGATGCACCTCAGAATATATCCAGTTGATTTAGGCATGGCTCCAAACGAATCAACGCTGTTTTTCAGCCTTCATAAACGCATAAACGGCTATTCTCTCAATAAAATCCATGTTAGGCATTTAGCAACGAAGCTACAGTCACTGTGCAGATAGAAGCCCTGCCCATGATGCAAATCTGTGTTTTGATGCACGAATGGAGTAAACAAATTATTCACACGCAAACGGCGCCTGGTGTGAACAATATTAGTAGCAAATTGAACTGCTTGCCACACTGAGACCAAGATTAACTCATTTACCATTGACACGTTTCATAAACCGCAGAGAATCAAGTTTGGCATCATTTTGCACCGCCTTTCTCCCTTGATCTTTTAGTTAGCTTTTTTCAAGATGTAGTGATCTGCAATTATTTACATGTACAAAAAAATTTTTAAAAAGTACAAATGTTTAGGCTCCACGCCTGCCTCAGTGTGTAATTTACACCGGGTAAGGTGTTGAGCCAGAATGTTGAGTTTTTTTGTTGAGCTCTTTTTATTGGCACACTACTGTTGTTGAACTCTTTAACGACACACTACTGTAAGGAAAAGTTACATTTATATTGATATAATTTATTTTATATTTAAGGTTTCTTGAAACCGTGGAACTCCAGATCAGCTTGAAGAACTACGACCCTCAGAAGGACAAGCGTTTCTCAGGCACTGTCAGGTTCGGACCTTTACTGTATCGCCCAGCCTTCTCTCTGCCTGCCTGAATTACTAGTCTAGAATAGTTTTGGGTTTAATAAATAAAATGAATGGGCATGTTAAAGGCAGGCAGTGGAGAAGTGCCTCGGGTAGTCTGTATGAACTACCCCTTCAGTGGGCTGGTGAAGCAGGCGGACCCCAACCCTGGGTCTTAAAACATGAGGGGAGGCTATAGGTGACTGTGTTCGCGCTGTCATACCTAAGCCGACCATTTTATTAAATGCCTGTGCTTTCGACACCTGATGCCAGCTGAGGTGGTGTGGGTAAGATTTTTCTGATCTGCCTCAAATGGGTCAAAGAGGGTCTGATTTGGTTGTTGATTAGTAAACCTCATCTTTTGCCCCATATAGGCTGAAGACCACCCCGCGGCCCAAGTTCTCTGTCTGCGTTCTTGGAGACCAGCAGCATTGTGATGAAGCAAAGGCCGCTGAACTGCCACACATGGACATTGAGGCTCTTAAGAAGCTCAATAAGAACAAGAAGCTGGTCAAGAAGCTGGGTGAGTTTAAAAACCGAAATGGACAACGGTACAAGTAAATAACTCTAATGTGCTCAGTGCTGTAGCTAATAGGCTTATTGTTTTTGTGTGTGTGTTTTAGCAAAGAAGTACGATGCTTTCCTGGCCTCTGAGTCTCTGATCAAGCAGATTCCTCGTATCCTGGGCCCTGGCCTCAACAAGGCAGGAAAGTTTCCCTCTCTGCTCACCCATAATGAGAACCTGGGCACCAAGGTGGATGAGGTGAAATCCACCATCAAATTCCAGATGAAGAAGGTATGTCTATATTTGTGATATCTACATACTTTTTTCACTCAAGCATACCCAAGTCTGTTTTTTTGTTATCAAAATAATTGTGAAATTTATTCTTTACAAGATACTTATTTTAAATGCAAATATTCCTGTTAATTTTTTTTTTTAACTGGTTGTCATAATTTTCACATTGTTAGATTTGGGTATTATGCAAGACCAAAGGACTGATGAAAATTATGCTTTGCCATTATGAATAAAGACTTAAATACAGTTAATAGTAATTTTTTTTTCCACAAGTTTTTATTTTTGAGTTTTTTAATTATATATTGGTGCTTAATCTTTATGTATTCGTTTGTTAATTTTTAACTGTATATTTATTGAAATGTTCTTGCCATGAAAATAGTCTTTTGTTGCTTACATAGCATTACAAAAATAATAAAATTGCTATTTAATGTATTTGATGGCAAACTTGTAGGAATGAAGCTTAGTTTACCAACTGCTTTTTGGGTCATGTTTATTTGTGCAAAGTATCTAGCGATTGATGGTTTATGAAATTCTGTAAATGCCAAATTTAATCAACGTTTGATTAAATCACATTAGATTACTATAAGAAGTCAAAGCATAAATTTGTAGGGGTGTCAATCAATTGTTTCTTTGGTGCATCGCGATGCAGGCACGGAATGTTTGGTAATAGATCCTAAATGTTATGTATTAATGTCATTTATCACGCAAGCGCTCTACTGTGACATGACGCAAGTAATTAATGCAGAAACTGAACAATTCACGGTGTTCGCTGGACAGTCTTTCACTGACAAGTTATAGCATGTAGAAAATGAAAGTAAACCATTTCTTTCTCTCATGTTAAAGCAAATTGCAGCCTATGTTGAGTGTGTGACCATTCATAGGCGATGTTCAGAAAGCAAGCAGGACAATATTTTAATTAGTTTATGAATGCTTATGTTGTGTGATGCATATGCTTAAGTTTTGATTAATACATTCACAATGAGTGTTTTCTTTGGGCAGGTAAAATTTAAAAGTACAGTTCATATAAAGATTTGCTTGATTTAGGCACTAGATTGTACTACAAATGCATATAAAATAAGTTACAAAAATTAATTAATAGAATTCTTGTGCTGTGAAATACATAAAACGAAGTGTGGAAAGTGTCGTCAATGCACCGTGATGCACAGAGGTAATGTATTGACATTTTGTATTGATGGCATAATCGTAACCGTACCAGGAGACTAGTGTAGGCTCACACCTCTAATAAATTGAAATAATGATAGAGTATGTAACGTGCATGATGGCCTGAGATGGGATTCGGTGTGCGGCGTGACAGCTGTTCAGCCTGACACTGACAAAAAAGTCATGGTGTTTATTTTTTTTAATGACACCAGTAAAAAAAAACTGAACAATTAATGGTACTGTACTACTGCACAAGCTAAAAATGAACATTTTTTTTAATCCATAAAGTGTGCAGCTTTTGTCAATGTATCTTAATGGGCTTCTGGAAGAACGTTAAGTACACTAGTACATTGATATTAGTATACTTAGTAAATAAAGCATACTTTTATACTTGACCTGTGCTTAGTATACTTTCTTGAGGGTGTATTTACTAGCTTACTAAGATCAGTCTTGTACAGCCAGGTGGAGTATTGCTGCTCTCACAGCCAACTTTGTCAAAGCTAGGGATGCTCTAATCAGGGTTTTTGCAGCCGATACAGAGTAGCGCGATTCCTTGTCTTGTTGATCGGCTGGTACTGAGTACTGACTCTAATGCTTCAAGCTTTATAATGCAATCAGCACAAGAGAAGATCTTGCCTTATATTTTATTTATATGCAAGTTTTCTAGGCACCCAAGGCACTGTAAATTTGTGGCTTGAAGGTTTAGTTAACCATATTATGAAAAGAAAAATTCTTGATGTCATTTTATAACTTTTTTTAAATTTATTTTAATGGTGGTATTTGTCTCATTCAGGTTCTGTGTCTGGCTGTGGCCGTGGGTCATGTGAAGATGAGTGAGGAAGAGCTGGTCTACAACATCCACCTGGCTGTCAACTTCCTGGTGTCTCTGCTGAAGAAGAACTGGCAAAACGTCAGAGCTCTTTACATCAAGAGCACCATGGGAAAACCACAGCGCCTCTACTAGAGACTCTGTTCCTCAGTTTTCTACAATAAATGTGGAGTTGATCCGAATCTCAGCTGCTCTTGTCTTTTTTTGATGACCCCAAATGAATGCTGAATGTTCTCATGATCAATTGCTCTTCACAGCATGCTAATAACTTGTTTAAATTAGAAGCGTTTTATAATTAGTACAAAATGCTGTAATGACGGCTTTTAATGCACAACTGTACATGCTTCAGTGCATGAACAAACTCTAATAATAGTTGCATTTTTTTGTGTCCTAAACATGGCTCATGTCATAATTTAAAGTGATACACTAGTGTTTGTGCATTTCTGTAATAATGGTTTTGAGGGTAATGGCTTGATCTCACTAGTGCAGTTTCTCGACTACGTTTCTGGACGACCACCAACACTGCATATTTTGGATGTCTTTGTCACGCTCATTGAATGACTTTCAGTCTGCTGATGATTTCAGTGAGTGTTTGGTTAAGACATGGTAAATGTCTAGGTAGGAACTTGCTTGAGAATCTGCCCTAGAGCATGTGTCAGCCTTGATTCTAAATGAGGCTCATTAGTCTTCTAGTTTCCTAGTCTATCTTTTAATGAGATTATGCAGGTATGTGAAGAGTGGTAGAGAGCAACAAGTCACCGTAAATCTCATGGTAAGCAAGCTTTATACATAGATATTTGTAGTGGTTCTATAGAAACAGACCCTTAAACAGTAGCCATAAATGTGTATTAAGATAGTGGTTGCTGTGGTGTGGTGTGATTGTCATCTTTATTCTACATAGTACAAAGATGAAACCATAGCTCTTAAAGCAGCTGTGGTGACGTTTTTGTTTCAAATAGCATAAATATCGGATCAAGTGTTCAATATAAGCACAGCTTTAAGATGAGTAATGAGCATTGTCAGCTTTATAATTCCAAAGTGACAAGAATGAGACATCCTGAAGCTAACTCTACAGCTTATTTAATACGTTGCTGATTTATTGTAAGATGTAAATATTACTCAACGTTGTAAACAATAATGTGGGTCAGGCTTGTGAAGACCAGCAAGTGCTATCAGGAAATCTTGCAGAGAACAGTGAAAATGATTCTGAGCAAGGTAATGCATACTGATTGCTCCCAAATTCTCACCAGTATATTTAATTGATGAGCGTATAATATAATTTTAAGTGACTTTGTTTTGTTTAAGGGTTTCGAAATGAGGACCAAATTGATTTGGAAGAGCCATCTGTGTTTGATAGGCTGGGTCCCTACAGGTGATTTTTAAAATCAATTTTTATGGGAATCCAGATATTTGTTGCTTTTTGGACGTTTACATGATATTGGACATTTACAACATCCTATAATGTCTGTTTTTAACTCCATAGTGTTGACATGACAGAGGATGAACTGGAGGTAATTCCTACTATGATTGAAATATTAAACATTTTATATTATCTTCAGCTTGATCTGATATGATGGTTTTGATTTCTACTCATTTTAAATTATTGTTCCCGTTGATTTATTTGCTTTATTTTTTTTCTCAAACGTATACAATATTATAAATCAAGGTTTTTTTTCTTAAATGTGTATACCTTTAAACCGATACATACATAGATATATCTGCTTAAAATATAAACAAAATGTTGCGTTAAACTTTGAAGTTAAAAACAGTTAGGTTTGTCCATATATTTATTAACCAGAAATGTTTGTAACAATGATTTACCAAATAATACATTTAAAGAAACCACAAAGTTTTTTTGTGTGATTTATTTTATTTATTTATTTATTATTATTATTTATTTTTTCAAACATTGAATCTAGTAGATGTCATCAACTGGCAAACCTCTTGCAGGTTGGAAAATTTTATTTAAATACATTCCTAAAAACAATATGATGAAAAATCACGCGAAAATTATATCTCATTATAATTTTTACAAATGATATCTTATCTAAATTTGATCCAACTTTAAAAAATTGAATGCAGCAACGAATGTTTTACAGTGAAGGCTGTGTTTGCTGCGATCACAGGCCGCTTTCTCTCGGCTATCTCTGGCCTTTCGCTGTGACCAGTACACTCTCTGCCAGAGGCTGGAGACGGAGGAGCACGCGCGGGACAACGCTGAGGACAACCTCAAACTGGAGGTGGAGAGAGGCATGGAAGTGCTGGAGGTGGGAATACAATTTTCCAATACATATTTTTTCATTATAGCCTTTACGACTCCAGACTATGGCAATTATTAAAGTGTTTTTAACCTTAGACACTGAAGGGAATGTGTTTCGATATTAAACGAGCCGGGCTTCTCCAACGTCTTGAGCTCTGTCTTAACATCATTGGAGGAACCATCGGGCGAATCTCCAACACAGCAGAGGTTCTTGGGGCAGTGCATCAGGTACTGGTAAATGCCAAATGAGTACTGGGGCCTCCATCAGAATATGATATGCAACACTCAGAAATAAAGTTACAGAAACTGTCACTTGGGCTGATTATTATTATTTAATGCAATTTTACATTTTTAATTCTAAAAACTAATAGTGAATTAAGATAATTTCTGAGGTAAAAGTTAGAATTGTAAGATATAAACTCTACAGTATATATAATATCTAGATTCTAACTCTCCTAAATTGTAAGTTTATATGTTATTTATTTTTAATCTTGTGATTCTGACCTTAATTCAGGGGCTGTATTCACAAAATAAAAAATCAAGGCTAAAAACAGCGCCTAACTAGGAGAAAATCTTTAAATTAATTGTAGACTCATTCCTAAATTTATAATAAAAAACTTTACTCAGAGTATTTCAAGAAACATTTTGGCTCTAAAAGAAGTTCCCAAAATCATGAAGAGGATAACAAGTCAGATACACCAAGCCACAAATTATCCCAAATTGGCTGTTGCTGTCAATCTAAGCATTTAAAAACTTTTGAACACAATACGCTTTTAATAAATTACTGTTTAGGCTCTGTGGTTAGCACTGTTGCCTCACAGCCAGAAGGTCGCTGGTTCAAGTCCTGGCTGGACCAGTTAGTGTTTCTGTGTGGAGTTTGCATGTTCTCCCTGTGTTCATGTGGGTTTCCTCCAGGTGCTCCATTGTCCCCCACAGTCCAAACACATGCACTATAGGTGAATTGGATGATCTAAGTTGGCCATAGTGAGTGTGTGAATACAAGAGTGTATGAGTGTTTCCCAGTAATGGGTTGCAGCTGGAATGACATCCATTGTGTAAAATGTATTCTGAAATAGTTGGCGGTTCATTCCGCTGTGACAACCCCTGATGAACAAGGGACTAAGCGGAAGGAAAATGAATAAGTTACCATTAACTTGTTTTAATTATTTTAAAATACACAAAAACAGCCTAAATAATTTTTCTTAAATATAAAATTTGCCCTTTTTGTTTTTTTTAAAAATATGTTTTAAATGTAATCTTTAAAAGTAGATTTGCTTATTTTTTTAAAACTTGTAACATTAAAAGAACATTTTAAAATGATGTCTAAAACATTAAGCACAAAGAAAATACTTTTTAGAAAGCCTGCATTTTACAATTTTTAAAAAAATATATAGTGTTAATTTTTAACGTTTATTTGAATAGGATGACATAAGATTTCGCTTCACAAAGTTTCCATAAATAAACTTGACAGAGGGACCTCCTCTCCTCATCAGCCAATCTCTGTGTGCATAATTAGTAATCATGCTGACATCAGCCTATGGCTTCTCTATATTTGTTAGTAAAGGTTTGTCTCGGCAGTCCCAGACTTATTTTTCTCACGATTCTCAGAATTCTGAGGGAAAAGTCTAAATTGTGATCTAAAGTCTCAATAACCTTTATTATTCAGTGGTGAAACATGCATACATACTTTCCTAAGTCATAAACAAGATGATTGATTAAATAACGTCAACATAATTAATTCTTCGGTCATTCATTCAATCATTTATTCATTTTCTTGTCGGCTTTGTCCCTTTATTAATCCGGGGTTGCCACAGCGGAATGAACCGCCAACTTATCCAGCAAGTTTTTACGCAGTGGATGCCCTTCCAGTCGCAACCCATCTCTGGGACACATTCATACACACATTCACACACACACTCATACACTACGGACAATTTAGCCTACCCGATTCACCTGTACCGCATGTCTTTGGACTGTGGGGGAAACCAGAGCACCTGGAGAAAACCCACGCGAATGCAGAGAGAACATGCAAACTCCACACAGAAACGACAACTGAGCCAAGGCTCGAACCAGCTACCTTCTTGCTGTGAGGCGACAGCACTACCTACTGCGCCACTGCTTCGCCGTTTCGTCAGTGAATCTACTAATATAATGGATCCCAGCAGTATTTAACTAGACCACCTGGGTCTATCAATGCTCTTTGTCCATACTGTTAGATATTAGAATAAGATTGTATCTCTCACAAAGTTGGTAGTTTAATAAATGTACTTGTAATTTATGTATGCAGGAGGTTAAAGTGAGTCGTGCTGTGGAACTGATGGTGGCTCATGTGGAGAACCTGAACCGCCGTCACGAGAAGAACAGTTTCGAATTGGAGGAGATGAAGAAACAGATGGAGAAAAGCAATAGAGAGCGATTTTTCCATGAGGAGAAGGGTAGGATTAAACCCATTCAGTTATAAAGTTATGAGACATCAGCATTTTAACAGAATTATGTCTCATTGCAGAGGAAACGGATGCTATTGTAAAACCTGAAAAAGACTTACAGAAGGTTAGTGATTTGTTCCTGAAAATGTTTTGTTGTTTAATTGTTTTTGTCAAGAGTGATGATGTTTTAATATTTTGTTTTCAGTCTCATTCTCAGACACAGTTACGGCGGCGAATCAGTACAAATGTCATCTCAAAGGTGCACGATGAGTCTCGTCCATTCAATTTCACAGTCATTTGTTCACCACATCAAAGTGTAACTGAATGTGTATTTCTCTTTTTCTTTTATTTGCAGAGACAACAAGTGAAGGAGTCAGAAACTTTATTATCTTTAGTGACCAGTGAGAGCAGTCAGCGGAGAGAATCAAACCCACAGAAACCAGACAATACAGACGACTGCCTTCTAATGGACAGGAGGTAATTTGATTATATTTATAGAGTTTACCTCAGAATCATAAACTTATTGGCTAAATGTTAGTGGAAAAAACTGATTCTGTGTTATTAGGTGGTGTCATGGTATGAATATATATATTTTTGGCACACATTGCACCTTTACTACCAATGGGCTATATCCATAGGGACTTTTATTTGGAGTAAGCCAGCTCTGGAGATTCCAAACTCACAGAATCAGACCCACAGAATCAACTGTCATGTCATTACAAACTCACTTAGTTAAAGTTTGATAAAAAAAAAATTTTTTTTTAAAGCAACAATATTCACTGCCTGAGTAAGACATAATATAAAGCGGCTCTCAGAGTGGAAAAGTCAGAGAAGATCTGCATTCAATTCCAGTGATTTGCGCCATCTTTAAATTATGGAAATGTATTTTACCACAGTGTTTTCAGTGGATATGTCTGCTTCTCCTGATGGCGCTTGCATTTAAATGGCCTTTCTTCTCACTTGTCATTACACTCAAACAACTAAATAAATGCTTAGGCCTATATAACTGACTATCTTTGAATTAAATTACGTTGTCGATGCTGTAAAAGTAATCTTATGAAATTGAAAAAAGTCACTTTAAACTTTCACCAGAGGTTTATCGGTGACACTTGCCATGCATATAGCCCATTTTGCTTTGTTTAAATTGCACAGCCTGGTTTTTTATGACCACACTTCCAACTGCATGAAGATTTACTACAGATTATGTCTCACAATTTTTAGACAAGTACTACCTCGAGAGGAAAGTCCCTCGCAAACTACCATGGTGAATATTTCTGAAATTCACTCCAGACCTGAGCCGGACCCTGTCAATGTAAAAAAGTAGGTCACTTTAAAAATTGTCTGAAAGCTTTATAATAAAATAATAAATAACTACAAATTTAAACTGACATTACAAATATAAATAAACCATACACTTTTAATACAAATACAAATAGAGGTATATTAACTATTTAATAATAATTAAATTGACAGAAACACAAGTTCTCATCAGAGGTTGAGGAGGAAGTCTGCGCTGGAAAGCAGTAACGTGTGGCTGAAGAGATCTGAGCACTACTTCCGAGACTGTGATAGATGTGTCATCAGCCTGTGAGTTACACTTTTATGTATTAGCACATGGCTGTATCTGAAATCGCCCCCTGCAGGTTTAAATAGTGAACTGTTTGAGGGAGCAGCCATTTGTAGTGGTGTCAGAAACCATAATGGACTTTATGAAGTGCTCTTATCAATCAATTCCACGATTCACCTCAATAATGAGAACCGATCTACACTCAATGGCTAAAGAATACACATAATGTACTGTGAGAGAATGTACAGCAGAATCCTAAACTAGCTAAATAATGATTACTTATTTATTATAGTTATTTTTTTTTTACACTTTGTTGTCATCATTTGACAGGAAAATAGAGTGACGTGAAGTGGGACAGGATCAGAAAAGGGCTATGAGTTGGGATTTGAACTTGGGACACCAGAATCGCTGTTACACTATATATCAGCATGCTAACCACTGGCCTATTGCGCCAAAATATAATTATTAAACGTTAAACATACATTTGTATACATGACAGAAATCGAAATATTTAGTTTCATTAATAAGAGACAGCTTACTAAGTGTTAAACATCTATAACTGCCTCAGAAAAATAAGTTAAAAAATCAAATCCGTCTGAGGGCATCTCTTCTAGTGTCCTCAGTGCTCGAATTTACTCAATTGTTTTCAATCACTCATTAAAAAAGAACATGCAAAAATCTGTTTTATAAGGGGTTTATATACAGTTGAGTGACAGCAGTTTATGACTATAACCAGCTTCAATTCGTAATTTTTTTGCTTTATTTTTTATAATCACACTTAATAAAAAACAGTTTGCAGAAACACTTTAAATTGACATTCTTTTTTTGTACCTGTTATCAGAGGGGAAAGCCCCGCCCATGACAATCTCCCCCTCATTAGCATAGGACATTAGTCTTTTTTTTAAATCTGCCACTATGCTGACACATAGGCATTTGTTGCTTCGCCCTTTTTAAAGAGCACAACCTCATTTGAATTTAAAGTGACAGTCACTAAGGGTGCATTCACACCTGCCCTACTTAGTTTGCTTGAATCGCACTAGAGTTTGTTTTCCCTCTTGGTGCGGTTCGTTTGGGCAGGTGTGAATGCAGCAATCGTACTCGAGTGCGCATCAAAAGCGGACCAAAAAAGTGTACTGAGACCGCCTCTTCAAGCAGGTCTCGGTACGCTTTTTTGATCCGCTTTTGGTGTGCACTCGAGTACGATTGCTGCATTCGCCCTTTCAAACGAAACTTGAAGTGGTTCATTTGTGCTGACAATATGATCCGAACTAAAAACCCACCTGCAAAAAGTATCTGCCGTAAGCCGATGCGCTGTGCATTATTGGATGTGGAGGAAAAGTATTTGTTGATAGCGCTTTACCGACAAAGTAAAGAGAGGCAGGGGAAAACATTACCTGATGGATCGTTGGTAATATTTCCGCTACATGACCATGTCGCAGTTTAGCAAAATTAATTCACGCCTCCTCCTAAGGTGACGTGCGATGCATTTTGTATCTGCCTGTTTGTTTACTTGCGGGAGTTCCATTGGCATTTTCCTGCATGTGAATTCTGACCAATCGATAAGCAGTATAGTAAATATGTTCAACAACATCTGGCCAATAAGAGATGTGGATTTTGTCAGATGAGGGCATTTTGGTTCATTTCGTCTGGTTCGGATCAAAGCCAGCAGTGTGTAAAAAAAATTACCCAAACATGGCAGAAAATGCTACAATGTATAATTTCTTGCCCTTGGTCCGGACCAAATGAAGCGAACTACAGATGTGAAAGCACCCTGAAACCCCACAATTTGGATCAAAGACTTTCACACCTGTAGATCCCTGTTTAGGAACAAAACAATTGATTAAGATTGTTACAATGTTTATTTTTGTTATTGGTTTGCTTTCACACGTTGTTATTTTAATCTATGATGATGAGAAATGAGACAATATAAGAGAAAAGGTGTGCTTTAATATTAAATGGTGAAACCCACAGACAGTCACCGAATATAAATATATATTTATAGAAGTAAAGTTAAGACTTTCTCATACATAGCCTTATTTAAGTCTTCAAAGGTTGTACAAATCTATTAAATCAATCGGTCTATCGGCCGTCTTTTTTTGTAACATTTAATTAGTTATTTTAAAAGACATTTAATAACTTTTTTCATTAAACAAAATGTTGGCTAAAACTATGCATTGTAGGCTTAAATTATAGAGATAAATGTCAGATGAACTGAGACTGCAGTCAGATCATAAAGCAGATCAATGTTGATCTTTTTTTCGTGGTGTCAGTGCAGAAATAAACAAAGCAATCTGGCCTAGAACAAAATATTTAAAGACTAAAAATATGGAAAAAATACCACCTCATTCAGGTGGTCTTGGACCAGTTGCTTTGGCACAAATCAGAGCGCGATTACTGGATTTGCTAAATGAACTGAGCTAAAGGGGCAAACGGTTCCGAAACAAACATCTATATGTACCCTGAAAGAGTTATAAAACATTATGTGTGTGTGGTATTTTGAGTTGAAACTTCCCATACACACTCTAGGGACATTAGAGTCTTATTTTACATCTTGTAAAAAGGGGCATAATAGGTCTCCTTTAAATGGATTGTATCAGTGGACTAATGTGGGCAATAGTGAATGAGGGTATGGGGTGATTTTGGATACAGCCCTTATTAATCCATTTTTTTTTTTCTGTACTGACTAAACCACTCTCGTGCCTCCACCTGCAGACAGCGCCCCCTTATGCAGTGGATGTATCACTGCCGCTGGATAATCCTGGTCATCTACCTCACCGTTCTTTTCTCAATCATAGTTTTAGCCATTTTTGTGTGGTTGCTACAAACACCGGTCTTATGGATGTAAACACTTAAACATAAAAAGGAGATTAATCTGTACAATTACAGTGATTTTTATTAAGTTTTAAATAAACTGTTATATATTAGTAATGGGGAAAAACAAAGCTTTTCATAGCTTTAAAACAACTAAACTGTTTCAGAAAACGATTCACTGTTTGGAAACTGTATAAACTTGTACAAAACCATTGCAAATGATTTATTAAAAGTGTAATCTATTAACTAAAATTAACTAACCATCTTATACCATTAAAAAGTGTTGGCAAATATATGTTCTTCTATCAGTTTTATCAAGTAAGTACATTGTATTATTGTGTAACTGTGCATATTAATATGCTTGATAGTTGTCCACCATATACACAGCTTTTCTGTTTATGATTTTCAATATAGTATTCAATTCCGATTTGTGCCACTTTCATATGTGGTATTAAATCAGACACAGATCTGATGTTTAGCAATCTGACCGCAGTGTGAACGGTTATGTAGGAATTCATGTGAACTTTACATAATTTTTGATCGACACACGTCATTATTCTGTACTGGTTCGTGCTGCACACACCCCCTACTCCTCAGCGGCATAGAATAACACATCAGGCAGTAGGCTAGGTTATCAGACTTTGCAAGCAGTATAATTTTCATCATTAATGAACCAGGCGTGAGGCCTGCCTTAACAATTCATTCTGCGGCTGCTTATTAACTTATTAAGCCCCGCACTTGTCACAAATGACAAATTATTAGGGTTTTCGATCACACACAAAAAAACTTCTTTTAGGTTTCAAACACTAAAATGCACATTAGAACCAGCAAAACCTTATTCACTTTATACACTATACACATTTATGTGCTGTGCGTGGTTTTACTTTTGGTCATGCGGGTCAGTTTAGAATCTGTTCACACTATAAATCTGATATTGGCCACATTTATAACAACAATGTGAACAGTTGCGTAAAAAAGATCTGCAAAAAATCTGATATGAGCACTAAGCCTTGCAGTGTGAACACAGCCAATATGTCATTAGAAAGTTGTCACATAATACACATCTTGCACTAATATAAATAAAAATTTCAGATGGAAAAAAGTGCCATCTGAACATTTCATCTAAAAAAGGAGCATTTTTTTCTGCTTCCTATGTTTATGTAATGTAATGTTTACGTTTCATATAAGGTTAATGTTTATGTAATTTAACCTTAAATTACTAAACCTACACAGAGTAGCCTGAAATTTTTGTGTACAAACAAAAAGTTCAGTACGTTTTGGTATTGGCATCTGAAATCTCAATGTATACACCGGTTTCTGGTTTATTTAATGTAAATGTGATATATTTGAAAATGTGACTAACAAAAATACACACAGCATACTGTTGAGGATCTGTGATATCGTTTATTAAAGTGTGATATAAATAATATAAATTTTATCCATAATTAGTGTACAAACATGAAGCAAAATATCTGCATATCAGACTCACAGATGGATTATTCTTACAATGCGTAATACAGTAGCAGAACATTTCACTAATTTAAAAAAGTGTGTTAGCAAAGGGGCAGTATTAATTCACAAATAAAACATAATATGGACAAATAATATATTAATTCATAATGTGTTAAATTAAATAAAATAATGGGGAAACAAAGACATTACATAATACTTTATGAAGAATCGTGTACCAGACACAAATATATTTATGAAATGATGTCATTTTCACGAGGGCATCAATCGGTCATTTGGAAAAGTGGGACACGCTCTTCTGACATCAATAAAGTTACAGTTATTTATACATTCATCTTAAATATCTGGCATGATGCCGTACGAGGAAGTCTTAGACTTGACATGTAATCACAAATTTAGGCATAAATGGAACTGAGGAGTAAATTTCACTGGCTCAGCTCCAACGCGGTCGAAAACATCTCGGTGAGAATTAACGTAATTTTCACTATCAGACTACACTGGCGAGTCCATTGGCTCAATAAATAAAAATACAAAAGGTGTAGTTCACTTGTTTCTTTTTTCTGGTTTACACCTGACTCACAATCTCAGAGTCTTCCTCCTCGTACCACTGCAGCGGCGTCCCATCAGAAGCCCTTTGCAGAATCACTTTCTGAGAAACCTGCGAAGAAACACAACAATATTTGTCATGTTTAACTTACTTTTATACTTATTTTTCAAATATAACTTTTATTCATTTGGAAGACACTTTTATCTAAAGCATAGGTCTCAAACTCGATTCCTGAAGTGCCGCAGCTCTGCAGTTTTGCGGCAACCCTAATCAAACACAGCTGATGCAAATAATCCATGTGTTCAAAAGAGTCTTGAACACCTTAATTATTTGCTTCAGCTGTGTTTGATTAGGGTTGCAGCAAAACTGCAGAGCTGCGGCACTTCAGAAGTTGAGTTTGAGTCCTATGATCTAAAGTATCAAGACACCAGCAAAGTAATATTTAGATTCTAAGTCTCATTTTGTTTACCATTGTTTTCATATAATACATTTATAATTGATATATAATAGGGGTGTGAGAACATATGGATGTGGCACAGCATCATGATATTTTCTGAGCCTATACGGTTTTTGACATTACAATGCGTTTTCCAGCCGTGTTTTGACCGACTATTCGCCTGTTCTTTGACCACGACATTGGATTGCTCTGCATGTACCTCTTTGACCCTGTCATTGCCTGCCTGACCATTCTTGTATTAAACTGCATGTGGATCCACACTCCGTTATCAGCATTCTTCACATGACAGCATGGACTCTTTTCACAGGATGGTATTGTTAAATATGACTAGTTTAACGGCTTTAGCTTCTCAAATCCTTGAACATTTTCAATATTTAGGTTAAAATAAACATAGGTAAATTTATAAAGCTATACTTTATACTAAATCATTTTAAAATCAAATTACCAAAAAAGAAACACTAGATGGGAGGTGTTCCTAATGCAGAGTCTATGAGCGGGACAATAAATTTGACATTGTTCTCTCTTCTGGCTGCCATTATCAGCCTCACACATTGATTACAGTAACATAGAGTTGTTGTTGTTGTTTGAGCAAATTGTGTTGTAAAAAAATGATATGTGGTACTCTCCCATTCACTCCAATTCTTAACAAGTTTACCCAACTATGAGGCCTTTTGCTGCTGAGAAACCTGAAAATGTGAAAAGGCTCTATTGGTAACTGCAGAGTCATCTATGCGTAATTCTCTGCATGTTGTATGCTCTAATACAGTCCATCATGCGCAGTGAGGAGAGTGAGACGTGGAGCTCTGATGCTGAGAGTATTCACTGAGGTTTTGCAGCTGTATTGTGTGTGTTGATGCCAAAACGTATGTTAGCATGTTTTTGCACTATTTTATGTGTATGCATTTAACGTATGAATAATGCATTGCAATTTCACTACTATTTCTAGGTAATTATCTCATTTTTTGTTAATATTCATGGAGTCTTGCAAAATGTTATCAGTCGATATAATCGGTTTAGAACAAAATAGGAAGTCTGGGAGGATCAAGTGCCTGTCTTTCAGTGGACCGTTTGCTAACAGTGACATTCGTATTGAAAAAAACGGAATCACTTTTAATCAAACTAGAACTAAACCAACATTCTTCTAGTATTCTCCGACCTTGCTGATATGTTGAATAGGTTCCTCAAAATGAAAGATTGTGATCTGATTCTTAATCCTTTCCCAGTTCGTCCTTGTATATATAATCTACATCAGAAGTGCTCAACCCTGTTCCTGGAGATCGACCTTCCTAAAGAGTTCAGCTCAAACCCTGATCAAACACACCTGAATCAATTAATTAGGACCTGAACAGCACTTCATAATTACAGGCAGGTGTGTTTAATATGGGTTGCATAGGAAATCTGCAGGAAGGTCGATCTCCAGGAACAGGGTTGGTCACCCCTGATCTACATTGTATAAAGCAGTGTTTCCCAACCCTGTTCCTGAAGGCACACCAACAGTACACATTTTCAACCTCTTCCTAATCAAACACACCTGAATAAACCCATCAGAACATAATATAAGACTCCAAAACCTGAGGTTAATGGGTCAGATAAGGGAGACATCCAGAATGTGTACTGTTGGTGTTCCTCCAGGAACAGGGTTGGGAAGCACTATGGGAAAAAGTTGAAATTTCTATCTTTTTTTTTAAATTAGCTAAAGACTTAAATTTATGTCGCAAATAGGTACGGTGTCTTTACCTGTTTGTGAGAAGGAATCTGGTGGTATGGTGGTGGCTCCGGGCGCTTGATCCTCATTGACCCTTGGCGTTCAAGTGAACGGGTTTTTGGCACCACAGCGTTGTTTTTCTGGTGCCAGGTTTTAAGCTCTCCGGACACCACATCTCGTGGAAGCACACGGCTGGGATGATTGGGGTATTCTCTAAGAGAGGTCGTGCGAACCACTTTTGTGTATGGCGGTGGAGGCTTGAGCATCCGTTTGGGAGATGTGACCTCCGCTTGTTGGGGTTTATTATTAACATTTAAGGTTGCAGATTGTGAAGTTGGTCCAAGCTGCAGTTTTGCCATGTCTGCCTGCAGTGGCGTGCCGTTGTTGATCTTTACTCGATTGGTGCCAGGCAGGAGGCGAGGTGGGTTGTTGTTGTTGTTTTTGACTGTGTTGTTGGCGCTGAGTGTGTTGTTGTTAGCGTTGTTTGCTTTAGCCGGAAGAGTGCGATGGTAGCCGTATGGAGGTGGACAGGGTTTGGGTCCATCGCTGGTGGTCTCTCGGCTGGAGGAACTGCTGTATGAAGAAATGGAGAGCTCAGAGCTGCTGTCCTCAGAGCTGCACTGATAGAGGCGCTGAACTGAGTAGGCTAAAGCAAAATCTGTCACTCGACGACGCGGCAGTTTGGTTCGTCCTCGTCCCAGATCTGTGCCAGGCTTGGCAAGTTCTGGTTTGCTTCTAGGAAGCCTGTTTTGAGAGGAGATCATATCAGATTATTTGCTGCAATAAGGTTAGAAAACAGATAGAAAATTAAGCACTGAAAAGTATCAATTTAAATGCTTAAATGAAACAATACGTAAATGGCTGACTGTGTGTGCGTGTATAAATGATTCACTCATTAATCTGCATGTTTTTAACTAATCATTTAAAGACAAATACATTTTTGCTGATGATTTTCAATAGGCAATTCAAAAAACAATCCTTGCACTCTGCAGTTCTAACCTTTAATAAATTTTATCTCTTCGATAAAACAGTAACCATTAAAAGTTCAGATGCAAAGACTTCTATGTGCCGTCTGAAATTTCCAACAAAAATGAACATTGTTCTCAGCCTCCTTTGTTTATGTCGACATATTTCACTTTAAAAATCATAAAAAAGGACTTATTACTATATATTACTATATATAAAAGTGATATTATTGAACCTACACACAGGATCCTAATAAAAAATGCTAATTTTAGAAGAAAATTTCAGATGGCATTTAGAGGTTTATACAACCGAACCCTTCATTTACAAGTGGATCTCTGCTAAAATTTTCTAATAATAAAAATACATTTAAAAAAAAAAACAGCAACCATTGACATTTATTGTCGAAACAAAAAAAAAAATACTATGAAAGTCAATGGCTTTTTTTTTTTCAACATTCAGTTTATCTTTCTTATGTTCAGTAGAAGAAAGAAACTCACAGGTTTGGAAGAACAAAAGGATGAGTAAAATGACAGGATTTACATTTTTTGGTGAACTATCCAACTAACTAAAAACCAGGTCTGTTAAATAAATTTGATTTAAAAATTAAGTATTTAAGAGTTCATCACTGAACATTCGTTCAAACTTGAATTGAACCAAATTCAAAACGAATTAACCATCAAGTTTGTTTTATTTTTCCAACAATTTTCGGTTTATATTCCTTGGTTCATATAAACTATAAATTGGTTAGAAGAAAGAAATTCAAACAGGTTTGGAACAAGTCTAGAGAGTAAAATTGGCAGAGTTAAATTTTTTTGGGTGAACTATTCTTTTAGTTTGACAAAATTAATGGCAACCCAACTAAAAATCAAGTTTATCGCAGAATCATTCGTTCAAAATAGATAGAACCATCTAGTTCGTTTCCAAAGATGATTGTAGAGCAGGGGTGTCCAAACTCGGCCCTGTACGGCCAGTGTCCTGGAGAGTTTATTTATTAAGTTTACTTGCTTCAACACAACAGCCAGGAAGTTTCTAGCATATCTAGTAAGAGCTTGATTAGATGGTTCAGGTGTGTTTGATTAGGGTTGGAGCTAAAATCTCCTGGACACTGGCCCTCCAGGACCGAGTTTGAACGCCCCTGATTTAGAGTATTTTGAATGAATATGTCAATGTGAATGACCTGAAGGACTGTGAGAAGTGTCGGCGCAGTGGCAGCTCTGGTGTGGAGGGGGCGCTGTTTGGCTGATTGTTTCGCACCGGCAGACTCTTAAACACAAACTGAGGTGCTGGAGGAAGCTCTGCCATTCTGCTGTCTGTCGGGGATCCTGATGGACTGCTGCTGACACAGAGGACAAGAGAATGCCTATGAGACTTATACATATTTCTAAAATAAGCTCTTAATTTTCTTTTACCTCAGTAAAGCTTAATAGATCAATAGAACAAAGCTTTTTGATTTGTTTGTGCAGTAAAATAAATCTCCCAGACCATTCTACTGTGACCCAAATGCCAATTTGGAGGTAATATCTTTGGGTAGAAATAAACCTTATTCAGCTACAATGTGTTAAATTGATAAAAAGTTACAGTAGACAGTGTTGCATAAAAAGCTTGTAAAATATAAGGGTGTATAATATCTGTGACCTCAAATATTTTACACTGCCACCCTGTGTTGTTATTGTTTTCTGTCTCTCACTCTTTCTCTCTAATCACCTGTTAATAATGAAGTTGCTGAGGCATGCAGCAATGGAGAATAAAGAGAGACAGTGCCAAACACTACCAACTAAGGCTGCTTTTACTTGATTCTCCTGCAGCAGACAAGCTATTGTGCTATCAAAGTTAAAATTTAAAAAGTAAAAAAATCTGATTGTTAGTCAACGAAATAGTGATTTAAGTGCCCTTTGTCATTTCTACTTTATATGTTTGGTTTTGGTTCAACCTTTTGGAGCAGTACTGGGGTGGATGACACTTTTTGTTTGCTACATTTTATTTTTCTGTTTATGGTAGAGAAGGAGCAAGGTAAGATCTGTTTTTCTTTTTAATTTTATTTTGAGAGTTTTGAAAGTTGCTTCCTTAATCAGTTTGATCTTTAGTTTGTTGTTTTGGTTTTATCCCCTCCTGAGTTTTACCTTGGTCATTTATTATTTGTTAATTTTTTAGTAACTGCTTTTACTGCTTTTTTGTACATTTCATTTGGCGTGAGTGATCGATTGAGTGCTTTCATTTTCTCTAAAAGTATATATAAATATGTCTGAAAACATGCCAAGTTTTTGTTATTTTCTGCAAAAGCTCTAAATGATATTTTAGTTTACATAAACAAAAAGTATGTTTTAATTATATTTAGACAAGACTATACTTTGTAAAGGCTACATTATTCCACAGCTATATGGAATTTATTTATTATGGAGTCAATCTAGGGCTATAAATACTTGCAAAAAAAAAACGCTTTGCAGACAAAAATAAAGTATTTAGCTAAATTAAATAAATGCAAAGCAAGAATTAATTTTTGTGAAATAAAAATTAATTTCGCTAACAAAAATAAAGAACTGCAAAGGGAAAATTATTTTTGGGAAATAAGAGGTCAATGGAACTTGGGTGACAGCATCACATGGACACACAGCATCAACAAGATGATCTTACAGCCTAGTAGGTCCAAGCCTGCCGTAAACGCCCAAGTTCCACCCCTTGTTTTTTTTTTTTTTTTGGCAAATTTTTATTTCCCAAAACGTTATTCTCCGAATTCAGTTCTTTAATTCTGTTAGCAAAATTTTTATTTCTCCAAAATTAATTTTCGTTTTGCGATTTTTGGAGAGTTGCATTTATGATTTATTTTGCTCAATACTTTATTTTTTGCTTGAAAAACTTTCTTGAATTTTGCAAGTGCATATATAGCCATAGATTGACTCCATAATTTATATATTGTACTGTAAAAATGATTGGACAAAAACCCATGACAACAAATGTCTAAGTCAATCAGGTTTCAACTAATGTTTTTAAGTTAGACTAAAAATATTTAGTTAAACTTTGTATGTTTAAGTGGGTCGAGATGACTAGAAAATTAGATTTTGTTTTAACAAGGTGCAAGAATTATTATGTTTTTGCATTTATAAAAACAAACTAACTAAATTATCCGTCATTAGGCCCAAAGCTTAAATATCCCACCTTGAGCGGCTACTGCCAGCAGAGCGAGATGGCTTTGGTTTCTGGTAGGGCTGATCCAAACTAGATTCCTTCCATGGAGAGTTCTGGATGGGTGAAGCATCATAGTCCAGACTGGAGCTGGAGCTCGACTGCTTCGGACCGTTTTTGGGTAAAAGAGTCAGACGCTGAAACCCACTGTCTGTGGAAGATCCCAGAACAGCCGGAGAAAAGGGAGCAGAGTCTGAATCTGTAGATAAAAAGCATTTATTTTTCTGACATCATCAAACTTTAACAGTGTAGAAATCCAATTATCGCATACAGCAGGGTGTGAAATGTGAGCTTATTTTAACCACTTACCATCATCCAAGGCAACAGCGTCAGAGAGCGAGCTGTCGTCAGACATGCAAAGATCTGAAATGCACCAACAATTCCTTTTAATAAAAACAGTCACTTTGCTAATACTTCAAATGTAATGTCATCTGTGTCTGACCTCTCTGCCTGGACGAATAGCAGGTTTGAGGAGAAACACAGCCGTGGTTGATGCGGTGTTTCAGTATGGCAACCTGCAGTTCTTTTAGCTTCTTCTCCTCACGTTTGCACTGCTGCAGTCGGCTTTTCCTTACCGGTTTGCTGATGTGCTCCTCCAGGGAGAGCTTTCGCGCTGCCTCATAAATCTGCCGCTGCAGGGCGAGATCAGCCTCCAGCGAAAGCAGCTCAGACTCCTGGAGACAAACATTTCAGGGGACAACCGCATGATTACACGGTGAAAATGCTGAAATATGGATTACACGCACCTCGTAAAACAATTTTTTTCCCATACAAGTTTCACTGTAATACCAGTTCCATTAGTAATAACTCTTAAAACTAGCCAGGTAGGCTCAAATAGCAGCCAGTTATAGCATAGCTATTAAAGTTTCCTATTATGTCTCAGATATAAGCTTGATTGTATTGCTATTTGCAGAGTTTAAAGCTTAAAGTGCAAGATAAATGGTGTTTTTGCTTCCAGAAAGGTTTAAAACAAGTAGTGAAAAACAATACAAGGTAATAACAAATTTGTATAATAGCTGTAGATGGTTGTTGTTGATGGCTTCCTGCAACCATATCTAATCATTTGTGCTGAGGCCAGGTAGAGTTTGGTTTGAGTTGTCAACATGTCAAGCAAATCAAATGTCTCGCCAAATGATGAATCAGACTTGATCTGACAAGGTGCAATCAATGTAAACGTTCTTATCTGCGTATTTACTAATAAATTATGATTATTTTTAAATGTAAAAATCTTTATAAGATTACAAGTGGACCTCAAACAATACAAAATAAAAAGGGGAGTTCCTGAGAACTTTAAAATATGTGAACCTGGACCGTGTTAAATTGCACAGATTTATTTGTGGGGAATAGCCAAAAATGCATTGCATGACTTAAAATATAGATTATTATTTTTTTGCTTCATATCATATAGAACTGTGTTTCTCAACCACGTTCCTGGAGGACCACCAGCTTTGCACATTTTCAGTGTCTCCTTAACCAAACACACCTGATTCAGATCATCAGCTCATTAAGAGAGACTAAAAGACCTGTAATGGGCATTCACAACATGCAGTGTTGGCGGTCCTCCAGGAACGTGGTTGAAAAACACTGATTTAGAATATGAAGTAAAGATCATTCTTAATTAAGACATATATATGAAATATATAAAAACCAAATTTTTAGTTTGTAATGTGCATTACTAAGAACTTTATTTAACCAACTTTAAAGGTGATTTGCTCAATATTTTAAATCTTTTGAACCCTCAGATTCAACAAATAGTTGTATTTCAGCCATTATTCTTATGACAGGCTTTGTGGTCTAGGGGCACTTACCGTGCTCAGCATATATAACTACACCACTCACAAATTTCTCTTTTAAATTTATATTTTTAATATGAAGCTATACAATGTTATTTTTGTGCAAATACATTAGTCAGAATTTGAACTGAAGCCAAATCTTGAGCTTATCTAACAGAATACCTTACGATAATGGTCCAAAAACTAGTACACCCAAATGTAAATGTTAAAAATTAAAAGGAGGAAAAATAAAGCAAAGGAAAAAAATGGAAACATTATTATTTTTTTAGATCTTTAGCTTGAATTTAATTGTATTATTTTTCTATTTCTAAATATTTTTTTATAAATATCTGTTTAATAAATCTGTTTTTAAAATGCATTGCCTATATTCACTGAGAAATGGATAAAAATATTCATTTTCAAAATTGGGTGTACTCAATTATTCTGAGCACTGTATCCTAGTAGTGGCGCTTTCATATGATGAACATTGTCTAATACCTCTCCATCTTGTGAAATAAAGCCCTCATCCAGTTTAAAAGCTGCTCCGATGCGTCGCCGGACCTGCGGCGGCTTCTCGTCAGGCAGGAGAGGGTAATCAGAGGGCAGTTTTCCAGTCAGCTCCTGTTAAAACAAAGACTAGTTTAAACGTAAAGAAAAACTAATTCCATTAGTCAATACAAAACAAAAATCTTTAAGTGAGCAGATGCTGGTCTTTATATTGTGGAGGTGTCCACAAAAGGGTTTCTATGGTGTACTGATTAAGCCCTTAAATCTTCTCTCTGCTTGGCCAGTAGTGAATGACAGACATGTGGGCCTACGTGTAAAGAAGCATCTGTTTCTTGGCCATTGGCTTTGGGGTTTCTATTGAAGGGCTGTATTCAGAACAAGAGAAAGCCAGGCTTAATCAGAGCAATCTGATTTACGCTTGAGGGCCCCAGCTGACTTTCCTGAAACTTTCAATGTGCATGTAAAGAAATTTATGTTTCATTTCATTTGCATGTGAAACACTAATGTTCAACAGTTTACGCCGTGTGAAGAAATGTATCCTTTTATTCACCAACGATGCATTAAATTGACCAAAACATGTACAAAATATGTATGCTACAAAATAGTTTTGACTAAGTCAGTGCTGCTTTTGAAGTTTATATTCATCATATAATAAAGTATCATGGTTTCCACCCAAAAATATCAAACAGCACAACAATTTTTATCAGCATGATTTCTGAAGGATCTTGCGTCACTGAAAACTGGAGTAATGATGCTGTTACAATAACAGCAATTATTTTAATGGCAGCTATATTTCAAAATATTACTGTATGTTTGATTAAACTAAATGAAGCCTTGGTAGGCAGAAAACTCTTCAAAAACAAATCTTATTGACCACAAAACCTTTGATGGTTAGTGTAATTGTTTTGCCCCATTAGAACTCATTATGCTTTATTAGTTCATTTTAGTCAAGGCTAAGTGTCTCTGAAGTCTTGTATAATCCCAAAGTGTTAGCAAACCCTGTTTATCTTTGTTTTAATGCTGTGAATGATCTCAGAGTTTACCACTAATGTTTTATATGCATAAAATGAATGGGAAAATATATTGGTTGCCAGTTGTGCTTTCCAAGTACAATTTGGTCACAATTCAAGAACCTTCCATTGACTCTGAATTATTGTGTTTGAAAAACAATGAAATCGTATGTACAGAAATATGAGGTATTCATACATGAAAGTTCAAACGTGGAGATTATTTGGAATGTGGTTTGTTTCGGAGTAAGTGTGACTCACGGCCTCTCGGATGCAGAGTTTCTTCAGCTCCAGCACACAGAGCTCCAGCCGGTCCTCCAGCGCCTGCTGCTTTAGCCTCATGGCCCTTGTGTGAGTGTTCAGCTCCTTCACTGGAGATGTGGGACTGTCTGGACCTGGACAACATAAGAGAGTTTCACATCTTTAAAATGAAAAACACCAGTCCGTTTCTTTGAGAAGCCATACACTATAAAATCCAAAAAGTTACCATTTGAGGAAACCGATTGCAACAATCCATTTAAGTTCAAAAACTTATCCAAATGAGTACTGTGAACTTAATCCATTTGAGTAAATGAAGCAATTTCAGCACAGCAAAACCCAACAAATGAAGAGAACTCCAGCCAACTGAGTACTTTAAAACCCAATAAGTTAAGGCAACTCAAACCATATGAGTTAAAAAAAAGTCAATACGAGTACTGTGAACTTACTCCATTTAAGTTGAAGTAATGAGGTATTTAATTAACTCATTACCTTCAACACTGAATTCAAAACTCTTTACAAAATGAGTAGAATTTTGAGTTAACTACACTCATTTTAACTCATTAACTCATTTAACTACACTCAGGTTTCACAGTGTAGCTAAGGGATGCCCAAACTCGGTCCTGGAGGGCCGGTGCTCTGCAAAGTTTCCCAAATCAGACACACTTGGGCTAGCTAATCAAGCTCTTACTAGGCATGCTAGAAACATCCGTGCAGATGTGTTGAGGAAAGTTGAAGCTAAAATCTGCAGAACACCGGCCCGCCTATGACTAAGTTCGGACCCCGTAGCTATTGGCCTACCTTGAGCTACTGAACTCTAGTGTTTATATAGAGTTGACTTCCCTTCGTAATTTTCTGTTCTTAATATATCGTTAAATTGGTAAAAGGCTAAGTAAAATATGAATCTGTCATTTCTATATTTCTTTCTATTATTGATTCTTTAATTTGTAAAAATATTTATTCAAACCGAGACAAATGTTTAAAAAACTGAGTTTAGGATTTCACAAAGGCCAAAAAAACTAAAGTAAAAATCTAAAATAAATAAATAAAAATTACATTTAGTAAATTTAATATGAAAAAAACAGGCATTTGAATGACATATGACTTTTAAAGGGTCTAAGCTGAAAAGAAAATAAATGAATGAATATTTTGGCGATCAAAATAAAATGAAGTGGATGAGTTTAACCTCCATTATCTGCCATTCTTCCATCCTTTTCCATAATATCCTTCATTAAAATGCTAAATAGCAAAACAAAAACAAAGTATCTGGAAAACTTTGCCAATATTGCTAATTGTTAAATCAATAAACTGAACAAAATATTATTAATCATTTAACAAACAAAAAAGTAAGTGCACTCACCAGAGTTCAAAATAATCCCGCTGTCAGAGTCACTGATCTCCTCTTTACAATCCATGCTCATTTTCCTTATTCTGCAGTTGCTCAACAGTATAACAGTTCAATCTTTAGCTTTGACCTGTTGATGGGAAAGAGAAAAGACTCAAATCTGCTGTCCGACTTCAAACTCTCTCCAGTCTAGCAACCACTAACCAAATTAGCTTTCCAAACAGAGGCTTGTGGCCACGCGATTATGTAAAACAAAACCTCCCGAGGAGCACAAGCGTCTCCTCTGCATCGGACAAAACAACTGGTCTTTCGCCTCATCCACTCCTATTTGAGTCCCACACACGCACACCCCCCTCCAAATGTCTCTAAACACAATAGCCGCGCGTCCAGAGTTCAGCGCACACATGTGGGGGTCTTATCCATCCCATACAGCACCATAGAAACCTGGATCACTATGAGCAGGCAGGCGTGTGTGAATTGTGATGGAGTGTGTTTGGGGGAAAACTAGAAGTCAGCAGATGGCAGAAGGGACTCTTCCCCCTCCCAAAAGTCTGCACCTGTTCTCTTCAAGACCCCCCTCTTTCTTTTAGCCCGTCTTTCAGTGCCCACTCGCCACAGCTTTTGAAGTGGAACAATGGGTCCACGCTGATTCAGCCTCAGGCCGGAGATCCTGATAACTCAAATAACCATGTCAGGGTTTCTCTGATTACCGTGAAGAGAACTTACTGGCTAAAGGATTGTTAGGAATAACATTTTAGGGATCTTGGATTGGGCGTTTCAGATTTCCTGTAGGCCTCTGGAGGGAGAAAGTAAAACGAGATGCTGTGGCATTTACATAATGTCCAGATACTGTTGTTGTAAAAGAACCTGTTAGTGGATTAGAGCTTGAATGACGAATGTGATCCTCTTACAGGTGTAAAACATATCAAACAAGCAGGATTTTTGTTAACTGAGGTGCATAAATGGGAGGTTCACGCAATAATGACTAGTCTGGTTTCCATAACAGATTTGTGCAAAACAGTGATGTTTTATGAGTATTGTTCGATAAAACAAACTGTTGCAGGCATTAACCCATTAATATAGACCGTTTTGAGGGATGTAAACAAAAACAAAGGTCCTAACAGATTTGCTGTTTTACATTTTTATTTTCTATAGCTTTCGAGAATCAAAAAAGAGCCACATATTGATTAATATGGTTATGATAGCCTTTTTAACATGGTTATGATTGAATTGCCTCTTGTTACAGTTATGAAATAGTTTGAAATGGTCTACAGGCATTAAATGTTTCCATTGTAGCTTTTCCAATGTACAGTATTATTTTTTCAAATTGCCCCAAAAACATTACATGTGAGTGTATATGGCAGTTTTTGTGTTGTTTGATGTGTATTTGTAAGTTGTATGTGTAATTGACATGAAGGTGCCAAAATTGTCATCTCTTTTGCATTCAGCAAGATTACAGAGACACTTTCTTATTTCAAGAGTTCACACTTAAATATTGCTTGATAAAATAGCAGGTTTGGCATGATTCGAGATGATTGAGCCCAGGGCTCCTGCCTGTTCAATGAGCTTTAGAGCTCCCCCTGGTAAAGGAATAAAGGAGGAGATGGAGTGGATAGGGGGGTTTCTTCTAAAAACTAAGATGAGGGAGTAAAGTTAGTCAGAATGATCCAATTGGCTTGCTATTGATTACAGATGATTACAGCACTCGTCTTTGGACTGTGGGGTAAACCGAAGCACCCGGAGAAAACTCACACGAACTCGGGGAGAACATGCAAACTCCACACAGAAATCTCAACTGACCCAGCCGGGGCTCGAACCAGCAACCTTTTTGCTATGTGGTGATCATTTTACCCATTGTGCCACTGTGACCCAAAATTACCTTCAAAAAATATTATCCAGATTTGATTTTCTTGATTATACATTAGGTATGTCAACTTTTTTTGAATAACTTGAATATCCAAAGAATTAACCCAAATCAAAAAGAAAAGCAAGAATCTTTCCTGAAAGCTTATTTTGTTTCCTAAGTTAAATCCGTTCAAGGGATAGTTCACCTAAAACTGATCATTCTGTAAACATTTTTCTCAAAATGTTCTTCTTACAGAGACAAAAAAATTAATTTTAGGAATTCTGTAAGCCGGTAATCATTGACTTTTTTTCCTGCTACAGATGTCAATGGTTACAAATTTCAGCTTTCTTCAAAACTTCTTCCTTTGGGTTTAACAGAAAAAGAACCACAAAGCTATGGAACCACCTTGGGGTGGTATTAGAGCCATCACCATTTCTCACGTTGTTTGTGGTGGCCACTGAGAGCGCTTCTCTCACTTTAAGACAAATGAAAATGTTAGCCTTTGGTTTTCTTCTGGCGAGAAGACTGATATTGTTCAAATGGAAAGACCCTCTATATTCCACCAACACATAATCCCTAAATAAGAGAAGTGATGTCTCATCTTAACCCTTTAATGTGCACTACATGAAAATGAAGTTTTGGCCCACATCTTGGATTAAATAATATACTGACACAACTCGATAATGATAACCTTCGATAATGATAACCAAAGGATAAAAGGTCAACCAGGTGGTTACAATGACTGTAAAAAGGGTTAAGTCGGAGAAAATAAGATATACTATCAAAGGGTCTGTTGAGACATTTTATAAGGTATTTTATAAGGTCTAACTTTTGTGTTGGTAATGGACGCACACAGCATGACGATATGAGGAAAAAAGGAGCTACTATCATCTTTTCATGTCATATTTTCATCTTTTATTTTCTCTATGGACGTCGCTTAAATGATCTAAGATTATTTGACATATACTGGATCTTTTAATCTTGATAACTGATCTCTGGCTAATTTGGTTCTTCAAACAAGTTTGTGAATCAGATTAAAAATGTCTGGATGAATTGATCTGAGATCGCTGCATGTGATATTGGATACGAAATGGCAATACGATTGGCTGATAGCACAGTAGTGAAATGACATCATCTGAATAATATTCAATTATCCATGTGAGCAAAATTACATCAAATTGGTAGTAAACAGTTTGTTAAATATGACACGCAACAACTTTCCACATGTGTTGTGGCCTGCAGGCTTTACACTTTCATGTGTCAAAGAGTTTATTGTAATAGGCCTATTCAAGTTTCCTAATAAATGGTGTCTATAACTTTTGCAAAGCATCAAATCACCAGCATATTATGTCAAAACGTGTTCATGACTGCATAAATTATTATTTCTTTTCTTTAAAAAAAGGGAGATTATCATACATTATCATACACAAATTGTACTAAATCTGGGTTGGTCCATAAAATAGTATGCATTTGTATCTGAAAAGTCGATATTAATTAATGTTCTCTTTAAACCCCTTAGGGAGAGAACACCCACATTACAGTTTATATATATATATATATATATATATATATATATATATATATATATATATATATATATATATATATATATATATATATATATATATATATATATATATATATTCTAAACTATATATACATTTATATAAAATTTTTTTTTACAGTTTTTCTATTTTCCCCAGTGTATGTAATCTATAAGTTACTACTGTAAGAAAATGTCAGCATTCAGTACATACTTTCAGTTTTACCTTTGCTTGAAAAGACCCCATCAAATCCTGTTTATATAAAATAAGCCTGCTCCCGAGCAGGTTTGAGCTACCAAAACTGTTATGACAACAACTCTCAGATGAGTTATGAAGAACGAAATGATCCTGGATCATGTCAAATCATCAAAAACCAAATCCAGCTAATTGATTAATCCACGTACAAAAAACGGACCCCTGGTGTTCTGGGAATGGGGTGTTTTGTTTTTGTTTGCTCTTTATAATGGAAAAAACTAATTTCAAAAAACACCTGAGGGTAGGTAAATATTAATTTTTGGGTGAACTACATCTTTAAAAGAACTGTTTTGACTGAACTGAACTGACTTTAGGCTACATTTTTTAAAAAGTAGAATGATTCTAAATGTTCCTCTAAACATTTTATAAAACATCCATATGCACACAAAATACTCCAAAAATAGAGATCACACCAACTGCACATATGGCTCCAAGATGAAAAAGAAGCTTCGAGCATCAAAACAAGGTGATAACAGGGTTGTTTATTTGCACATAACAACGTGCGCAGAAAGACCTTGTGGTGTTCATTTACATATGATAACCTATTTATCTTTTCAATCTCATGAGAAATGTTGGTCTTTAATTTTTGGTATTTGATCGTAAATACGGCGAGGCAGTGGCGCAGTAGGTAGTGCTGTTGCCTCACAGCAAGAAGGTCGCTGGGTCGCTGGTTCGACCCTCGGCTCAATTGGCGTTTCTGTGTGGAGTTTGCATGTTTCCCCTGCCTTCGTGTGGGTTTCCTCTGGGTGCTCCAGTTTCCCCCACAGTCCAAAGACATGCGGTACAGGTGAATTGGGTAGGCTAAATTGTCCGTAGTAGTGTATGAGTGTGTGTGTGGATGTTTCCCAGAGATGGGTTGCGGCTGGAAGGGCATCCGCTGCGTAAAAACTTGCTGGATAAGTTGGCGGTTCATTCCGCTGTGGTGACCCCGGATTAATACAGGGACTAAGCCGACAAGAAAATGAATGAATGATCGTAAATACACTCCAAAAATTAAAACTAGTTATTTAATATGAGCTGAAATCAACAAAATTCTTTAAGGTTTTTTTTTTTTTTGACAACTTAATTGTTTTATGTTCAGTCAACTTGTAAAAATAACTCAATCTATTAGCGTTGGGACAACATAAAGGATTTGTGTGGATGCCAGCATTGTTTACAGTGTAGACTGAAGAGATCCTTTTTAGCAGATGTACACATGTAAACCTCTTTCTGTCAGCTTCTGCTGTTTTATTCCTTATCGGTTCTTTTTTTTTGACAGAGAGTGAAATATGCAGAATATGAGATCAAATCTGATCATGTTTTAAAATGAGGCTCAGGGTTCCTTGTTATATCTAATGAGCTCTGGTGTCATGAAAAAAAATCTAGGGCAGACACTGTATTTATATAAAAAGCTATTTTGGGGGAAATATATTTGCCCACCCACATCACTAGGGACAACATCGCCGCTAATGAGTCAGTGTGGATCCTTATCATCCCTCTTCCTGAGCTCTGAGGAAGAAAATCTGACAGGATGTGATTGTGGAGCTTCTGAAGGCTCCATCCTCATTCAGTTCAGTAACTCATGTGGATGGATGAAGCTCAGCACAAAAAAAAAGCAGCCTGCTCCATCAGGCTCTCCAACGACTAAAAAAATACCAGCAAAGCTAAGTGTCAACAGGCCCGAGCGGCCGGATTGCTGAGAGGACAGTATCTGCTGATACAAGCAAGCCTTAGTCGGACAAAGAGGGCAAAAGAAAGGCTGCAGCGGGAATTGGGTCACTGTGACAAACTATACACTTTATTAAAAGAAAAGCAGCATCCTCCAAAACTGACTAAACCTTGTGTCGTTGGAACTTTAATAGATTTTTTTCTGCAGAAAACAAATAAAGAAAGATTAAAAAACATGCTGGTTGCTCTTTTCCATGCAATTAAAATTTAATCTTCCAAGTAGGAAGCGCTTCTTATATTTGCAATACACAAAGATGTTGGAAACTTTCTAGAACGGGTTTAGAATACGTATGTGGGGTTTTTAAATCATTTTTACATCCAGTATTGAATAATTCGTTTTTCATTTGCACTACTGAAACAACCCAGTCTAACTGCAATATGTCAAGCATGAATTCTTACAAATCACATGTATATGTTTTCACATGAACTCCTCATGTTTAGAGGTACCCTGAGCTACCATGTTTAGAGGTGGGCATTCATGCCATTTGTCTATTAAATGAATATATTGATTATCAGCTTACAAATATTAGTATCTGGAAAAACTTCTGTTCAGGGGATTCAAACTTATTCAAAAACAGACATATTTGTACAAAATGAGACTGTACAAATTAGCCACTAAATTGCCAAAAGATAAGATATAAATATATAATAATGTAATGCAATAGTTTGCGAGATTGCGCTTTACTTTCAAACAATGCACAATTTAATAATCTGTATCCAAACTATTTAATTACAGGCCCAATTGGCAGCTTCTAAAGTCAGCTGAAGTTTTTTTCCTTATAAAAACCGTCAATTGTTTTCATTCAGTTGCATTTCAATGCCCAGAAAATCTTCTCACTTTCCCACCTAAAAGTTCTAGCAGTGTTTGAATTAAAATGTATAAGAAATTTGAGTATAAAGGCAATAGTGAATGATGACTTGATTGTAAAGAAACTGATTTGGGTGTACACTAGTAAAGTAAAATGAGGTGTCCACTTGAAACTGCATAAGCTCACCCAACCTGAAATATGTGATTTTTAAAACTATTTGAGTACATTCATAGGACCATCCAGGTCCAGTTTTTTTTTTGCTGAGCTAATAACTTTTCAGTATTTGGACTTGCATCCTTGAACCTGCTATCTAGAAATGCTGTAAAGAGGACACCCCAACAAACATTCATTAATCACCCTTTAACTGGCATCATACCTGCCTACTTCACCTTTTTTCTATTGACCTTATTTTTTATGTGCAAGCTTGCAAAGCCATTGGAATCCTTTTGGCCAGAGACTTCCAGTCTCATTCACTTTTATTGATGTTTTAGACCAGGTGTGGCCAAACTTTTTCTTATGAAGGGTCAAAAACAAAACTTGATTGAGGCTAGTGGGCCGAAGGCAAATATAGGTGGTGTAATTTACCATGGGTAATTTCCTAATTTGTTTAATAATGTTTAAAAAAGGACTAAAAAATATTGCTTTATATTAACTAATAAAGTATTTTTTACATTTTATAATGAACTAATAGCAGTAAAAACAAAACAATCTCATTTATAATATACCTCTGGGTGCTCCGGTTTCCCCCACAGTCCAAAGACATGCGGTACAGGTGAATTGTCCGTAGTGTGTGTGTGTGTGTGTGTGTGTGTGTGTGTGTGTGTGTGGATGTTTCCCAGAGATGGGTTGCGGCTGGAAGAGCAAAAATGTGCTGGATAAGTTGGCGGTTCATTCCACTGTGGCGACCCCAGACTAAGCCAACAAGAAAATTAATGAATTTACATTTAATTGAGACATTTAATTTCTGTTATATTTTTTGTAGATCAGCAATAAAACAAACAAAAAAGGTTATGTGAAATTACAAATGAGGATCTCTGTGTTAAAGTCAGCCCCAACCCTCTCCATACTCTCCTCTCAGATAGGATGGTGGGCCAAACCTAAGATTACAATGGGCCAACTTTGGCTGTGGGCCCTACTTTGGGCATCTCTGTTTTAGACATAAAAAACAGCTTGATATGCTGCAAACTGATATTTTCTTATTATATAATTCTACTTGCGTATAATCATGAACACATTTTTTTGTAGAGCAAGTAGTTTGACTGTTTTCTGCCATATATAATTCCTAGTCATTTCCCCACAGGCAACTAAATCTGAATATCTAAAACATATCACAAAAACAAAGGCATTTCCACATTGCAGAATAGGGTCATTAACTTATCATTAGTAAAATAAAACAGATATCTCAATTTGCTTAGAGTGGTGTCAGAACCACAATTTAACCAAAAGAAACTGGTTTAAAAAATAAGTTAAAAAGAGAAATTGGTTGTAAACTTGAAAAAGATCAATCAGCACAAATCTTCAGAATTTTTTTTTTGTGTTTCACAGAAGAAAGGGAGTCATGTGGGTTTTGGGATGAGTAAATGATGACAGAATTGAATTTCTGGATGACCTTTTCCTTCAAAGCCACAAAAAGTGCAATCGCAAGGATCTCCACCCTGAAAACACATTACGCCGGTCTTCATTACAAAGCACATTAAGCTCAGAAGAGCAGACAGGACGTAGGATAACACAACAGATCCACCCATCCTCTCGCGCAGTCAAGCGTAAAGATGAGACATCAGCGAATAAGGCCGTTTTCAGTAGTCTGCAATTCACATGTGCCGTCTATCCCATCTCTGCCAGATTTCCCAACACCCTTTCCCATGAGCCTGCGGGGCTGTGATCTACTGGAATGCTTCCCCGGCCAATTTCATTACCACTGCGGCCAGGTCTGCAATTCCCAGAGAGGGCCAGAGCTTGGAAAGTCTGACAGGAGACTTGAACACGGCCCAGAATGTATGCGGAGCCTATTATTAAAGAGATGCTGAATCGTGAGGACGCAGATGTTATAGGAGCGACAGAATTTGGTGTGTGACTTATTTCCACAGCTGATGCGAAGCCAAAGACCAGTTGAATGTTAATGAAGTCATGCCAAACATGGCAGAGAGTGAGAGGGAAGAGACTTGAAAGACAGCCTTTGTGAATCCACTTCTGTCCTTCATTTAAGCCACTCACGGTGAAGACTAAACGAATCATTAGAATACATGACGAAAAGCCTCAAAGAGACAAAAAATGCATTGAGTTTTGGTTCTGCATTAAAAAATGTTAAGTTTATGTGCCAGTGTAAACAATGTTCTCATAATTATTTTAATTTCTTTTTAATTTAGTGTTTAGGCAATCACTAAAAAGAAATCAATTGCTTTTTTAGACCAGGGCTTCCCAAACTTTTTAGCCTGCGACCCCCAATATGATGATGCCAGTGGCTCGCGTCCCCCAATATCCTGGTTATAAATACAGAAACCTTGCATGCAATGTCACACACACACCAATACACCCAGGTATATTCTTTGTTTAATGTCAGTGCTGTATATGGGCCAGAAACTTTAACCTGGTGTTATAAAATCAATCTGCTGCATGTGACGCTATTGCTATGTCTTTAATATAATGTAATTACCACTGGGGTCGCAATCCAATAGAACTAGTAACTATAAACTACTATAGTAACTATATAGTAATTATAAACAACTATATTTTTTTCTCTTCTGTAGGTTATGGATAAAATATGGTCATTCTTATATGATTTAATAATAATAAATAGATTTTTTTTAAATCACCAGGCGACCCTCCTTCATTGTCCCGCGACCCCTCGAGGGGTCCCGAACCCCACTTTGAGAACCCCTGTTTTAGACACTACATTTAGCAGAAAACATGATCATTTTGAAGACAGAAGATAAATCACGTATGTTTACATTGCACTATTTGATCTAATCCAGTGATTCTTAAACAGGGTCCACTAGGGGGCCTCAGGTTGACTACTCTTCGATTTTTGCACATATGAAGGGTTGGAGTACAGTAAGATTTTTTATAGCCATATACACAATGTCTACATGTGTACTTTTAATTGTTTAAGTGCCATTTAATGTCAAAGTTTCAACACTAAATCAGGCTTTTGTTCCACAGTCTAAAAAATAACTGAAGAAACGAGAAGGGTCTTGATGCAGACCTGGTGCAGTGCAATCTGAGCTGCATCCAATGCTTTTTAATTCGCTCACATAACCCCACCCCTAACCCTACCCATCACAGTGATGTCACTCGCTCCATTGAGTGAATTGTGTCTGACATTGCATCGCTGAGTGATGCAATCTCAGCTTGCATCATAAAGGCTGCATCCATATACTATTGATAAAAACAGGAACATACTACTGAAGACAGCAAAAAATAAAAAAACTGATGATGCTTTGTTATTCGCTTACTACTTTTAACTAGTCTAAATATGATCTTACCAGTCTTTTGGATTAAGCAAAGACATTGGACACGTATAAATCTTTCTAGTATGCGCACATCAATCATCGTTAAGCACAAGGCAATTGGTGTGTATGCTAATGTATGCGTGAAAAACAAATGATACTTTTTATACTTTTCAAAACTACTAAAAATAATCAAGACATTTTATTTTGTCCCTCTAAAAAACTTTCCTTAAAGTTCCTACTGTGTAGAAAACATTTAAAAATCGAACTTTAAAATCGATTTCAGACCTGAAAATATAAATTACATACATTATATATATATATATATATATATATATATATATATATATATATATATATATATATATATATATATATATATATATATTTTATTTTTTTTTAGTTAAGGTTAAAATATAATATACAATGTGTGTGAATGAAAAAAATGATAAACAATCATATCCGGTGAGTATCAAAAAGATTAAAATATTATTGTGGATAAGGGTTGGCCTTTGGATAAATAAGCTTGAAAAATCATTTATCTATTCAATCATAATGCGATCATGACATAAACATAACAAACAACTCCGTGCCCAAAAGCATCACGCAAAAATGTGATTTCTAAAAAAACAGTCTATGGGATGAATGGAAAGCTTGAACGATATAAAGCAACTATTACTAGCACATGCAACAAAAAGACATGTCTTTATATGTTATGAATGGAGTTTAATGTAATAAAATTATCAAACAATAGTCCAAACTAAATTTAAGAGCGGATTTAAGCCAGAGAATGTGTGCATGCCTTCCAATGAATATTTTCTCGAACCTATTGTATAAAGGCTTCACATAAAATACATTTTTACACATGTGAAATGCATATTATGCACAAAATATTGCACAAATATATATGATTACAAATATTTGCCATCTTAAATCCTACCTTTCTTTGCAGCATCCAACCTCAAACACACCCTCAGCTCACTCCATTCCCGCAGATGCGCGTGTTGCCGGCAGACTCCACAGTGCGGCTGTATGAAGACTCTTTACTCAAGCCAGCCAAAAGCCACTGGACTGTACCAAACCCCCTAAATTTAGGGGGAGAAAGCAAGTATATCGAAACATTCCCCGTTTGTATATGTAAACCAATTAACGTGTTTAAAAATAAATAGATTTTTGTGTGTAATTAATGAAGGATTAAATGAAACTGCGGCTGAAGAGAAGTTTAGATTTGCAAAAATGGGCGATACCACTGCAGCGGTCCCCTATCGCGAATGTTTGTCTATTTGCTTCGTAAGCGTGCGTGGTCTTTTAAAGGCAGCACACGCTTCCAGTGCAATGGGCGTGTAACAGAGCCAGCGGGTGAAAAGCAAGACAATAAGAGTTAAACAAGAGGACAGCTGGCGAATAGTCGTTATTAGTGTCTGAAATGGCACACCGCCGCTACTCAATTGTTCTTCAGCGTGGCAAAATGCCCGATACTGTTTTGCAGTATTTTGTTGAAAGAGTATTTGCCATAACTGTCAGCAGCCTATAAGGATGTATAAATTTTGAGAGCACAAACATGGCTCGAGTTTCTCCCTAAAAAACAATCCTTTGTCGCTTTTGCTCCCCGTTTGCCTCATGTCACTTCCATGATAAAGGCGGGCAACGGCAGATGGTCAGGCTTTCTTTCCTCTTGCCTCTTCTTGAATTTAAAGATCAGCTAATTAAACAGGGGCATTTCCATGTGAAAGGAAGAGTCCGTGGAGATTTCCCTCCCAATTGGAGAGATGGAGAAGAGCCACCTGTAAATGTAATGGCAGTAAAACACCAAATCGATTTGGGAATTCTTGAGAAAGAAAACAAAACGAGTTTGTGAAAAATGAAAATACAAAAGGTCTGTTTAAGATGAGGGGGGGGGGGGGGGATGGGGGGGAAGAAGTGTTTTTCCCCTTTGTTGCGATAATAGTTCGGTGCCAAGATAAGTGTTTTTATTAATCTGTTTTCAATATTAAAGTAGGTGCAACCTCTATACAAATCCAGTTAGTCAAACATTACAAAGCCAAAAAAGGAGATCTACAGAAACATGAGGTACTTTGGCTATACTAGGGATGTGTTTAGTTAAAATGTTAAATCTATCAATTCTAATGCAAAATAAAAAAGGTTCAGATTTCAGACAAGCTTTAATTTGACTCAAATATACAGTATTTTATTGTAACAATAAATACAGTGCCTCATTACTAAACACAGCCATTTGACACTTCCCAACAATCAAAACATCCTATTATTTTAATATGAAAACATACATAAAAATTCCAAGGCATTTTTTTTTCTCTCCACAGATCCATCAGTTGCTTTCGGCCAACTGTATGCGGCGCAGATTCTCTTTCACTCGTACAAATTCTGGGACATTTTTCTCATCCTCAAGACGCCTCTGTTCCTCCATCTCATACTGTAGAGAAATGGAGAACAAATGATAAACTACAACATACAAAATGATTATTTTGTAACACAAGAAATCAAGAGCAAATTCTACTGGTCACTTTACAATTAAACTGTATCACCAGACATCTGGCCAACTCTTGATCTCCACTTCATTTGAGGAACACAGTGGATTGGGAACAGTCAGTACCTCCTGCATTTTCTGCTGTCTCTTGCGAAGCTCCTGTTCTAGGTCTGAAGGAGGTTGGAGGGCAAGTTCCTGCTCTCTGTGCAGGTCAAGTCTCCTCTGCTGTAACACACGCTGCAATTCTGGTTTCTCCTCCAACAATAGGCCTCTAAAATTTATAAAACTTCTCTTTAGCAAACCTGGTTTCATTGGAATAGAGTAGTCAACATCTGAAGTACACCAAAAAGTATTCATGGAAGGGTTCCTAAGACTATTGAACACCCATTCTTGTCTTGGGACGTTTGATCCACTTCAAATGTGAACCACTACAAAGATGAATGCAGGTTTGATGCAGATTATGTTTATGTTTGATAATATAATGAGTCAAGTGAAAGGTGTACAGCAATGCAAACAAATACGTCAAAGTTTAGAAGTTGTTCACCTCTTATGAGTGAGCAGAAGCTCCTTGTGCAGACTTTGGCGACTGGGACAGTCACCAGGTGAGCCATTCAGTTTCCGGAACTGAATACACTCATCTCCACTGTCTGAGCTGTGCTGGGACAGCGGTGAATGACACACATAACTCTCTAGAAGCACAAAGATGGGAAACATTCAGGCTTGTGCATGTGAACTAATTTGTAATGTTTTAGTTATATTAAAAGCAAGTTTACATGCATCAAATCAAGTGCAATAAAGCTTATTTTAGTAAAACAATGGCCATTGTTAATTACACATTTACAGAACACCCTGGATTTAAAAAAATAAATAAAATACATTTCACAATTTAAAATATATCACCCATTTGATAGCAAAAAGTTTGATCATTCATTTTTTTATACCACCCGTACCCCAATGCACTTGCTTAGCTATTTAAAACCAAGCAAGTTCCTCTGACTTGCTTTGGAAAAAAAAAAAAGATGCATAAATTAAGCACAACTGTTTAAGAAAGAACAAAAAATAAATAAAAAATAAAACATACCCTTTTTGTGATGTCTGAATCCAGGTCGCTGGAGAGAAAAACAAACGAGAAGTTAAAAATTTACACAACTTTATCCAACATCCTAAAAATGGAAAATAATGCCAGCATGTCCACCTGCTGATGAAGCACAGAATGGAATCAGCTCAGTGGACTGAGATGACACAAGCTCTGCCTCCTAATGTGTGCTGGCTTGATTTACCAACACAGAATAATGACAGCAAAGAGGGCCATTTATAGTGCAGCACTGAATAGGACAGAGTACACCCTTCATTACCTGGGCTTCCGTCGCAAGCAGTAAAATGTTTAAAAAATAAATAAATAAATAAATAAAATAAAAAAATCACTTTAACAAATAGAAAAGGAAAAAAAAAATTGCAACTATAAAAATATTGTATACACCATTTTAGAATGTGCATTAAATAAAGATACAAACAGAACATTTATCCATTTAAAATATTTATATTTTATTGTTTTGAAATTCCATAGTTTCAGCAAATATCAAATTATTAATTTGAGAAATTAATGACAACTTAGAAATGCTGTCAATATGAATAACATTGTATTGACATGCTGAACTTGTATGCACACTTTAGTGTTTAAACGATCTCAAACAACAACAACAAAAATAGATAGCAAGAGGAAGGAAAGAATAAACCATGCTCCTCAAAAATAAAAAATTGGTTCATAGGATATTTTTTTTTTTTAGCCAACTGCTTTCATCAAAATCACTGGTACTCAGGAGACACTCATTTTAGCTCGTCTTGCACCACACCCAGGGCATTCAAGAACTTGTTCAGTACACTTCTGTTTTTGGACTTCTTGAACAATTACAGCAACCTAAAAAAAAGTTCACCTGTGAACAAGGAGCTAAGCTTAGTCATGTCCACAGCAGGGTGTTTAACCAGGACCAAGATAAACCAGCTTACTTCACTCCTACAGTGCCACACTAACAGGCCATTTGTGTCAGACATGCCAAACACAGCCCTGTCCCAACACACACTTCCGATAGGCAACGCAGGTGTCATTTTTGTTCTGACATCAGATACTTTGTGTAAATACGATACCCAATAAGTATCTCCAGAATAAGATGTTCATTGGTGATACAAAATAAAAATAAAAACCTGTTCCACTATAAAACCAACTAATACTGTAAATCCAAAACCTTTACAATTCCTGCAGCATATATATATATAAAAAAAAAAAATGAAAAGATATGAACAAAATCTTTTACTGCTCAAGGAAGTAGAATAAATGAACGCTTTTGACTACATAATCATCATCTCAAGTTGTAAACTTTCAGATTTTTTTTTTGCAAAAAAACAAAAAAAAAAAAAAAAAAAACAAAAACAAATCACGACTTGTTTTTTGAGCTAATAACTATAAATCAGGAGTAAAACATTACAAGGCATGCTCAGAAATGCACAAGTTACTCACAACTTGTAAGTTTGTAATTTCTAAAAGTTTCTCCTTAAATTGTTAAAACTGTCAGGCTTAAAAAAAAAAAAATAAAAATTTTAATAAAGACAGGGAGCTGGATCTTAGTCTGGCATTTCCTTTCTTTCATTGAGTATAACAGCAATTCTGATCTCAACAAAACCAAAAAGTGAGTCAGAAAATTGCAATTACATTAAATAAAAATAGAAAAAAAAAACTGAATTCTACCTTTAGCTCAGAAATCAAAGTTCATTACTTTTTTTTTGAGCTATCTCTAAATCAGGAGTATAACATTACATGGCATGCTCAGAATTGCAATAAAACATCAAACTGTTTTTTGCAAACTTCTTTTTTTTCAGAATTGCAATAAAACATCAAACTGTGTTTGCATACTCTTGCAACTTGTAAGCTTCTTTTTTCTAAAAAAAAAAAAAAAAAAAAAAAAAAGTTATTCATAAATTGTTAGAATTATCAGGCTTTAAAAAAATTAATCCTGTCTGCAAGAATGAGCTTGAATTTTGATTGTCCATTCTAAACAGGTCAATACAAAGCGTTGATAATGTGAAAGGGCTTAACTATCAAACACCAACAGTCATGCACTAATGTTTTAAGTACACGATCATTCTCTAATCATAATAACACTCACCTCAATGCACACAGATGATTGTTTCTTCGTTGTGCTCAGGTCCAGCATTGTGCGCCCGGTGTCGAGACTGTGGCCTTCAGTCAGTGTGCTGCCCTGTTTATGTTCAGTGACGCTTGATGCAGACAGTGCGTTCAAGCTCATTACGCCCTTCCAGATTAACCTGCACCTATACGAGGCACGCAGGATGCCAGATTAACTAATTACCGTAGACATCAGAGCTGATTTTAACTCTCTTCCTTCCTTTGGAAACATCAGCCTCAACTCTTGATCTAGTACTCATAGTAGCCAAGTCAACATTTGAAGTGGATCAAAAATGGTCCTAAAACAAAAAGTAGGATTAAGACGCTTTTGATGAATGGTTTTGGACTACTTCAATGTTGACTACTGTAGTTGTGTCTGTGTCTTTTTTGTAAGCTGTAAATACAGAAATACGATTTTAATACAAAAATAAGTTTTGCAAGTGAAGTAAAGCTTAATATGAGGTGTTTTTACAAGTTAACAACTATATTGAGAAATTTCAGTATGAATTTATATCCTGTACATTTAACTTAAAGTAAATACAGCTAATTAGTGCGTTATAAATGTACATAAATACATAAAAAATATGAAAAATACAAGATATTCGACATGCACTTCAAGTATTAGCAAAGTGTTCGTTTCTGACCACAAGAGGGCACTGTGACTTTTGGAGTTGTTTAAAAATGTTTCCCATGATTCCCACGCGCTATTTATTGACATCAAGCAGGATGTGAGGTCATTGAGTGAGTGCGTTTCTGCTTGTGTGGAGTGCATGTGAGTGAGTGCTTGTTTGTGTGTGTGTAGACGCATGAATGTTTGTGTTTTATGAATGTGTGTGTGAATGAGGTAACTCTTAAAAAAACCTACACCGTGATCTTATTTGATCTCATCCGAGTTGTTGCCCTGCTCGGATGCAGAGATGATAATAACCGACCCGGGAGCTCCTGTAGCGATGACCGCGAGGCTTTTTTTCACTTGGGGCATCCACAGTGCAAACTGTGGTAAGAAATGATGAATCGATCAGATATACAAGAAAGACAGGGAGCTGGATCTCGGTCTGGTATTTCCTGTATCTTTCACTGAGTATAACGGCGATTCTGATCTCAACTAAACACTGAAAGTGAGTCCCTGAGGCCAATGAGAATCACAGAGCGGATGTGTTTTTCTTTTTTTTTGAAGAGGGAACCAGAGCACACCGGCGTTTTCTCATTTATTTTATTTGGTCAGGCCGCATACACGACAAAGCGAGTAACAATGGTATACTTTTAAGTTGTGTGTATCTCAAGTTTGTACTGTTATGTAGAATAAAAGCCGCCGTCGTGCTTCCGTGAGTAACCTCTGTTTGTAGATGCGGTGTGGTGAGACTCTGTAAGTAACAATGAATAAAAATTATTAAATAATTGAATGGAAGTCTTTTTATTTAGAATTTAAGTTATGATCTTACCTATGGACCCCTTAATACTGTATAGAGATGCTTTCTGTGTGTCGACCCACACTTTAATTCCTTTGTTTTCAGCATCGCAAACTGAATCTTCTAGTTCTTTGTTTTTCTTTGTCCTGTGTGAGGAGAAAAGCAACACAATGACTTTCAGATTCACACTCAATGACCCTGTACACAATGGAAATTACACCTCGTTCAGGTTGTTTAATATTGTCTTTTTTCTAAGTATAAATAAAAAGCTTATATTTTGGAAAACATGATAGCGTGACAAAGGAAAAAATATTGTGACTCACAATAACTAGAATTTCGAGTAACTGGGATAACTTTATCTCGCATCTCTTTTTATGTGAGTTTTTACTTTTCAATTGTGAGTTACAGATTCAAATAGTAATGTACTTGCTATAATCTATTTTGAAAGATGTTTTTCTTAAGCTAACAAAAATTAAGTTTTAAAGCTGAAACCGTGGTGTTTGGTAGTTCGTAGTATGCTAATCAACAGCTACCAGTGATGGTCAAAAACAGCAAGAAGTCAAAACATTATACCCATATCTCTTGATGGTACAATAAGGTGTTGTGAAGCAAAATGATTGGCCTGAGCAAGGATCTGAATGTTGTTTACGACATTACTAATCCACTATACTTGTACATCTTTTTTTTTTAATAGTCCTAATCGCTTCACATTAGAACCAAGAGCTGATTTTATTAAGGTTGCAGCATCCAGAATAAGCACAATATCATTTTGATGAACAAAATAACACACACCACACAGATCTCTGTTGACAATAAACACTATCAGCTCAAATGTGAAGTTACTCAAGTGCATATATCATTACACAAATGCATACTCATGTTGAGGACTTTACAGAGGCTGTAAATTAAAAGTTATGATGTGTATAATGTTAGTTATAGATGAAAATGTTTTTCTTCAAGACTTTATTGTATTGCTAAAAGCCACATGTATGTGGGTTGGGACTCTCACTTCTGTTTGATGTTGATTTGGGTTTTATGAAGAATGAAGGATCATGAATTTAGATTTTAAAAAAATCTTTATTATTCTGTTTAATGAAATAAGTCCTCATCAGGATCATGAGCAAATGTTAATTATTATGTTAAATTAAGAATTTAGATTTTCAATTTGGAGTTTCTTCCCTCGGAATTGTAAGATAAAATTGCAATTGCAACTTTAACAATTAATTGAAAATGTTTTTTTATTGCAAAGAGAAGAAATAAATAGGCATTTTACCCATTATCCGCTCCAACAGTTTCCATCTGCATCACGGTCTGACTTTTGTTTTGAAATAATCCAAGATGATGATCGTAGGCCGCTTTCAGGTGAATGTCCAAACTGTCCTTCGGTGTCTTAAACACAATATCAGCAGTAAGTTCAAACTCACAATCAGCCAAACCAGTGATTTCTTTCAGTAAGTTCATATATAAGTAATAAGTAGTTCAAGTCGTCCTTCTATATTAAATCAACTCACTGTAGTATCATAATGAAAGACAGTTCGACGGGAACTGGCCTCTGTTGTCGTGTTATGGAGTCTCCTCCACGGTTCATCATTTTGTGCGAGATGTGTTGGCTTGTCATCTGACAATTTCTGAGCAAGTAAGGTGAGAATAACAAGTTAGAAATATGTAAATACAAATAAAAAAAACGAACTATAAAAAGCTGGAATATGTAAACTGAAACTGGACAACTTTTAAGTTAAAAAAACATTTACCTGAATTTCCTTTCTCCCTGTTAATGTAAAGTCGTTCTCATATCGCGGGAATGGGAAAGGATCTCTTTCCTGTGGCATATTTGCGCAGTTTCTCCAGATGATGAGTCTAAAGGAATGTAACACATCCGATGTTTGGTATCTTTTTTTTTTGCTGCCAACTTTGTTGTTCCTCCCTCCGTTGCCAAGAAACCGAGTGTGAGCGTCAGTTTTACCACACAGCGCGACAGACCATATTACACACCACAGAACTCTCCTTATTATTAGAAGCTATTAGTACATATGATAAGAAACGCAACAACAGACTTATTCTTAGAATTCTCCAACAAACATTCTTATCGCTCCAAGAGATAAATCATATTGGTCAGCGTTAATACAAGATATTGATTGGAAAAGAACATGTCTTCTCTCATTTAAATATGCAATCCCAAACAAATCAAAGGAAATTCATTTTAAAGTTCTACACAAAATAAACCCGGTCAATGCATCTATGTCAAAATTTACTATATGCAGATACTTGTTTTTTCTGTTTTTTGAAAGTGAGGAAACTTTGACTCACTGATATTTTACATGTAAAATTCCACAAAAGTGTTGGTTAGATTTACATAATTATTTGAATAAATCACAATCAACAAAACAAATCTTTAAATTGAACGATATTATTTGTTTTTATTCTAGTCCCCAAAATTGTAATGAAGAATATATATATAACTTTTTTATTTGTGAAATTCTTTTTCCACCACAAACAAACATTTCTTAAGTCCTCTCCCTCATTTTCCCATTTTTTAATTTAATGAACATTTCCTTGCCCTGTTTAACATAATTTGGAAAATATTTAAAAAAGAAAAAAAAATTCAAAGGGGGGCTATTAATTCTTACTTCAACTGTATGTGTGTGTGTGTGTGTGTGTGTATTTATATATAATATATATATATATATATATATATATATATATATATATATATATATATATATATATATATATATATATATATATATATATTAACATTACACCCAGAGCGTTTGGATGTAAAATTTTGTATTAACTGGCAATAATTGTTTTATTTATATTACTACAAAGTAATTAAATTAAAGCAGTTTACTTTAGAATTTCCCATTAAATTGTTGAAACGTAAATAAACAACGTTTCCCCAATGTACATTTACAGAAACTTCGGTTAGCTTTACAGTATCTTGTACTAATATCTAAATTAAATATAATTTTACTATGAGCAAATGATGGATATTAATAAATTACAAACATATACTAACATCAGTTTGATCGTTTTTCACACATATAATTCATTTAACTAATATTACTATCATGTTGTTTTTGTTGTTGAGGACAAACTTTAGATTTTTGGGAACATTTATAATCTTTACAAAGCGGCAATACAAGACAGACACGTTTGCAAGTGTAACTCCATCCCAAAGTGACTGACCAATAGGAGAGCTGAGCGCGTGTGCCAGTGCAAACAGAGTGAATAAAAGCTCAGCAATATTTAAACACAACGTCTGCTCTGTCACACGCTCTGCCTGAAGGAAAAGATCATTTAGCAACAACAATGATTGTAAACCATGTGCTGTTTTCTTCTGGAACTCAAGGTGTTTCTGTCATTTTTTTGCTCCATTTACTTTTAACTGAGGCTACGGAGTTACCCAGCTGTAAAGAGGTAAGTTGCTTTTATTGTAGCCCCATGTTATAAAGGTTGTCTAAGACTGCAGTATTAGGCACTAGAATAGTCTGTGTTACTGTGATTTTTGCATGTTTTGTCCTGTGGATTATTATTTTTATTATTATTAATGCAATATGGTCGAGATCTCACGTTACACAGAGAATGTTGTGTCTCACATGATGACACTGTGAATAAGAAACCGAACAAAATAAAACCATCCAGGTATGAATGAAAAAAAAAACTTATCAAATAAGGGATTCGCCAGGACTGTTTTTTTAATTTAAAAGCTTAAATAATTCCTCAGGAAATACAGACCTTTAAATAAAACAATTTTCAGATGTTTTTGCATTCTCTGTTTCCTCGAGACAAAAATCATGTTTGAATAGGAGTGTTCATGGAAATGTGTCACACACTTTTCTTATCATGTCCAGAGATAAGCTTGTCCGTTGTCGTTTGAGGGCTGTGTGAAAAAGACACCTGCTGTATCGAGCACAGTGTCACATTTTATACGTGGACACTATTGCTGTTATAAATGTAGTGATACCTGTCTTAAAATCTTCACTTATTTGACATAAAAGCACACCAAAAAAAAAAAACAAAAAAAAAAACTTTTAAGCAGTACATTCAATTATAAATGTATATTTCATTTCAGTTTAATATTATTTGTTTTGTTTTTCAAGTAATATATTGTAAGGTCAAAACATAGTTGTTTTTGATTAAGAGCTCAACTAAATATTTGTTTTGACCAATGTAAGATTTTAAGGTTATTTACACAGGCTAGTGCATGCAGATTAAACAGAAGCTCAATATGCTTTGTGTGTTTCCCAGTAATGAGATCGTCTGGAAGGGCATCCGCTGCTTAAAACATATGCTGGATAAGTTAGTGGTTCATTCCGCTGTGGGGACCCCTGATTAATAAAGGGACTAAGCCAAAAAGAAAATGAATGAATGAGTATGCTTTATACTTTCATGTATGTAAAAAATATTGTTTAAGGCAAATGATTTATTTTTCATTGGCTTAAGTGGTCAAATTTAGACGTGAACCATTACCCTAATTTTTTTTAATTGGACGAATGAAAGTTGTTGTTTTTTCGTGCATGTGCTTTGTTACTTGTTTTAAGTTGGTTATTAATTGTGTTTTAATAGTTTTTTACTCTTCGTTTAATACAATTTTAAGCACAAATTATACACCCCAAAATTATGGCCTTGTAAAATATGGACAAATCCATATTTTTGGGTTTAAAAATATAATGAAAAATCTTACACCTGGAGGTTTGGTCTGATCATGTTAATATTATCACAGAACAGCCCCAAAGTTTTAATTCTTTGTCGCTTTTCTTTAAACTCCTACATGTACTTTTTTTTTACATAACTAAATACAAGGTTTTTGAGAATAGTTGTTAATTATTTAAAATATAATATCATTTTGTTATTATTATGACCAGCCATTTGTGTTATATGTTTTAATAAGCACAGGTGACAATAAGCACATTGTTGTTTACATTTTTAGATGATCTGTTACAGTGAATGACTTATTTAACCCAAATCTTTTACATTATATGTGGCATTTAAATAAGGCATAGACTAAAGCCGAGGTGTTTCTGTGACTTGTATATTTTACAGTTTAAAGATTGTTTTAAACATTTATGTGAGGGGAAGAGGTTATGAAGAGATTATTTATTTATTTATTTATTTATTTATTTATTATTTTTCTGGAAGAGAGCGTTTTGTTTGGTTATGTTTTATGTCTTTATATCCATTTGTTGTTTTTACTATTTGATTTTTTTGTGTGGCACTGTTATGAAATGAGCACTCTTGACTGCAAATCAGACCTATCTTCAGGTAAATAAAAGTAACCTAAACTAACCTTTTGACATTTATTTTCACAAAATTTTAACTATTAATGTAGACACATTATTTGCATTTATTAAGCTTTTTTATTATTGTGCATAATAAAATCACATGTATATGGCATTTAATACAGACATTACAATATGTGTGTTTAAATCCATTTTTTTTTTATCAATACAGAACTGAAAATAGACCTTACCACTGACCTTGGAAAAAAACAGTCCAGGTTTTCTGTGGGAGTGAGAGATTCATCAGTTAATCTGACCCCTAAGAAACACCATAGAAACAAATGTCACTCCATTCTGTTGCCTTGGTTTTTAGGTTTCATCATTTATATGCATGTGGGGATTATAACGAGGACAGCTTGTTCTTTCTTTCTTTCTTTCTTTCTTTCTTTCTTTCTTTCTTTCTTTCTTTCTTTCTTTCTTTCTTTCTTTCTTTCTTTCTTTCTTTCTTTCTTTCTTTCTTTCTTTCTTTCTTTCTTTCTTTCTTTCTCTTCTCATCTAATACAGCTAATGTAGCAGCACTAACACAAAAACACCTAGGAAGCGCTGCCATGTGGTTTTGTTAACTATTAATCTTGTTTTATTCCACATGGGTCATTCTGATTTGCCTTGTGAGGTGCATGTCTGCTGTTACCTATGGAGCCTTTCGGTCAGCTTTACTTAGATTCATGTTTCTTTTCAGCCCACCTGTTATTCAGCTGACATATACACGCAATTCTAAGACTAATAGTTTGATTTAAGCCACACCTTTTAAGCATCCTATCAAAAATTTTCTGTCAAACTGGTAAACAGACAAACAGGATGTTTGGAGGTGTTAAAGTTTAATTTACTCAGGATTTAATTTCATCAGGCTCTCCCTATTTGCACAATGATGGGGACAATAATATATGCTAAAGACTGCTTGTTTAGACAAGGATACGAAGACATCCTTGAAGTTGGGTGGGACCACCTATTGTGCAAATATTGATCTGACACAGTATTTTAAAAGGAAATGTAATCCTGAGGCATAATAAACATGAAACGATGGTGACCACAAGAAATGTGTATTGTGTGAAGCGCTTTGCATCTCAGCTGTTTAGTGAAAATGATTTAAAGCAATGGTCTCAAACTCAATTGAAGGGCAGTAACTCTGCACAGTTTAGCTCCATCCACCTCCAACTCACACCTGCTTAATTGTCTCGTCTTGAACACCTTGATTAGTTGGATCAGCTGTGTTTGATTAGGGTTGAAGCAAAAGAGTGCAGAGCTGCGGCCCTCCAGGAATCCAGTTTGAGACCTATGATTTAAAGGGATATTTCATCCAAAAATTATGTGTATTTATCCTCAGCTTGCTACAAACTATTTTCAGTTTTCTTGACCACAATAGAAGCTTTTCTGAAGAATGTTTTAAAAAAACTTTTATAGTATTTTTGTTCCTGCTATGTTGAATGTCGGTGAGTGCTTTTCCCCAACATTTCAGAATATCTTGTTTTGTGTTCAACAGAAGAAAGAAATTCATAAGTTTAGAACCACTTGCATGTACGTAAATGGTGAGGAAACTAATTTTTATAAGAGCTCAGAAAGCAGCTATTTGGATTTTTTAATTTTATTTGGATTTTTGGATTAATAGTGACGTAATATTGTAGCAACATGAATCTTGTTGCAAGGATGATTGTTTTGTAGATTGTAATTGACTGTTTTTTCTTAATAAAACCGTTCAGCGTAAATCAGTATAAACTAGATCTGTTTTCAGTGTAAATCAGCATTCACATTAACATATTTGCTTATTGTATGAGTAATACTTTTTTGCCACATTATCGTGATAGCTTCACAGTATAATTTGCTTACATTAACATTTCCTTCCAAAAAGCATCACTTGCTAAGTTTGATGTGGTTGACCTCTGAAGTTGTATGTCCACAAATACTGCAAATCAATGTAGAAATGAACTGTCAATAAGCATTCATATTTAAAACTGTGAAAAAGATTTCAGTGCAGTTCCTTATTTTGCAGTCTGACTACCATTTTGAGTACACAGACTGTGATGTTTTGGGCTCTCGATGGAGGGTGGCGATACCCAACAAACCAGAGACCTGCACTGGCCTGCCTGACCCAGTCAAAGGCACACAATGCAGTGAGTAATGACGATAAACACAAGCATTACTTGAAACAAACGTCCAAATATTATCTATACACCTAATCAAACTGCTGTATGGACTAGTGTCAGTAAATTTTTAACTGCAATAAGATCAATTCTATTTGAAGTCTACATGTTCTGTTTGTCTATGTGAATGAATGGTGGTGTATTCACTAAACATACAGCATGTGTGACACTTGTAGTGTTTTTAGCATCTGCCGTGTTACTACACCGTAAAAATGCTGGGATTCAAGCAATTCCGTTATGTTCTTCCAACACAAATAGATGGTTTTTACATATTTAAGTGGATTGAACACAAAACAATTAAGTTTTCCCATAAAACTCAAGAATTGTGTTGATTCAGATAATTTTTTAAAATAATTAATTTAAATAAGCATCAAAGATATTTTCTTTGAGGAAAGCATGGCTGCAGACTAAAATATCTATAGCTGTGGTTATATGAGGAGAAGGTCGCTACTATAACTTTGCACTGAACACTGACATTTTTTCATTTTATTTTTGTGTGCACATGAACTTTGGTATTAAATGTAACAGAAATATTTAATATTAATTCTAATTTAGGTACAAATGAATAAAAATATGTCATATTGAGTTACTAAAATGCATTCTTAAATTGTAAAAACCTAATTGAACTATTAAAGTTGGATAGATCCTGACAATGGAAAAAATATATTTTAAAATGTTCGTATGGCTGTAAATATATTACCAGTTGAAGAGTTGTTATTGTTAAAAGACTGTACATTATTGTAACCTGAACTATTTTTTCCTGTTGTCAGCGTTCACTTGTAATGAAGGTGAATTTCTGGACATGAGGACTCAAGAGTGTCAGAAATGTGCTGCAGGGACCTATTCTCTCGGGACGGGTGTTGCTTTTGACGAGTGGGACAGTTTGCCCACCGGCTTCGTCACCCATGGCATCAACATGAACTTTGGAGACACATACACAAATTGCTCCAAGTGAGTTACTTCTGTGGGTCAAAAGACAACCCCTATTAATACATTAAAAAGGGTAACAATAGTCCATATACCCAAAAAATCATGTCAATCATATTTAGAACATGAATAATTTGATAAGATATTAAAAGACTTACATTGCAGCCCCAAAATAGTAATTAATTATTATCTTAGATCTTCAAACTTCGCTACTGTCCTTTAAATGACCAGTTTTTATCCATTTGTCAATGAGATGATTTAAATAATAATGAAATAATACAATTTAGTATGGGTTTTTTATTTATTTATATAAGTAAATGACAGAATTATTATGTTGTTTCAAATTGATGTAATATATCTGTGACACTGAGAGATAACACTACAGTATATCACCCATATTTTGGCATTTTATTTTGACAGACAGGATTTAAAAAATGTTACATGATCCTTTTAATTAGCCATTTAATATGTTTTTTATGTAAACATTTATTTTTTAATACATTAAACTTGATAGTCTCTTCCCGACTTTGACCCATGTATGTAAAATGAGAAATACCACATTCAAGACTTGCAAAATGATGCTGTAGCACTCAAAAACTCAAGAACAAGTGGACCGTCGAGCCATTCAACATTCACTTACCTGTAATTGCATGCACAGAATGTTTAATGTGCCTAAAAGTGCTCGGCGAGTGAGGACCTTGAATTATTTGTAATTGAAATAAGCTGAAGGGCAGGTATTTGCTTTAATTGCGTGTGTGTTTTGCATGTTTGCAGCTCAACGTGGATCCCGAAAGGTGACTATATTGCCTCAAACACAGATGAGTGCACTTCAACTCTTTCATACGCCGTGAGTCTGAAGAAGCCCGGCTCTGTGTCCTTCCAGTACATCTATCCAGACAACCACATGTTTTTTGAGTTTTATGTAAGTACTGCATTGTGTAGCGTTAAAGGAGTTATGGTCAGATAATTGCAGTTTCATGCAATGCATATTAATAAATGACACATGACAGACAATATAAAATAGTAGGCAAAAAGGATGTACAAAAGAGAACATTTGCACAGTGTTTGCTTTTAATGACCATACTTACAAGTTTAATTTAAAAAATGGTTAATTGGTTATATAGGGATGATATATTGGGCTTTTGTATAAATTACTAACTATTATTATATTGATTCTCTTGGATTTGAATAGCCGTTATTCTCTCTCCAACTACATACAAACAAACCATGTATTTTATTATAAATATGTTAGTCTTAAAGGGGACCTACTTTCTCAAAAATCACTTTTACAAGGGGGTTTAAACACAGTTTTGTGATAGCAGTGTGTAAATATTGACAAAATAATTTTTTTTATAAACACATTTTATAAAAATAGTCTGCAGAAACAATTTGATTGACATTTATCTTTTGTACATGTCATCAGAGGGGAAAGTCCCGTCCAATAGTAACAATCTCTTCCTTATTAGCATATACAGCCCTGAGTGAGAAGCAATCGTCCGCCATTAGAGTTTTAGTGCCATACCTGCCGAAGTTGGGTATACATCATAAATTATGAGTTTTAGGATTCACAAATGAACACTAATCTCAATAGACTACCTTCTTCTAAGCCACTTCTTTGGACATCTTCAGTTTTTCACATTCACAATGTTAGTCCTGTTTTTGAATCTACTATGTTGAAACATATAGGTGTTTGTAGCTCCATCTCCTTTTAAAAAGAGGGCATAGATCTCATTTGAATTTAAAGTGGCATTACACAAACACAGTTTAGGGCAGTTTTAAAGAGTTCTAAAATATTATTTTTATGATATTGTGAGCTAAAACTTCGCATACACACTCTTGGGACATCGGAGACTTATATTACATCTTGTAAAAAGAGGGAAAACCAATGCAAAGGTTAAACTATTAACCTCTAAATGCTTACTTCACTGTAAAAAATGCATGGTTCCACACAATTGATTTGTTCTGGGACAACATGAATTAAGTTAACTTATTAAATTTAATTGGATTGAACATAAAACAATTAAGTTGTCCCCTAAAAAACTCAAGAGTTGTTTTGTCTCAGCTTGTTTTAAATTAGTAGTTTGAAACAAGCTGAGTACTCTGAGAGAGAAATCAACGCATAACATCAATATGTTTGAACAAAGAGCAGAAGAAATCAATTTTTTTTTAGGCTGAACATCACTTTAGTACGGAACCCCGGAAGGGACGTAGTGGAGGAGAAAAAATGGGTGGGTGAAAAAAAAATAATGGGTGAAAGAAAAAAAATGGGTGGGAGGAAAATATATATTTGTAAGTTTTTTGCGTTCTTTTGCAAAGTTTTGCGTTCCCTCGCAAAGATGTTTTGCGTTATCTCGCAAAACTGTTTCTCCACAAACACTTCCTGTTCACTGCACTCACGTAAACCCTGCCGTTTTTGCTGAAATTCTCCCATATTTTACCATTCTATCCCACTTTCTTTACATTACTGTGCGCTGATTGTCGCCTTTCACTTTGCAACCTCTGAACCAGTGAATTCATGTTTAAGCGCTGACTGACAGACGCGCTCCATACAATAAACTGATCCCAGATCAGCGTCTGTACGCGCCATTTAAAGGGACACTTCTGTTATCAAACAAGTGCGCAGCAAATGAATCTCATGTTTTTTAGTTTGATAACAGAGGTGTCTCTGTAAGAATGCACAGATCTATAATGAAAGCAGTCCATTACTTTAGAAACTTCATATTATTCAGTGTATTTGTCTGTTTAAACATACACCCGCTCCTCTGTAAATGGCGCGTACAGACGCTGATCTGGGATCAGTTTATTGTACGAAGCGCGTCTGTCAGTCAGCGCTTATACATGCATTCACTGCTTCATAGGTAGCATACGCACAGTAATGTAAAGAAAGTGGGGTAGAATGGTAAAATACGGGAGAATTTCGGCAAAAACGGGAGGGTTTACGTGAGTGCAGTGAACAGGAAGTGTTTGTGGAGAAACAGTTTTGCGAGATAACGCAAAACATCTTTGCGAGGGAACGCAAAACATCTTTGCGAGGGAACGCAAAACTTTGCGAGAGAACGCAAAAAACTTAGAAATATATATTTTCCTCCCACCCATTTTTTTTCTTTCACCCATTATTTTTTTTCACCCACCCATTTTTTTCTCCTCCACTACGTCCCTTCCGGGGTTCCGTACTTTTGGCCACAGCTGTACCTTTAAAATAATTTTTTTTTTACCACTATAAATATGTTTATTTTCTATTTACCACAACATTTTGATTTGATTTTTAGTTTTTACAGATTGAAATACAGCCTTTTATATCTATACACTTTTTCAAAATGATATGTAAGTATAAGATTAAAATGACACAAATTAAGAGGATACATAATAACAAAGAGAAAACAAAAAAAAAAACAAAAGCTATGAATCCTCCTTTTCCAGTAAATGGTAATGTTTGGAACTGAATTGTGCAGAAAAAAAGTATCATTAAATTATCCTTAATTAACATCTTTAAAGTAATTAATGCACTACTGTTACGTGATGTTTAATCATTAATAATATATTGAATAATATTTGGTCTGTGTTTCTTTTCTAACATTCTTGGATACTGTGTGATATGGGAGAGCATTTGTGTGTGTTTGCAGGTGCAGAATGATCAGTGTCAGTCCACAGACTCTCAGAACCGCTGGATGAGGATTTCAGAGAGCGACTGGGATTATCATTATGTACGTCTTTATGTATGTTTTTTGAGTTATGAGAGCACAAATTGAAACTCCAGTCTTCAAACCCTCTTCTCTGTTTGCTGTAGGTACCGTTGAGCAGTGGTAACAATGTCTTGTACTGGAGAACAACAGGTTTCTCATTGTCTGCTAACACTGCCAAACCGGTACTGCTTAAGAATATTGCCATCTCAGGTATTTTGAAAACAGCGTTTAATTTAATTTAATTTAATTGGAAAATAATGTAATAATTGATGACGGATCTTTCTTCCTCAGGGGTCTCGTATACATCTGAGTGTTTTCACTGTAAGCCTGGTACTTACAGTGATAAACCAGGAGCTGCTCGCTGTGTCCCGTGTGCTGCTAATTCATACTCTAATAAAGGAGCCACTGCTTGTCAAACGTGTGATATGGACAAATATTCAGGTGTGTGTCTTTGCATTTTAAAAGCTGAATGAGCATGAATGTTAACAGGGTCAGCAGCTGCTATAGTTGTACTCTGTTATTTCACATGCAGTAAAACAGTTTTTTTCCCCTCATTTGGGCTTTATAAGGTTTTTTGTGCTGCTGGAGTATTTTTAGCATATGCTGTTTCAGTGCTTGTATTTTTAATTTAATTTAATTTAATTTAATTTAATTTAATTTAATTTAATTTAATTTAATTTAATTTAATTTAATTTAATTTAAATTAATTTAATTTAATTTAATTTAATTTAATTTAAAATCTTTAATATTATAATTAAAATATTTACATACATACACACACACACACACACACACACAGATGTATATATCTTCATTATTTTAATTTTATCGTTATGTTTTTTTACTTAATATAATTAATAAAATTAAATATATACAGCTGATTTTAAAATAGATTTTTAAATCAATTAAAAAAACAAAATAAAAAGGCTTAGTTGTCAAATTGTTGAGGTTAAATTAACACAAATATCAATTATGTTCTAGAAACAATGGATTTCTCAAAGCATTTAAGCATGTAATGAATGGTGGTCATCCATCAAATGCTGCATGAAGGCTTTTGAACGTTACTGATCTGCATAGATGTGATCAAGCATTTAAATGTAACCACACAGAAGTAAAAAGTTGATGTAAATGACCTGCGGGATTTGCCTGCTGTGTTTTATCACTTTATCTAAATTAGTGTGTGTGTGTTTTTCCTAATGCTCCGGGCGTTTTCCTCTCTATGTTGTGTGTGTGTGTGTGTGTGTGTGTGTGTGTGTGTTACAGGTATTGGATCTGGAGCTTGTACACAGAGACCGGCCTGCAAAACCTCTGATTACTTCTACACCCACACACCCTGTGATTCCAGCGCTCAGGTAACATGTAAAAACAAACACTGATAGTCTTTGTGTCGGAAAGCACTAATTCCAGCATTTATCTTTTTTTATTTTTTTTAATTTTAATTCTGCATTAGATCCTATTCACCTGATTTAAACACAATAATAGATAAGTGGTGTGATTATATTATTTACATTTATTCTACGTTTGAGTGTGTTTAATTTAAATATAGTTCATTATTTAGCATTTAATTACATTTGTAAAAAAAAAATTATAAGCAGTCAACTGTTTTTATTTATTATATTATATTATATTATATATTATATTATATTATATTATATTATATTATATTATATTATATTATATTATATTATATTAATTTACTTCTTGATTTATGGTTGATTTTCTTTTTTTATCTTTATGTATTTCTTGTTTGTTTTTAGACACAGCTACACTGTTTAAATATATATTAATTGCATAATGGGACCTTGATCTCTGCTCTGTCGACTTTTGATGTTGAAAATTCAACTCTACAGTTTAACAAAGGGACTTTTTTGTTGACATTTTAGTACATTTAAATAATAAATAATGTATAACAAAAATAAAAATAGAGAGAAATAAACATGTAAAATAACAGAAAATGTACTGCCAGTTTATTACAAGGTTTTTGTAGCATAATATACACCAACCAATATATATCTTAAGACAATTTATTACTTTAAACTATTCAAAATGTTAATAAAAGTCACTTTTCCAAACTTTTCAAGGTTAAAAGTTGTCGAAAGAAAGATTAAATACCTAAAACGTCTATAATAGCTGACAACCGATGGTTTTGTGGTTTGTTTAATATTCAGACTCAGCTGATGTATAAGTGGACTGAGCCCAAGATCTGCAGTGAGAGTTTGGAGGGTGCAGTGAAGCTCCCGGCATCAGGAGAGATGATGTCCTGTCCTCCGTGCAATCCCGGCTTCTTCTCCAGCAACAGCTCCAGCTGTGAACCCTGTCCACGCGGCTTCTACTCCAACGGCACTGGTACAGACACACCGACAGCTTCTGACTCACCTTACGCACCTGTTTTACATCTGTACATAACAACACTAAGAGTTAATATCACAATAAATTTATGCATTAGCTCCAATGCATCAGAATACACTTGTTGAGTATGACATCACATGTCTCAGTTTCTGGTTTATCAGATACCAAACTGAAAACACATGGTACGAATGTTCACTCACAGTGTGCTGGATTATTGTTGTGATCATAATATTTATATCCATGAGCAGACAGTTATTCAGATGGTCAGACTGTGATTCCTCTTTTATAATAGTTTAAAGGGATAGTTCACCCAAAATAAAAATTCTGCAATAATTTCGTTACCATCCAAATGTTGGAAACCATTGCCTTCCATAGAATTTGTATTTCCTATTATGGAAATCAGTGGTTGCACTGCAAAAAGTGGTTATCTTACTTAGAGTGTTTGCCTTATTTCTAGTCCAAATATCTAACAATTATTAAATCAAGAAGCGTTTTCTAGACAAGTAAAACATATTGTCTTGTTTTCAGAAATAATTAGCCAAAATTAAGTGAGTTTTATATTAAAACAAGCAAAATACTCTGCCAGTGGGGCAAGCAAAATGAACTTGTTTTTGAATTTTTTGCATGTTTTAACTAAAAACATTTTGGCTGATTATTTCTGAAAACAAGACAGTATGTTTTACTTGAAATGACAAATTCTTTACTCAAGAATTTGTCTATATATCATCTAGAAACGAGAAAAAAAAGCATTTTTTGCAGTGTGCAAGTTTTTAACATTTTTCTAAATATTCTAGTCAAATATAAAAATAAGTAAAATATACTAACTATTGAGTTAATTTTCATTTTTGATTGAACTATCCCTTTATATATTGGTATCTGGGATTCGGCAAACCCAAAGCCTGTACAGTGAACACCATGATTTTGTAAAACATTCAATTTAAAGTGAGAATAGGGATCATAAGAGTCTATTTTCTTAATTAAAATGGGAAGTGGACACAGAAACAGAATTTCATAGGTTACAACCTAAGGGGATAGTTCACCCAAAAATGAAAATGCACTCAATATTTAGGGTGTGTGTCCACCAAAGTATGTTTTTCCTAAGCTGAGTGTTTTTTTTCTGTTTTCAATGGAAGTGCAGTCTTTTTGAAAAGTTGGTAGCGTAGCCAAGCACAGAGTGCTTTATGTGTTTTAAAAGCTCGGACAGTTGGAGAAGCGCTCATAGCTGAGCGTTTATAGAACACATTTAGCTTCACATTTCTACAGCGCAAAAGCCCCTTGATTTGTTCAATACCTGCATGAGTTTTTTTTTCCTTTGCTGAAACACTAAAGAAGATATTTTGAAGAATGTTATAACTCTATAACCATCAACTTCTGTCAGTGTAGTAAATGGTTACAGGTTTCAGACATTTTTCAAAATATCTTCTTTTGTGTGTCAGCAGAAGAGAGAAACTCATAAGGTGAAGGTTGAAGTAAATGATGACAATTTTTTAAACTTATTAACTTTAAGCAGATTTGCTGTCAGGACTCATTAGCTGCATTGCTTGTGTCCAGAATGTTCTGAATGTCCTGCTGGAACTGAGCCAGTTGTGGGTTTTGAGTATAAATGGTGGAACAAGATGCCCAGTAACATGAGGAGTTCAGTCTTAAGCTCTGAATACAGCAGCACAGACAGGAGCACAGGTACACTTTTAAAAGTTGTTTTATTTAGTTGTTCTGCAGTAGGTTTGGTTGTAAAGGAGTATGTAAGCTCTGCAGTTTTGTTGTAACAGGTTGGGAGGTTGCCGGTGAATACATCTACACCACACCGAGTGATCAGGATTCTGACTACATGATGCTGACGCTCACAGTACCTGGATACAGGTGAGAAAAAACAGCAACTCATCATATACATTATTAAAGGGGTCCTGTTATGTTTTTTTTAACACTTTCCATTAGTTTTTAATGTCAATATTGTTAAGTAAGTGAAATTCAGTTCATATTTTAATTTTAGTCTTAAGTGATTATGAAGAAAAAAAAAGAGTATTATGATTATTGCATCAATCACTCCCCCTTTCCAGCAGTCCACAATTCATACAATTAATTTAAAAGGCAGAGACACCAAACTCTCTAGTCATTTTTGTTATCAGCAGAAATAGGTTTGAATAATCAAATGACCGTATCAGGTGAGAAATTTAGCACGGTGCATTTCTAGTTATGTGTATGTAACAGTTGATGCGAAACTAAGCTTACTAATATTCACATCACATCGTCTACAATGTCTAGCATGCGACCATCTGTGCATGCTTTATGTATTTTTTGGAAACCCAGAAAAAAACCCAGAATAAAACCTGCTCCTGAGCAGGTTGAACATGTAGGGTTAATTAACGTGGCAACAAAACCTGATCAAAACCAACTCTCCTTATTGAGCCCGAAAACTTTGCTCAACTAATCACTAAATTACCTGGGTAAAAATTAAACCGAGTTTGTGCAACAGGAGTCTGGAGTTCTAAATCAATTGCAGATATTTTGTTTGTAGTTGTCAGAGTAACTAATGCAGGAGCTGTAAAAGCATTGCTCCTTTCTGGAAATGATCACGAGCAGCAGCTCATTTGTACTTAAAGAGACACACACGAAAACAGTATACATTGCTTCCACCAAAAAAAGCGCCATTTAGAGCATTTTTAATTATTTAGGGTTGAAATCTAAGGCTTATATTACATAAATAAATTACACTACTTTTGTAAAAAGGACATAACAGGACTGCTTTGAAGATCCCAATATTGCATATGAAGCTTTAAAATAAGTACAGTGCATTACAAACACAAGTGTCATAAACTGGGTTGGGTGGCGCAAAGGGTAGCGCTGCTGCCTCACAGCAAGAAGGTCGCTGTTTCCAGCCTCAGCTGGGTCAGTTGGCATTTCTGTGTGGAGTTCTCCCCATGTTGGTGTGGGTTTCCTTCGGGTGTCCCACAAGTCCAAAGACATGCGCTATAGGTGAATTGGGTAAGCTAAATTGTCCATAGTGTATGTGTGTAAATGAGTGTTTATGGATGTTTTCCAGTGATGAGTCGCAGCTGGAAGGGCATCAGCTGTATAGAACATATGCTGGATAAGTTGGCGGTTCATTCCACTGTGGCGACCCCTGATTATTAATGGAACTAAGCCGTGAAAAAATGAATAAATGAATAAACTGTTCACACAATATATGTTATTATATCTTATACTATAATATATGTAGACAATAATATGGTATTTCCTTTTTCCAGCCTGCCTCATTCCCTGCGTGAAGACAATGAGAGAGTCGAACTTTCCAGAATAACATTTGTGTTTGAAACCAAGTGTACAGCTGATTGTAAACTGTATTTTATGGCCGTGAGTTTGACAATATTTTATATTATTGTATTTTGTGTTATTGTTATTGAATATTGTTTGTAGATGCATAAATAATGAGGAATTTTGAAGCTAGTAAGATTTTTTTACTGAAGTATTGTGTGGTCTCTAAGGCTACATTATTAATGAAGCAGAAAGTCAGTAAAACAGTCAATTTCAACAAAGGCTCATTCTGAAAACGTAGCCCTATATACGTTTCTAGAGATCGCAAGTTATGTAGATAGTAGTAAGTATGGCTGCATTTAATTTTTAAAACGAACGATACGGGGCGATTTAATGCCATTCCATTTTGCGCTTACCATCTGACCGCTTACTGTTACCAATTTGTCCAGTGAGCTTGCCATTTACATCAGCAAACTTAAGATGCAGAGAGAAGTTGACCAGGATGACGGTTTCAGAAAGCGAGTAAGAAAAACACAGAAGCCAAAATATAAAATAAACATGTAAATAACAAGGTGAGAATGTGGTAAAATCTGAAAATGTGGTAAAAATCAGGCAAGTGCTTTTCTTTTTCTGGATTGCTTTTTAAAATTGTCAGTTGGGTTTAGGGAAAGAGGATGATAGGTAAATCGATGCTTTTAAAAATACTATTGGTTGGGTTTAGGGAAGGAAGAGGGTGGGTTCGTCGATCAGTCAGTTGACAGCGGCCTCTAGTGCTTTACGTGAGAACATCAGGCGCGAATGGCACTCGCAAGAGAAATTTGTGATCTGAAAAAGCGTACACAGCGGCCTCTGGTGGATTTGCGAAAAGAAAAACTGCAAAAAATGTAGCTCCTGCGATGTATTTGGCGGTCCTCAGAAATGTATATAGAGGTATGTTTTTATAATGAGCCTGGGTTGGTAAATGTTTATTGAAAATGGTTTATATTTAATATATTTTGAATATCTTTTTTTTTAAATTAGTTTGAACAAGAAGTCTTTACTGTCACCTTTGATTAATTAAATGCGTGCTGAATAAAAATATTAATAAAATAAATTAAATAAAATCTTACTGACTGTAAATATTTCATTCATAATATATAATATAGTCTTTATAATATTTTGCAGAGAATTCATGTCTAATATTTGTTTTTATCTCTCCTCAGGGACAAAATGAAAGGAATAACATGGTTGTGGAGAGTTGGTCTGGCACTATAGGAAAGCAGTCCTACTCGTATCTTATTAAAACTAACAGCACAGTTAGCTTCAGCTGGGGGTTTCAGCGTACTGGAGCTTTTGACATGGTAAGATTAGAAACTTCACTTCTTTAATATTTTTACAGGTTATGTTTCCTTTAATAATCTAAGGCGATGTGTGTATGTCTGTGTTACAGAAGAATGAATACAGCTCTGACCTTGCTAAGATCTACTCTGTTCATCTCACTAATGTGATTGGTGGCGTAGCTTCAGAATGTCGCCAATGTGCTCTGACTGGCACTGACAGTGACTCCTGCGTCTCCTGTGCTCCAGGGCACTACATGGTCTATGGTACTGGGGTGTGCAGACACTGCCCCCCAAACACCATCATCAGACCCGAGCAGCCCGTCGGAAAAGAAGCCTGCATTCCTTGTGGACCTAATACATACAGCAATAAAGTAGGCACTACCTATGATTAATTAAATGTTGATTGATTATTATACTGTATACTGTATATATAGAAAGTCGCTGGTTCGAGCCTCTGCCTCGCCGTTTCTGTGTGGAGTTTGCATGTTCTCCCCGCGTTCGCGTAGGTTTCCTCCAGGTGCTCCGTATTACCCCACAGTCTAAAGACATGCAGTATAGATGGATTATGTAGGCTAAATTGTCTGTAGTGTATGAGTGTGTATGGATGTTTCCTAGAGATGGGTTGCAGTTGAAAGGGAATCCGCTGTGTAAAACATATGCTGGATAAGTTGGTGGTTCATTCCGCTGTGGCGACCCCTGATTAATAAAGGGACTAAGCCGAAAAGAAAATGGATGGATGGATTTAGGATTCAGCCAAAGCTAATGGTCTGAGTGAATGAACTGGATAAACTTTGAGCATTTAAACAAGATGTCAAGTAAATAAACCAGACACATATGAACATAAACAATGAATCAAATTGTAACCATAGAAACTAACTAAAAACAATGCAGAAAACCTGTAAATAAAATGAATATTGTAGTACATTTATTGTTCTCTAACTTTAATTTATTTAGCAATTTCTTCATTATTTGCTATTTTTGACACTGAGTTGCATTATGCAAATATAGTCTCTGCTTTAACAACTTATGATGTTTAAAATTGAACTCTGCAGTTTAACAAAATAAAATTTCATTTATTCATTCATTCTTTTAATTTATTTTCGGATTAGTCCCTTTATTAATCTTGGGTCGCCACAGCGGAATGAATCACCAACTTATCCAGCATATGTTTTATGCAGCGGATGCCCTTCCAGCTGCAGCAGCATATCACTGGGAAACATCCATACACACTCATTCACACACATAAACTACGGTCAATTTTAGCTCACCTAATTCACCTATAGCACATGTCTTTGGACTGCGGGGGAAACCGGAGCACCCGAAGGAAACCCATGTGAACATGGGGAGAACATGCAAACTCCACACAGAAAAAGCAACTGAAGCAGCTGAGGCTTGAACCAGCGACCTTCTTGCTGTGAGGCGAACTTGCTAACCACTGCACATCAATTTTCGTTTATAATTTTAATAATTTGAAACACTATATTGTTTAAGAATTAAAGCGTAAATAAAGCAGACATTTCTGACAAGTCATCACACTTTTCAAATATTTTATAACCTACATCAATTTCTCTTTGTCTTTTCTGTAAACAGGGCCGTTCTGCATGTATGAGCGACTGTACATTAGCACTGGATCATAAAGGAGAGTCTCTGTATTATGATTTCTCTTCAATGGGAAACATCACAGGCTTCCAGAGCAGCCCGCGCTTTACCAGCAAAGGGCTGCAATATTTCCACCATTTTAGCGTGGCTCTGTGTGGAGCAGAGGTAAGAATTTTAAATGAGGGTAGATTAGGTGAGGGTACATTTACAATCACATATTCAAGTGTGTCCATTCTCATTTAGAGCAGGGCTGTTGCATCCTGTGTGGAGAATGTGACTGAAAGCAAGAGGGAGGTGAAAGGATATATCTGTCAGTCCACGGTAGTACCTTCTGAGATCAGGGGTCAAAGTGTTGTGTCCTCTCAGCCCTTCAGTATTGGAGACACTTTAATCGGTGAGTGCTGCTGATGCGTTTACACTTAAGTTCCAATAAATTTACTTGTAACATTAGATTGATGAACAACAGTGAGGAAAATAACATCGCCTCAGTGTACCCAGTTTTTAAAAACGCTTGATTGATAGTTTACAGTTGAATGCTACCATTACTCATGCAAAGCAGTAGTGAAACCATGTGGATACCTTTTGCTGTAACAAATTCGTTGGACGTCATTATTAGTTTCGGTGTTTTCTGGTTCAATGTTGACACCTTGTGGACAAATCGAGTAGTACAAATCTCTTTTAAGTGGTAGTTAACCCGGGGACTGAATATTCTGTCATTTACTCACCCTTGTGTTACTTGTTACAAACTTCTTTGACTTTTTTCTGATACATGTCATCACAAACCGTAAATATTGTCACAAATCTCAACATTTGTAACAGCATACAGTGTACATTTAAATGGAAATTAATCTGAAAATTGACTTACTGTTTACCCTCAAGTGGTTTCAAACCATTTTGAGTTTCTCTGTTCTGTTAAATATAAAAGATGATATTCTGAAGAAAACTGGAAACCAGTAACCTTTGACTTTCATTGTATTTGTTGTATCTACTAAACCTACAAACTTATTTATCAAATTCAAAACGTTTTACACTCAGGAGTGACTACCGAGTCCAAACTTGATGACATTTCATCATTTGTTGACAACTTTCCTGTTGAATCAGACCTGCCTGATGTTATTTTTTACTACAGGTAAGTGTGCTTGGTTTTAGTAGTCTCTGCTCAGTTTATTTTAATGTTCATATAATGTTTACGTGATCTATCTTGGTTGATTTAGTCCAGATTGATATTCTTCTCTTTAATCTTTTCAACAGGTCTAGAGAAACTACACAAGCGTGCAAAAATGGAAGATCATCCTCCATTCGGCTGCGATGTGATCCCAGTGTTACAGTGAAAAACTATATTTCTCCACCAAGGTACAATGAAAAAATAGCTTTTTTTTTTTAAAGTTGTGATATAGATTGAATTGCAAAGTGTGTGATTTAATTATGTGAATATGTGCTTTAAAAAAAAAAGTGTAGCACTGTGCTCTTTTATACAAAAAAAAGTAGTGTTATGAGCTTTTACAATTTTTAAACGCTGCTAATTTAGCAGCATAATTCTACACATAAATACTCATTTTCTATAGTAATAAAATATACTGAAAATAGTAAAAAACTTCACTAAAAATGCACTGAAATCTTAATAAAATTTAAAACTAATTGCAAATTTGCACAGAAATAAAACAGAAAAATATAACCACTATATATTTTTAATGATTATTTTATCTAATTAAATGCATTTTTTATTTCTAAATTGTGCAGCCTTATTTTTTTTTTTTTCAATTAAGACTGTTATAAAGTCTGTGATGTTTTGGACTGAACTTTAATGTTAGCTTAACTTTTTAATCCAACTTGGAAACAGCAGAGATGAAGTTTTTTTTAATTTTATTTCTTCTTTCGCTGTGTGTAGTAACTGCTCAGAGGGCACATGTGACGGCTGCTCTTTCCACTTCCTGTGGCGCTCACAGCAGGCCTGTCCTCTCTGCTCAGAAAGTAACTATAAGGAGATTGTCAGCGCCTGCATCCAGGGAATTCAGGTGCAGAAAACATTCAAAAGATTTTTGAAAACATTTTTGTTGCTCTTTATCAATTCGGTTGTTTAGATTTAAATTACAATACATGTATGCTAAAAAAATAGTTTTTTTTTCTCCTGAACTGAACTATAAATCTCCACTTCATCAAGACTTTTACACAATGATTCACAGTTTTATCTGAACAGAGGGATATATTCATCCATAATGTACCTGATCATATACAATTAAAGTCAGAATTATTAGCCCCCCTTTTAATTTTTTTTCTCTTTTTAATATTTCCCAAATTATGTTTAACAGAGCAAGGATTTTTTTACAGTATGTCTGACAATATTTTTTCTTCTAGAGAAAGTCTAATTTGTTTTATTTTGGCTAGAATAAAATGTGTTTTGTTTTTTTAATAACAACAATAATTCAGAGGGGCTAATAAAAAAACAATATGATGAAAATACATAATATCCTGTTATATACATGCCATGTGGTGTCTGGATTAAGCACAAAATGGTGGAAAATGTCAACTGTTTTTCAATTCTGTTAATGATTTAACAATAAGTTGAACAACAAATAGTAACAGAATCAAATGTTACCAATCATATTTAATTTAGCATAATTTTACTTACAAATGGTCATTAGTGCACCCACACGAATCTGTGCGCGCAGAATTTTGCAGATTTTTAGCCCATCATTGATTCTGTTTATTTACTTGTGTTGTGTAAATTTATATTTATTTAGTTTTTAAATTAATTTCAGTAATGTTATTGACTAATATTCACATGGTTTATTTACAATACAATTTGTAAAGTAATATTTTCTGTCTTTTAGTATTATATGAGAGACTTGCTTTGTTTACCAAATTAAGTGGATCTAATTTTATTTGCATTGTAAACATTAAATACGTTTTTTTTCTGTCAAGGTTTTAGTTACGATATTCCTAAAATCATTCCGCATAAATCCACAAATTTTTAACAGAATTTTACAGAGAAATAGCAAACAATGTCCGCAGATACTGTCTGGCACTAGTCATAAAGGGGGTGTGGGTGAGAGCGTTGGGAGAGGAGCGAGGCCGGTGGTTTGAGTGTTAACGAAAGTTAACGCGTGTGACTTGTGCGACACACTAGTTTCGAGTCCTACAGATGGAGCATGGTTGGGTAAAAGTAGAAGTGATGACTTGTTTTGTTTGGTCTTGCTTTAAGTTTGGTTGTAGTCATTTGTAACGCTCTACGTTTTTTTTTTTGTTTGTTTTTTTGAAAGTTTGTCGGTTCTCTTGTTCACCTACAGTGTCCTTCCTTAAGTGAGGAAATAATCACATGAAATATGTCTGTGTTTGTTAGAGGACGACGTATGTCTGGCAGCAGCCTCTGAGGTGTACAGGCGGTGTGTCTCTGCCTCCTCTGAAGATCAGTACCTGCGTGACGCTCGACTTCTGGCTCAAGTTTGGGGTCTCCATTGGAACTGTGGCCGCCGTGTTGCTCATTACCATCAGCTGCTACTTCTGGAAAAGGACACGCAAGTTAGAGGCAGTTTACTTCAGGAGCTTATCGTATTCTACATGTTTAAATAATGTAAAATCACATCCATATTTTGATGAAATATCTAGAAACAGAAGGTTTTAGGTGTGAGACAAAATAAGATGAAATAGGTTTGGTTTCATTTGATCTAATGAAAATGTTAAGAAAGAAGGGTCATGTGATGTACATTCTAAAAACATTTTTGGTGTACAGTTGAGGTCAGAATAATTAGCCCCCTTTAATCTTTTTTTTTTCTATTTTAAATATTTCCCAAATTATGTTTAACAGAGCCAGGAAATTTTTACAGTATATCTGATAATATTTTTTCTTCTGGAAAAAGTCTTATTTGTTTTATTTCGGCTATAATAAAAGCAGTTTTTTAATTTTTTAAAACATTTTTAAAACATTCTTGAAAAATATCTAGTCAAATTTTATGGAGCAAATTTTAGTCGCCACCACGGCGACTGAAGCTCTGCACAAGACTTTTGGCCAGCGGAGAAATTAAAATGGTCGTGCCCAACTGAGTCTTGTTCTCTCAAGGTTTTTTTTCTTCACTCCCATCAGGTGAAGTTTTTTTTTCCCTCTCCGCTGTCGCCACTGGCTCGCATGGTTCAGGATTGGTAGAGCTACACATCGATGAATTTGCTCCTCAGTGTTTGAACTCTCAGTAATGATTAAATCACACTGAACTGAGCTAAACTGAACTGAACTTAAACACTAAAAAACTGAACTACACTGTTCCAGTTACTATGACCATTTATGTGAAGCTGCTTTGACACAATCGACATTGTAAAAGCGCTATACAAATAAAGCTGAATTGAATTGAATTGAATGTACTGTCGCCATGGCCAAGATAAAATAAATCAGTTATTAGAAATGAGTTATTAAAACTATTATGTTTAGAAATGTGTTGAGAAAATCTTCTCTCAGTTAAATAAAAATTAGGGGAAAAAATAAATAGGGCTAATAATTCAGAGGAATAATAATTCTGACTTCAACTGTATTTCAACACAAATTTGGGTAAAATATGGACAAAACATTTTGTTGGGTTACATTGTTAAATAAAAAAATAATATTTTTTTAGTAGTTTACTTAAGTAAATATAGTTTACTTAAATTTGTAATTAAAAAGCCTAGCATTTTTAGAGTGTAAGTTTAAAAAGGTGGATATATTTTGCACAATATTTCTAAATAATACTAATAAAAGTACTATTCTAGTAGTATTTGTTAAAGCCTAGTCGTTATTCTAACAATATCAGCATGAGAAATGAATCACTAAACCCATCAGTCATAGATGCTATACTAGTAATTCCAACATACGAAATAAATATATTATAACATTTAGTTTTTTCTGTATTTTGGTTTAAATAACTGAATGAACTTATAAATCATAATGCAATGAATCCAAGAATAAAATCATAGCTTTATGACCCACTGACTTGCTGAACCCAAGACAAATATATACTTCCAAATATGTATATGAATGACTTCTGTTATCTTTATAATTGCAAATAAGCTGTTAATTAATAGGGTCTGCTGTGTGAGAGTATAAGAGTGTCCCTGTCCTCTCTCTAGGCTTCAGTATAAGTACTCCAAGCTCATGATGACAGCAGGAGATAAAGAGTGTGAGCTTCCAGCAGCCGACAGCTGTGCCATTATGGAGGGAGAAGATGCAGAGGATGACCTCATCTACCTCTCCAAAAAACCCTTCTTCAGGAAAATCAAGTCCTTTTCCAGAGAGGTAAGGACACAAGACTGACCTCTCCTTGACCATGACGTTTTGGATGGACGCTTTATACATTTCTAGGGGGTAGTTCACCCTGAAAATTCATGAGAAAACCATTCGATTAAACTAATTTACTCAACTTCCAAAAGAAAATATTTGGAAGAATCTTGAAAATCAGTAGCCATTGACTAGTATTTGTTTTCTTTATGGATGTCAATAGCTATCGGTTTCTAGAATTCTTCAAAATATCTTCTTTTGTGTTCAACAAAAAAATCAAGGTTTGGTCAACAGGGGGTGAGTAAATGGTTAGTAAATTTAGATTTTTGGGTGAACTGACTCTTTAAGGCAAGGCACTGCATGTGAATGAGTTGAAAATATAGTTTTTATTGATTACATAAAGATTTGCATACATTTTTGTATTACAGGTTTTGTAGAAAGTTATGTGTAATCATTGACTGATTTGCAAACATTTCTAACGAAAAAGTCTGAACATTGGATGAAGTAAGGTTCAACATTCTTGTTTAATTTTTTGCACATTTCAGAGTTTTGTTTTTGTTTTGTTTTTACAGAGGGGATTTCAGCAATCTATTTTATCACTCCATAATTAAATAAAAACTGCAAATAGCTAGAATTTTTTTTTGTACAATTTACATATTTAATCATTTAAATTGTATGTAAACATATTCCTAGATTTAGTCATTCATCATTTAGCTGATGCTTTTGTCCAAAGAGACATACAAATGAGAAGGCGTTTAGCGATTCAGGCAACTTTCTTCTGTAAAGTTTTTGTAAAATAGAAGGTTTATCCTGGACTCAATACTGTTAGAATCACTGGTAAACAATCAGGCAAAACATATATGAACATGTCCCTCTTTAAAAACCTGCTGAAATGGAGATTTATGGCTCAAAGCAGGAGAAAAACATGTTTTTGAGGAAGCAGATAAAATATGTGTTGTAAATGAAATCTACAGACACAAAATGATAAGTGTGTGAAGTAAGTCTATTTTACATGTTTTCTGGACATTAAACTAAAAACAACACTACGAAAAGCCCAAGAGTTTCCAAATGAAAAAGAAAAAAAATAGTGTCTTGCCTTAATGTGACAATATTTAATAACATTAAATATTAAATTAAATCTTAAAAGGGAAAGACAATTTATTGAAACAATTCTGTTGTTTTACAGAGAACATCTGATGGCTTTGACTCCGTTCCTCTGAAATCCTCTGCTGCACAGGAGATTGAGATGAGCTAGAACTTGTCACATGTTTGGCTGCCGTAATTCATTTAGCAGATGCTTTTATCCAAAGTGACTTACAGGAATACAACAAGCAATTCAACATAAAGAGCAAATAAATGCATTAAGTGCTCATAATTCAAAGTTTCAGGTTTAAAGTACAAGCTAGAATTAAGTCAATTAAGAAAATGTGAAAGATGAGATGAGTTTTCAGCAGTCTCTTCTGAATATTGTGAAGCATTCAGTGCTATGGAAGGGGTTGAGAAGATCATTCCACCAGCAGGGAACCGTGAAGGATCTGGAAAGTGTGTTTTTTTTTCCAACTCAGGCTTTTGAAGGAGATAGAGACTCACACGTGCGAGTAGAAGTTTGCATAGCTGTGACATTCTCGACATATTAGAACTTTTTTTTTTTTCACCAAAGAGACTGAGTACACCAATAAACCTGTGATTTTTCTTGATATTTGCCAATTCAGTCTACGTACAGGCTAAAAACGAGTGGCAAATGCAGAAAATTTAAAAATATTTTATGCTGTGAGCCTTCTCTTCAGCATTGTCAACTTTTTGATGATCGTAATGGCTTATAAAAATGTTATACAAACTTTTTATACAAATGCAATTTTGGAAAATCTACATTACAAGTGTCATTAGACCATCTTTTAAGTTTCTCTGAAGTTTTCAGTTTTTCTTGATTAACATATTTAATATGAGTTTGAGCAAACCCGATTTTCCCCCAGAATTTGATATTTGGTCAGAATATTTTTTTTTTATTGTTGAACCCAAAAATACATAGATTTTCATTTGATAGTTACACTTGCCTTAAAGCTTTTGTTTTGTAGCATTTATGTTGTGTGACATTTTTCTTCCCTTTTGGTAGGCTATTTTATTGTATTTTATGTCTTATTTGATGTATATATCTTGTTTGTGATGTTTCGTAAATAATACAAGTGATATTAAAAACGTTTCTGTGTCCATTATTTATTAAATAATCAACTGTAAACTACACAGCCAAACTACCAAACAAAACTACCAAATGTCTACCCTTTTCAAACGTTTGTCTAATGTTGCGCCGACTGTTCCTATGGGAACCCATGTAAACAAAGAGCCTTTGCAGATCCAAATTCACCTAATGGTCTGACTCTGAGGAGCAGAAAGATGCCGAAGAAGAAAGGAAAGGGGAAGGGGAAAGGAAAGGGAAAAGGGTGAGTATGATGTGTGGTTTCACATTAATTATATAAAATTAGTCAGATTATGACACACTTGCTAATTTTTTCTTCTTAACACGTCGTTACAGAAAAGGCAAGAAAGACGGCAAACATGACTCTAAAGCCGACAGAGAGTCCGAGATCGAAAAGTTAAAATCAAACGCTTCTTTATGGGAGGCGAAGTTTACCGTCACGGACATTTCGCGTCTTGAGTACCGGGAGGCTGCTCGAGCTCTCGCCAAAGCCAACGAGGAGCTCGAGAACCAACAATACAGAGCCGAGAAAGACACCAAAGATATTATTGCTTTTCTCAAGAGGACAGACTTTGAAAAGACTGCCACGGTTAGTCTGCATTCCCATGTGACAGTACATTACGAGACTGGTGCACAAATTAATCCACCCACTGAATTAATTTCCTAATGTATCGCAAGATTGCTGAATTAGAAGAGTTAAGTTATTTTAAGGTATAATTCTCTCTCTTAACAAATCATCTAACTTCAACTTACAGCTCAAAAAACTAATTTGCTGCTTATTAATAACGTATACTGTACTTCAGTTTAGTTCATTGGATAGGATTAGGGATGTAGAATAAGATCATACTTTATAAGTTACTGCTAACAAACAGCCAAAACCTTATAAAATCTTGACTTTTAATAATATTGTTTATTAATACTTATAAAGTAATTGACAGGTAATAAAAAGGCAGTAGTTAATAGTGGGAATTGGCACTTAAAGTATTACCGTATTGTAAATTCTGAAGAAATGTTATTAGAACTTTATAGAATAAAATAATTTAAACATAATTTTAACAAAATGCTGCAAAGAACTAATGTACAATTTAATCCCACAATTTTATGTCCTACTTTTCTGCCTTTCTCTAGATTGCTGCATTAGAAGAGGAACTGAAAAGAGAAAGAGCCAAATCTGCACAAGAGAAAGATTTGTTGGTAAGGACTGAGATACAATCTTAGAGCGGGGAAAATAAGTGATAGCCTACACATGTCACCATTTTTCTCAGAAAACATATTTCTAAAGGTGCGGTTGACTAGAAAATTTTCCCGGATGTTGGTAAAACCAAAGAAATTTATTTATGCACACAAAACAAATCTAATTAGTTTACAAATTTAGTTGTGCATAATATAATAAAAGCACACAGGGAAAAGTATTGAACATCAGAGAGGTGTAAAGGAAGTGAAAGCCCAGACAGCAGCTGAAATCTCTCAGCAACCCTCTGCCCTTTGTCAGTGTAAATTAATATTCGCTCCTTCAATCCAACATCTTCATTATCAGGATGATGAAGATGAAACCAGAGTGGACATTTTAGCAAGACAATGATTCAAAACACAGCCAAGGAAACTTACAAATGGTTTCAGACAAAGAAAATCAAGAATGGCACAGCCAATCACCTGACTTGAATCTAATGTAAATACAAATTAAAGATCAGATTTGACAGATGAGACCCACAGAACCATCAAGATTTTACAACACCAAAAAAAGCCTTTTATGTAAGGTAAATAAATTTCAGTAGTTAAGTATTTTCTCATTGTGTCATTTTATTGTTATTAAACACAACTCATTTTTCAGATTTATTTTATTTTTTTGTTACATTTTTATGTTTGTATTGATTGGGGTTTTCCAAAATTTGGATAAATTCCATGTCAACAGCATCTTTAGAAATATTATTCCCAGGAAACCATATGACGTGTTTAATACTTATTTTCCCTGCTGTTTATTCTTGAAGTGGTTGTCATTTAAGCCCTGCAATTCACCCATTGGCTTGTTCATTTTTATTGACTGGCTGTTGCAGGTGGTTGAATACATGCAGAAGATTGATGCTTTAGAAGAGATGTTTAGGCAGAGGTCAGGTGACTTCCAGAGAATGCAGGGCGAACTCAAAACCATAAAACATTATCGCAAAATAAAAGCCAATCTGGAAGAAGACCTGATCAGTGTAATGCATACCACAGATATCGTTATATAAAGCAATGAAAATAATTAATAATTCCATTAATATAATGTGTGATTTTTTGTTTTTTGTGCTTCTAGATAAGAGAAAAAATGTATGTTGATGGCCGTACACATCAAGAGAGTTTGGCGAGAACTGAATACAAGTTCTACATGGCAAGGGTGAGAAAATATAAATGTGAAGAGAATAATTCTTAAATCTATTAACAAGATTGTATAGATAATGCACTGATATGTCAGAAATAAAAGCAACATTAGATTTGAAACACTTCTGTTATGAACTTTTCAATACGTACACACCTTACATTATTACAAATAGAGTGTTGTTTTAATCATACAACTTACTAATGATTAGAAAAAACATAATCTCAATATAACAAGTTTATATACACTCGTTATATACAGGTTTTCTGCAATAGTAGGTTTCTGTAATTATTAAAATAATCATAAATTCCAATAAATAATTTGTATTTTTGTGTGGTAAATTTAAAGTAAATACTGTAGTGCAAGGGCATAGATTTGCTCTTGACGTACATCCCTAGAGCGTATGTATTGAACAGCACAAATTCTGTTTTGTGCTTTTAAAAATACGAATCAAGGTTTTAAACACTTAATAATACACATAACAATTATTGAAGCACATGCTACAAAAGTCAATTTACATGATTTACTGCCATCTTGTTTTGAGGAGGTCTGAATATACAGAAACTTTGCAAGGCATTTGACGCAATTTAACCGTTTTACCCCTATTATCTATTATATACAGATGAAGTCAGAACTATTGGCCCCCTTTGAATATTTTTTTCTTTTTTAACTATTTTCCAAATTATGTTTAACAGAGCAAGGACATTTTCACAGTATGTCTGATAATATTTTTTCTTCTGGAGAAAGTCCTATTTGTTTTAATGTGGCTATAGAATAAAAGCAGTTTTTAATTTTTTTTAAACACCCTTTTAAGGACAAAATTATTAGCCCCATTAAGCTACATGTTTTCCTGATAGTCTATAGAACAAACCATCGTTATACAATAACTCATTGTTTGTAATACAAGAGCTGTAGTAATTTAATCAAATTACTCAATACTGTGCTCTTTTTTTACAACAGTGTGTATCGTACTAAAATATACACAGCTTACTGTAGAAAAACTAAATTAGTAAAATCTAAAGTTCATCAGTTCATATAGTCATACTACAGTATTAGCATTCTATAACAGAGGTTTAAACACTATAACATATACACTTACATTAACAAAGATGAAAAAATTGTGTAATTAAAGTATTGTTTGTTGTTTGCTAATACCTAATACACTAACAAACATTATTACATGGCTCTTTGGAATACTTGATATTGATTGGGCAATCATGACATTCCAAATATGCTCTTGCCAGATGACAACCGCTCATATATCATTTATATGCTTAACTTTCACGCCATTGTTTTTGTTTGGCGCCACCTTTTGACTGAATAGGCTAATGAATAGGTTAGTGTAGGCTGCTGTAACTGTTTTGTTTCTGTCAGCGTTACTTTTAATTGAAGAGTTAATAGCTGATTACCAATTTAATTTAAAACTTTTATTATATTTTGTCTAATGGTTTAGTTTTTGGGCAAGTAGCTGTGCAATATGTGAAATAATATACATCTAGGTTTTGCAGAATAAAGCCCTTCAGTCTTATACAACTGCTGATAAGGCTTTATTTTGCAAGCCTATATTATCTCTTACTTAACTATAGGAATGTTATTGTGAAGTGTGACCAGTATTTAGTATAAATTACTATAGTATTTTTTAATGTAAGAAATGTTTTTTTAAGAACTTAATGTGTTCCTCCATACAGATTCGTATTGAAAAAGAAGCAGAGCAGAAAATCTCTCAGCTTGCAGAGCAGGCACATTATGAAGCTGTTGAGTGAGCTGATATTCCTTTTATTTCATTAGCAAACTAACTGTTCATATAGGAAATCCCAGAATGTGATTTGTATTTACTGGTGTATATACCACAAACCTTCTGTTTTGACTCCCACAGCCAGCTGGGTGCAGCATCACAAACTATGATCACGGAGAACATCCGACTGAATGAAGGATTGAATTATCATGTGAAAGAGGCCGAGCAACTGAAAAGGATTAATGTAGCCTTGACAGAGAAGAATTCTTCCCTTGCTCTCTTCAAGGTGATAAACTAATAGAAAGCCAGAAGTATTAAAGGGATAGTACACACAAAAAAATATAAATTCCGATCATTCTTAACTCACCTGTCACTTGTCACAAACCTGTTCTAGCTTCTTAGATATTTTGAAAAATGGTGGAACCCGGCAGCCATTGAATTTCATAGTATTTATTTTACCTACTGTGGATGTAAATGATTGCGAAATCAAACATTAATTAAAATATCTTCTCCTCTGTGTAACAAGAAAAATAATAATGAGTAAATAATAGTGAGTAAATAATAATGAGATTAAAAGCATGAAAAGCAAAAAGCTTTTGGGTAAACTATCCCTTTAAGGCAAGACAATGATAGCCCCTTTCACACATACAGACCTTTCTGAAAAATTACCGTCAATTTTCCAGAAAGGTCTGTATGTGTGAACAGGCCCTTTTTGAAAATACCAGTAAATTTGTTCCGCTAATTTTCCCGAAAGAGAAGTTGTAACATTACCAGTAATTTGCCAGAATGCTGCGCTGTGTGAACGCAAAAGGAAGATTGCCAGAAAGAGCCATTTGAAGTGAGACATGTACTACAGCCAATCAGAACATTCAGACGCAATCACAACAGCACTGTTTATGAAAATAAAAGTTGAATATTTTTCCAGACACATTTAGCTGCTAGATGTTAGTCAAATAACATTTCTATGTTCCTTCAGAATACCAAATGTGTACATAATTATAAACAAATATAACCGCAGTTTGTTTAACTTTAACCTCTGCTTCAGTTGTTTGATGCGTGTGCACGTGAAGCAGCCAGTCAGCTGCCAGCACACACATATTATGAACATCTCGACATGCAAAAGTGTTCCTCCATATATTTTTATCGAAGGTCTTTACAATACTTATCCATCCACAGAGTTTGTAAAGTAGTCAAATGATTACAAATACAAGCACAGCCATTTAGAGCTAATTTTTTGGTTAGTGATGTCAAAATTTACAGCGATATTGGGATAAATGTGTGAATGGTCTTTTCCGGAAAAATTCCAGAACGTCCTTGCTTGTGTGAACAGCGCTGTTTTAAATTCACCGGTAAAGTCTTTCTGGAAATGTTCCAGATATTTACTGGTATTACTGTGTAAAAGGGGTTAATGTCATTAAGACCTGAAATGTTTTATATGTAAATGAGATATTTTTAGATTAAAATGGAGGAAATTGTATAGATTTCAGGAACAGAAATCGAAACATCAGAATCAAGTTTAATTGGATCTTGTTTCATTTGTGTTAAAAGTTACAGAGATAGTTCACCCACAAAATGAATATTTACTCAATATTTTCTCACGCTCAACTGGTTCCAAACTCTAACTTATGAGTTTGAACTTATGAGTTTCTTTATTCTGTTGAACAAAAAAGAATATATTTCGAAGAAAGCTGAAAACCTGTAACCATTCATAGTAAGAAAAACAAATACTCAGTCAATGGTCAATGGTTGCAGGTTTACAGCATTTTTCAAAATATCTTATCAAATAAATTTCTCTTATTGTGGTAAGGAAAAGAAAAGTGGTAATTAAAAAAATCTCTGCAGTGATGTACATTGAATCTCCAACTGATTCATTGCAGGAGACGAACGAACTGATGAAAAAGGAGGCCGATTCCCATGTTCAGTCTCAACACAGTGAGATCTCTGAACTAACAGCTAAACTGAGCACACTTGAGCAGGCTCTGGGCATTATGTCTAGAGAGTTTGAGCAGGAAAGAGTAGAGATGGAACGGAGTGCTGGGGTCAACAACACAGAACTTGAGGAGCTGGAAATGCTGCTGGCTGCCCGTGAGAAGGAGCTGAGCAAAGTGAAACAACTAGCGCAAAGCATCATCGAGCAGCGGAGAGAACTGGAGCTCTTCTTCCACGAAGCTCTCAATCATGCGAGGAAGGAAATAAAAGCACAGCAGCAGCACTACAGGTTTGCTAAATACAGCTGAAGTCAAATTATTTTTTCTTTTTCAAATATTTCTCAAATTATGTTTAATAGAGAAAGGGATTATTCACAGTATTTCCTTTTTCTTCTTCTGGAGAAAGTCTTTTTTTTATTTTGGCTAGAATAACAGCAGTTTTGAATTGTTTTAGAATAATATTAAGGTCAATATTATTAATCCCCTTAAGCAATATTTTTTTTTCGATCGTCAACAGAACAAACCATCTTTATACAATGACTTGCCCAATTACCCTAACTTCTCTAGTAAAGCCTTTAAATTGGACTTTAAGCTAAATACTAGTGTCTTGAAAAATCTATTTACATATTATGCATCACGGCAAAGATAAAATAAATCAGTTTTTAGAAATATTATGTTTAGAAAAGTGTTGAAAAAATCTTAAAAGCTTAAAGCTTATAACACCAAATAAATCATTATTAAACAACAAAATTCATTATAAAGAAAGTTCTAAATTCTAAATTTCTAAGTCAGATCCACTGTTGGACGTTGTACACATACATATATATACTTTGTAGTGTGTAATTTAACATAATTGCCTCTATGAGTCGCCAATGGAAATAAAATAAACAGACACAAGAAATTCACGTTTGCCAGACATGAAGTTGGCGCAGACCAATGCACATTCTCATGTTAATTTTATCGTTAGTAAATTCCGACATGAGTGTGAAAACTGTTTTTGTGCGTATGCAGCATTGATACATAAGACCCCTGGTCTCTGTAAATACAGTAAGTGTAGTGAAGTCCCACTACATTCAAGATTTTTAGCTGGCTGAGGCGGCCAAATATGGATCTGATTTCGGTTAGAAAATCAAGAGTGGAGAAGAGATTCTTTCTGATGAGCATTTATTTCTGTCCTGAATATGCAGCTGAGGTATGCACTGGAGATATTGCAAAGAATGTGTGGGTATGTGGTTTGTATAACATAAACGCATTTGCAGAGCATAACCTGCGGCATAAACAGTGAATGGCATTCAGTCCGTACTGGTGTGCGTCATGTAAAAAATGTCCGTGCGGGAAACAATTACTAATTTAGGTTCCTAGGACAGGCTTTCTGACACAGCCGCCCCCAATTATCTGTCAGGATAATTGTACATTTTAAGAAAGTTTGTCTGCCGTGTCAGGAACATTATCCTCTAGGTGCGGAAGGGGAATTAATCGCACAACTGGACGAGTGTAAGTTTTTTCCTTAACTTTAACTCTAACGGTACGAATTTTACCGTCAGCTCCAGGTAACGTTTCAGACACTGTTCCTACAGGCCATAAAGCACGTGGGAGTTGTGGATCAACAATAAGAACTACTTGGCCCACGGTAAGTTCCTTGCCATCCTTCCTCCACTTCTGGCGATCCTGTAAACTTGGGAGATGATGGCGGATGAAGGCAGTCCAGAAATTATCAGCCAACACCTGGCTATGTCTCCATCTGCGTCTGCCGAGCAAGTTGTTGGAATCATACAGAACCTGAGGAAGTGAGGCATCACGTCGGCCCATAAGGAGCAGGTTGGGAGTCACTGGGTCCAAGTCTGCGACGTCAGAGGATATGTAGCCAAGTGGCTTGGAATTCAGAATGCCTTCCACCTCCACTAACAGGGTTTGCAATACTGCCTCTGGCACTGACTGCTCTCGCAGGATGACACGTAAAGCGGACTTCACCGATTTGACCTCACGCTCCCAGGTTCCCCCGAAATGAGGAGCACTTGGTGGGTTAAAGCGAAATCGAATCCTTTGCTCCGCAAGCTGCTCCTGAAGCTTTGGTGCCATGGCATTGAAGGTCTCTCGTAATTCTCGATCCCCTCCAACGAAGTTAGTGCCATTGTCACATAGCAATTCCATGGGCTTGCCTCGTCTTGCGATGAAGCGACGCAGAGAAAGCAGAAATGCATCAGTGTCTAGTTGTTCCAGTAGATCTAGATGCACGCACCTGGTGGTCATACATTTATAGAGGACTCCCCACCTCTTCTCTTGGCGACGACCAACTTTAACCGTGAAGGGGCCAAAGCAATCTACCCCTGTAGAATAGAACGGGGGTTTGTAAAGTTGCAGTCTGCTGGATGGAAGATCAGCCATTTGGGGTGTCTGAGGTTTAGCACGCCAGAACTGACAGTCTCTACATGTGTGCTGATGTTTTCGAATTGCTTCTCTGCCTCTCAATACCCAATACTGGTGGCGCAGTTCAGCTAGGACCCGTTCGGAGCCTGGGTGAAGGAGTCGCTGATCTGTCTCCTTAATTAACAGCTTGGTGACAGGGTGGCCAGGATGCAACACAATTGGGTGGATAGAATCCAAGTCTAGGCTGTCAGTCCGACGTAATCTTCCACCTACTCGGATGAGACCTGTGGCTTCATCAAACTCAGGGGCAAGAGAGATCAAACGACTGTCAGAAGGTAGAGATTGGGCAGTCTTCAGAGCCTTGACCTCGTAGGGGAACGAGTCACTTTGAGCCTGTACCAGGAGGAGTTTCTCAGCTTCAATATAGTCAGCTGCGTCACTAGAGAAGTTATTATCAGCAATAGCCGCCCCGTGCAGGGACCTAACAGTGGCCTGGACAAGTTCTTGCCATGTAGAGAACTGAGTTGGGTCTGGGAGTGAAGGGTTATTCACTGAAATAGTACCAACGAAGGCAGCTTTCTTTAATTCACTGAGTTCTGGTTCTACCGCTAGCTTGGGAATGGATGGCCATTGGTCAACGGATTTAAGGAGAAAGGATGGTCCTGAATTCCATTGGTGAGGGCCTGTTAGCTCCGCTAAAGTTAGACCCCTTGTGATATGGTCAGCCGGGTTGTTGGCCGAATCAACATACCTCCATTCAGCTGTCTCAGTGAGAGTCTGTATTTCAGCTACACGTCCTCCAACAAACACCTTGTAGCGGCAAGACTCTGCGGTCAACCAGTACAGCACAGTTGTTGAGTCAGACCAGAGAGTGACTGAATCGATGGGAAGAGTTAACTCATTTTGTATTACTTGGGCTAACTGGGCGCCGGTCAGTGCTGCACTTAGCTCCAAACGAGGCATGGATAGGCATTTTCTGGGGGCCACTCTCGATCGAGCCAAGACAAAGGTGACGGCAACATGTCCTTGATCATCAGAAGCACGTAAATAAGCCACTGACCCATACGCTCTTTCAGATGCGTCACAAAAGATGTGTAGCTCTCGAGTGACAGGAGGATTATCAGGCCAGACTGGTGTGTATAGTCGAGGGAACTGCAACTGAAGGAGTGTTGGAATTTCTCCTACCCAGGTTAACCACTTATTCCTCAGCTGTGCAGGCTCAATCAGATCATCCCAGCCCAAGTTTTGCTTCCAAAGGTCCTGTATGAGGACTTTAGCCCTTGTAGTGAACGGGATAATAAATCCTAAAGGATCATACTGACTGGCCAATGTCTTGTACATGTTCCTCATAGTAGGCTCCAATGGCTCTGCAGAACGTAAATTGTAACCCAGAGAATCATTGAGACAATTCCACCGTAGGCCAAGAGTGGGTTCTTGCAGGTCTGTACTAGCTTTGGTTAACCATCGTTCACTGTTGGTAGACAAGGCCTCTGCGGGAAGATGCTGGATCGCAGATGGTACATTACAGGCCCATTGTCTTAAATCAAAGCCTCCCTCAGCCAGCAACTGACGCAGTCCATCCACAACGTCCTTAGCTTCATTGGCTGTTGGTGTGCTGTAAAGACAGTTATCAACATAAAAGGAGTTCTCCACTATGTTAACCAACTTAGGCATGTCACCTTTGTGTCCTTGTGCATGGTGTTGGAGGGCAAAGATGGCGCAACATGGACTACAGGTAGTTCCGAAGGGAAGCACCTGCCATTCGTATATATCGGGCTCTCTATCCCTGCACATGTCCCTCCATAGGAAACGAAGCACCTGTTTGTCTTTGGGCAGCAGACGTACCTGGTGGAACATGCCTTTTATGTCACCGCTTACAGCAACAGCATGCTGCCGGAATCTCAGGAGGACTCCCAATAACGATGGTCCCAAAGTTGGTCCAGGCAGTAGCTGACTGTTCAATGACTGTCCTTGATGTTGAAAGGAACAGTTAAAGACAATCCGGTCTTTGTTGTTGTGATGTACAACGTGATGCGGAATATACCAAGACTCGTTACTCTTGTTGGCTTCCTCCGCAGTTATCTTGGCAACATATCCAGCTGCCTCCAACTTCTGGATCTCAGTGCAGTATGCTTTAGCCCTCTCTGGATCCCGTGACAGCCTGCGCTCTGTGCTGCGTAAACTGGGTAGAACTGCATCCTTTTCTGCATGGAGCAAACTCGCAGGTGTCCGTCTCAGCAGGGGTGTAGCGTAGCGTTGAACACCATCCACATTTACTCTGATGGTAGAATCCTGAAGCATGTTGTAAGCTTCCTTATCTTGCTTAGACCTGGTGATTATTTTCTCATTGTACGGAAGGGTGTCAACTTGCCAGAGTCTTTCTACATGATGGATAAGTTCATCACGGGCTGGAGCTGTCATGATGTTAAGACATTGCTGCTTTCCTCGTGAGGACTGCATAGGACTCATCGGGCCTTGGAGACACCATCCGAGTTGCGTGCAGACCGCAATGGGCCCGCCTACTGGGCCTTCGCAGACGGGCTGGATGGGTGTCAGAAGGTGAGGATTATCAGATCCAATAAGGAGCAGTGGCTTTACCCGGTCCACGGGAGGCAGAGGCAGATCCTTCAAGTGTCGATGGGCATTCTGGAGTGCAGTAACTGGGTAGTTGTGCTCTGCTAGGCACAAACCGGTTGCAGTGAATGCGTTGCATATAGCAAACTTTACCATGGGCTTTGTGACAGAGGACACCTCAAAGGAGATTGACCGCCCTTCCAGCTCTGTGTGGCACTGTTGAATTGTCTGTAGGGGAAGCAATTCAGTGGTCCCGGTTAACTTTAGCTGCCGTACTGCTGGCTGTAATACTATTGTCCTCTCTGACCCGTCGTCAAGGACTGCATGAGTTTCCATAGTGCGGTGGCCATGGTGGAGAAGGACCTTAACTACTTTCAACATAACCTTTGGTGAACGGTTAGGTCTGTCGAGGTAAACCCTGGTGGACGGCATGCTCACCATAAGTACAGCCTTGGACGTGTCATTAATAGTGTTATGTAGAACTGTGAGGTGAAGTTCTTTGCAGACCTTACATGGGCGCTTAAGGTTACAGGTCTCTACTGCATGTGTCCTGCCACATCTCCAGCAACGGTTTCCCTCTTTAATCCAAGTGACAATTTGATCCGAGGTCAACTTCTTGAACTGGTCACAAGAGTTGAGGTAATGGTCCCTGTTGTCACAATGGGGGCAGTATGGTTTCAGCTTTGTATTGGGTTTCTGGGCGGCAAATCCAGGGGGAGGTGTGCCCCTCTCATTGGCCAAGAGTACTGGTGTTGCCCGCTCCTTCGGGCGAGTAGACACTGTGACCCTACCATGAGGCTTGGATAGTTCACTCTGGAACAAAGTTGCGGCTCGATTGGAGATGCGTTTTGCTTGAGATTTGATCTCTAACCAGGTGGCTAGATCAGGAAGTGTGTAGGTCCTATCGGTACCTGTTTGGAGAATCCCCCTGCTCAGGCAGTATTCAACAAAACCATCACGATAGGCAGATGGCAGTTTACTTAACAGGCGATCGACATGAGAGCCACACATGAGCTCGTAACCATTCTGGCCCTCAAGTGTCCTTAGCATGCCCACCAACGACTGAACAGATAAGGCAAAGTTATCAAAAGCATTCGCATCACCCATTCTGATTGGTGGAGTGTTCATCATTACACCCAATTCTGACTGGACAAGCTGTCGCGGCTGGCCATACTTGTCTTGAAGAGCCTGTAGTGCAGCTGAATAAGGACGAGGATGATACATGTAGGCTTTGGCCAGCTGCTGAGCACTGGGAAGTTTTAAGTGGCTTAATAAGACATGGTACTTGTATTGCTCACTGAGATGGTTGTGATTAGTCAACAAATTGTCCAACGCTAATTTTAACAGGGCAAAGTCACTCTCGTTACCGCTTTCAAAAACTGGTAACTTAGGCTGTGGGATGCCGTAGGCCGATGCAAACAGTAGCTCTGTACCCATATGTGCAGGGTGACTGTTGTGCATGAATGGTGGTGGCTGCACATAGCTAAGGCTGGTAGGTTGTAAAACTGGTGGCGGGTGGCTGGTGATTGGAGGCTGTAACAGACGTGCATGTGCTGTCACTGGAGGTATTACAGTTTGTGGTACAGTATATGACGTTGGCAGCTGCGGGGTGGCTGTGATAGGCGGTGGTGGCATAGACTGCATGCTTGTATGTAAGGGAAGTGCAGAAGTGGACATGACGGGAGCTCTCAAATGTGGTTGGGATAACACATTTGTTGCAGATAACAAAGTTCGAACTGGCATAGTTATAGGGGCAGTCTGAGATACCTTAGAGACCGGCGATGAGCCTCCTTGTGGCACTGCAGTAAATGGTGCACCTTTAGACTCAGCTGTCAATTGCAGAGGTCTTAATGATGGCTGAGACACCCAGGAGTCATCAGAAATACCCTGCTCTGCATGACAAGTCTGTATTGTTGACGTCACAGCGGGTGACTGAGTAGCGGGCTGCTGGAAAGAGGATGAGAGATGAGATGAACTTATGGCTTGATCGACACATACAGGCTGAGATAGAGACAAATGGTTGCCGGGTGAGCTTGTATGGATAGGAGTGGTCGAACCAGAGTCTTTAACAAGCATAGAGGACACAAGCTTAGCTACCTCAAGCTCAGTTTCTGCTTGTTGCAGCTTACGCTGTCTTTCTAGCTGCTTTGATAAGGTTTCCTTTGCTCTGAGAGCTTCCTCTTGAACTTGCTGGGCTTCTTTAGCTTGTGCCTGTAGCCACTGGTATTCTACATCAGCCAATGAGTCCTCTGCAACCTGCTGACGAAGACTGTCTAACTGCCTTTGTTTAATCTTCTCCTCCAATATAGCAGTCTGAACGCTGGAGAGCTCATGTGGAAGATAAACGCCTGTGGAGGTGACAGATCGCCTACTTGTCCTGGAGTGAGAGCTTACACCGCTATGAGACGTTTTCCTCGAGCTGCTTCTTGACTTACTGGGACAGTGGGAAGAAGCTTTGGGAGGAGGGTCCTCAGTGGGTCGATAGCCAACCTCATAATCGTCCAGGTGAGAAGGGAGATGAGTCTTACGGCGTGGTCTTTCCATTGTCTCTGATGCGTCATCATTTGCTGGATCCATATTGGTGTATTATTGCTCTCCTCCGGCTCGAAGGACCATAAAATGTAGTGAAGTCCCACTACATTCAAGATTTTTAGCTGGCTGAGGCGGCCAAATATGGATCTGATTTCGGTTAGAAAATCAAGAGTGGAGAAGAGATTCTTTCTGATGAGCATTTATTTCTGTCCTGAATATGCAGCTGAGGTATGCACTGGAGATATTGCAAAGAATGTGTGGGTATGTGGTTTGTATAACATAAACGCATTTGCAGAGCATAACCTGCGGCATAAACAGTGAATGGCATTCAGTCCGTACTGGTGTGCGTCATGTAAAAAATGTCCGTGCGGGAAACAATTACTAATTTAGGTTCCTAGGACAGGCTTTCTGACAGTAAGAGATGATGCTAGCTTTAACCACCTTAGCTGTAAAGCTAATGGGTTAACAAGCAAATTCAGAACGAACGTTCGGAAACATTCTGAGCATGAAACATTAGCTATCTTACAATCCAAAAATTAATTAAACTTATGCGCAAAATTGCAATATTGCATAAAACATTTGCAAATAAACAAACAAAAAACCAAAAACTAAACATTTGCAAATAAAGCACTGCGTCCATCCAATGAGGCAAAGAGAACAAAATTGGCTAAAGGATTTTAAGATGACCAAAAACAACTTTTAAGGTGTTTCAAATGTGCATTAAAGCTCTCCAACCGCAGCCATTTTTGTTATCACATGATCTATTAAAATAAAATCACATGACTTTTTTATACGCATGCTGGAATTTATTCAGTAAATGTGATTCCATCATAGTTTATCCACACTTTTTCTTGTGGAAAAACAGTTGATCCCACTCATTTACAGTTTTTTAAAATGTATTTACAGCATACATTTTTTATGTGCATTTTCCAAATTAATGTGGATCTTAGCATATCGATTAAGCATTCATTTGGATTGAAACAGCAATTGGGGTTGACCTGTCCATCAGAAACTGTATTTCCTTTTGAAGCTTACATTAAGATGTGTTAGATGTATTTGTGTGTAGACAGGAAGCTATAAAGTCCTATCGCTGGCGAATGAACGAGGCTCACGCCGGCCGTCTGGAGTTTCCTCGCATACGGACCTTCTCTAATGCCCCAAACAGCACTAATGATGTTCAGACTGAGCTGGAGGATTCTGACAAATGGTTCGAGATTTTTTTATTTAGGTGCAGCTTATTGTAATCAAGAAGATTATAGGTGTGTTGTTTTTCTGTGTTCTTTTCAGGAACAACTTAAAGAGCTCCAATGTGGATATTTCTGATCTAACTTGGGAACAGAAGGAGAGACTGCTCAATCTGCTTTTTGCTAAATTAAATGGCATTAAAACAAGGTATATCAATTTTGAAATATATCAATTATAGTATGGGCGTGCTTAATTTCCAGTCTAAAGGCCATTTTTACATGCACTTTAGACAATAAACATTCAGAGCAACATCCATAAAATTGTACACATAATTTAGACATGATAGGCATCATTTTAAGAAGCTTCAGATCAATTAAATCAAATTTAAATGAAATAGCAAAACCATTGTTTGGTTGGTTGTTTTAGTAATATTAATATTACTAAAATAATACTAATAGGCCTACAATATGTTGGAAAAACGTTTCCTGGTCTGATGAGTCTCAATTTCTGCTGTGACATTCGGATGGTCGGGTCAGAATTTGGCATCAACAACATGAAAGCATGGATCCATCCTGACTATTACCAATTCAGGCTGCTGGTGGTGGTGTAATGGTGTGGGGGTCATTTTCGTGGCACCTATTACTACCAATTGAGCATTGTGTTGACGCCACAGCCTACCTGAGTATTGTTGCTGACCTTGCCCATCCCTTATGACCACAGTGTACTCATCTTCTGATGGCTGCTTCCAGCAGGATAACTTGCCATGTCATAAAGCGCGAATCATCTCAGACTGCTATCATCTCAATATGGAGCAAAATTTCAGGAGAATATTTCTAGTACCTTGTTGAATCTATGCTACAAAGGATTATGGCAGATCTGTAGGCAAAAGGGGGTCCAACCCTGTACTAGTAAGGTGTACCAAATAAAATGTTTGGTTTGTGTGTTTGTGTGTATATTTCAGTAAGTACCTATGACAATGCTTGCTGTCTTTAAAGGTTGCTTTTAGCACCACTATGTGGTAATTGAGGGTAATTGCAACCATAATATAGATTTCAAATTTCTTAGCCTGTATTTCTTTGGAACGATTTTTGCAGTGGTTCTCAAATGCTCATGGATTTTTTTGAGCATACTGTAAAATTTTCAAGGGCTTATTGGTGACAGAAAAACAATATGTATGTATATGTAATATATGTATTATGTTCAATTTAAAAATGTATATACATATATTTTTGTTCTTGACTCCTGGTAGGAAAGCAGCACATCCTCCAGCTCTATCAGCATCTTCCTCTGAGAAGATCCAAGTTAGCAGTGATGCAGGGTAAGGGCAATTTAGAATAATTATACTGCTGTTTTTAAAGATTTTCTTTCATTTAAAATTAAAGTCAAATCATGTTTCCTTCACAGGTCTACAGTGGAGAGTCCCAGCATGACATTTATAACCCAAATGACCATGGCAAATCTGACCTCTGACCCCTGTGTTCTTCCAGCTCTCAAGAGCACATGACTATTCATACAGTATTATCATCAAATATTTCATTTTTAAAACTGGACAACATAAAATATGTCTTTATTTTGTTACTGTTCTACTGAACTGCTTCAACTACATATGGCTTGTTTTTGTTTGTCATATATATGTAGATCATGCTTCATTTTCTTTTTTTGTTCTTGTAAACTAAACTTCCAATAAAGTTTTTTTGTTGTAAAGTTACATAAATATGTATCGTTTCTGATTACTGTAATATTTATTTACACCTTTACTGACTTATCTTTTTAAAATATTCATTTTAATGTAAGTTGTTTGTTTAAAACATTTTATAATGTGTTCCTTTCATTTAAAATTTGGAACGGTATTAACTTGTATCTTATTTATTTCATTACTTATTATTGTTCTTTTATTATTAAGAATTCAATTAATATTAAATCCAATTTAAACTTGTGTGTCTTTTATAAGGTTCAGTATTGGAGAAAATTACTTTTAAAAGTAATGCATTACTTAATTATTTTTATGGTAAGTAATGTGTTACTGTACTTTTGAGTTACTTTTACATTACTTTTATTACCTGGCTAAGGCTTGATCCCTTTCAGAATTTGTTCTTTCTTCTTTTTATTGAGGACATACACCTGCATTTACCTTTAAAAAACACATCAAATTTATTTAGTATAATGTTATCTGAAAACTTCCTGACCGCAGAGCTATACATGCTATATATACAGATTGTTGAAAGTTTAAAGCGGTGTGCTTGCTGCTTTTGTTCTATTTGTCTTTAGTAAAATCACTGTCCATTGAGACAATCCCCTTCTCCTTTTCTTTGATGCGTTCAAAATAATGAACACTTTCTCTCATTGACTGCATGATTCATTGACTACTTTAATTTTAATTCAGCAATTTATTTTTAAAAAGCTAATTAAATTAACAAAAGTAATTCACGTTACATTTTCAAAAAAGTAACTCAACTATTATTAGTTATTTTTAAAAGTAATGCGCTACTTTACTCGTTAACTAGAAAAGTAATATTACTATGTAGCTTGCATTACTTGTAGTACAATACCCCAACATTGCTATGGTTTGGTTTTATACATTTATTTTAATAAAGTGTTTGTATAATCATATGTATATTAATTAAATGGTTTATTAATTCAGTATTATTTCAATAAAATTGAGAAATAATTCATTTAATAAAATAATATTTTATTAGTTCATATGTAATGGCAACAATAATTCATTGTAATGTTTTTGTTTCAGTCTATTTACAATAATTCAATCATGGATTAATTATTTTCATTTGTATATTCATTTAAGTTATCATTGTGTCTTTTGTTCAAGCATTTCCAAAGAAAATCCCCTAGCACTCCCTCACAGCCCCCTGAAAACCCCTATGTTGCACCATCCTCTGTTACGTAAATCTTTGTGTTCTTTGATGTTATTGTGCATTGTAAAATTAAAAGCGCACAACAAAATCAGTGTTGTACAAATATCCAACATTGCGCGTTTCTATTCGTGTAGTTTCATGCGTTCTGCGTTGAATAGCCCTTCCATCAATCCCCTCTGTGCAGTCTCGTTAAAATCCTCATGTGTGCGTGTGAATGTGTTACAGGGGGCGCGCTTGGAAACTCCGCTCGTGTTTTACTGTGTGACTTTCATTTGTAGCAGCAGGCAGGGAGGGAGAAACGCAGACGGGATAGTGCTCGAAATCACCGCCACCCGGAATCGAGTAACTTCCGAGCACTCGCATTCCAAGCAGACTAGGAGCTGCGGGCATGAAATAAGCTACTGCGGGGGACTCGTGCTCGAGCATCCGCGTGCACCGTCGACTTTTTCCCTCGTTCGTTTTCCGTTTTTGAGCGTTTGCAAGACAACTCCACCGCCTCGAAGAAGCACGGGCGGACGAGCCAGGGAAAGCAGAAGTCTCTCAACTCGCCTCGGGCGATCGTTCTGCAGGCATGTCGCAGAAAGAAAGACCCACTTTCTATCGACAGGAGGTCAACAAGACGATTTGGGAGGTCCCCGTGCAGTATCAGAACTTGTCTCCCGTGGGCTCCGGTGCATACGGATCTGTTTGGTAAATATTTCTCTGTTGTTTCGATGGCGGAACGGTGTGTCCCATTCATTCTTACGGGCCCTCACTGCGTTAGCAAACTTGCTAATAAGATCAAAGTCCGCGGTTTGTTATGCAAGATGGAATTCTAGTCGCAAACAAGCCTGCTTAAAAATGAGTGTAATATTGCGGAGTGTTTTAACGATTGCTATTTTCCATTATAACATGCAAAACTTGCAAATGCCACCTCGCGTGCATGAACGCATGCTGGCACGAGCGTCGCTCACGGGCAACGTGAAGCTCGCGTTAAAAGTGTTGCTAGCGACTAGAGACGAATATAGTGCATTACAAAGTTGTCTTCTTTAAAAAACAGATTGCTATCTATTTCTTGAGAACTGATTATTCTGATACAAGAACCACACACGTTTATGTGCCCTACTTAATTTATGCCGTACGTTAGTGTGGTCTTAATGCGGACATCTGGTGGGCTCTGTCCTGAATGAGGTCACCCCTCAGATGATGATGCATCAGGACTGTTTCTTAAATCCAAGGGAGCTGCCGTTTAGTGCGCCTTTAATGCGCAAATTGCTGTCGTTTGTATGTAACCTGATCTGTTTTGAAACGCAGCCAGTGAGTCAGAGTTGCGTGCGATTTGAGGACTGCTGTGTCCTTGATTCATTCACTTAATTTTCACGTTTGCTTGCAGTAACACCCAGGATGAGGTGAAGCAAATCTCGCTGGGATGGTTTTGTGTTATTGTTTTAATCTCGTGATTGATTCCTGGCGATGAGGAAGTTTGTTGCTCATTCTGTGCTAATGTTTTCTGACACACTTGGCTTATGATTCAGTCAGTAATTTTATTACAATTAACAAAGATTTCCAGGTTAATGAGTTACTTATATTATCAGTTTATTAGTCACCTTTTTATAAATGTCTGAAAAATTATAAGGCCGCAGCCAGCCTGATGAAAATGTGTTTCTTTTTTCTTAAAAAGTGCAAATTTTCTATTTAATCATGAGGTTCAAATACTGCTTTTTAAGAGCTTTATTGCTGGATTAGCTTGTCATCATAACCACACTTGATATACCAAAACGTTTCCTAAAGATTTAGAAAAAGAAATAATATATTCAAAAAAAGCAATTCTTATTTTTTAAAATACAAATTTATTACATCATATATCATTAGAAGAAAATAGAAATCTGTTAAATTTCTTAAACTTAAATAAAAGTGTAACCTATTGTGATTTATTAGGCACATAACAAACTGGCCAGTACATTAAACTTTCCTAAGTCAGAATTTGGGAACCAGAATTTGGCACGATGTAACTTCAGAATGGGAAGTAAGGTTGTGTGAAAATTCGTTGTCGCAAATTCTGTACCCGACAGACAACACAGGATTGCACTTGATTTTAAAGCCTTTTTGATATTTTTACAATTTATTATGGCATAGTATTCAAAATAGGAAAAATGAGCTCATGTATGGAACAAATTCTGGACCCTTTTTTTCATTGAGGGGTGGGTCTTTTGAACCACCCTAACCCCCCCTGGCTATGGGCCAGATTATATTTACACTTAAACTAGCTGCAGAATTCCAGACTTATCAGTCTTAATGATGTTTTGCCCTCATAGGCGCCACTTTGTTGATATCACACGAATATGTATGCATGTATGTGTGGGATGTTGTCTATAGACTAATATTTACTTTTTATCAAACTTTAGTAAAGCGCTTCAAGCAACAATTCTGTTCTTCTTGATAAAAAAAAAACAACAACTCAAAAGTGTATAAACATCTCCTGAATGGTCACATGTATGTCTGCAAAATCTGTTTTAAAAGTTTGTTTAGCCTTGAAAAGTCTTGATAAAAGTCTTATTAACTTATTATCTGATAAAAAGGTATTTATTAACAGTCCTAATCAATAACATCTTAAAAAAATTATTCTAAATGTCTGTCTATTTTACTTCTGACAGGGGAAGTTTCCTAGATGTACTGCAGAAGAGCAATTATTAACTCTAAAAGCGTCTTCCAGATGTAAACAAACAATAGACAGATGTCTCTGTGATGCATGTACTATCATGACTAGGCATGGGCCGGTATATGATTCTAACGGTATGATATCCTTGGAAAATAATATCACGGTTTAACGGTATTGTTATCACTGCTTTAAAATATATTAATTTTAAATATCTGGGTCAAAAACTAAATCTTTTTCCCCCTTTGAACACAATATATTTTATTTTAGGAAACAGTTATAATATTTTAAAACGGTAAACATGTCAGGCTAAATCATTCAAATGAATCATTGACTTCTGTCTTCATTAGATTTCATTACAATTGTAAACGACATCTTTGGATATCTTTTACTGTGAAATAACGTAAAATCTTACACGTACCTTAGGAGCTGGATAGCAGAAAATTTTACCGCGGTATGTAGGGCTGTATGGTTTGGGGAAAATATCTAATTGTGATTATTCTGACAGATATTGCAAATGGAATTTAAATCTATAGTCAAGATTCTGCTCTATAATCTGTATCTTAGCTTACTGCAGTGAGTGTTAGTGAAAAAAAGAAACTGAAAAGATATTAACTTTAACATTTACTAAATTGAGTGTCATAGGCAAAACTGTCAGTTGACTTTTGCAAGACACTCCTCATGCCTGCCTGTGGTGCTTTTTTTAGGTGCAGGTTGTTGTCTTTTCTCATGATGTGGCAACAATTCTGCAACAGCTCTTACAAATTACCTCTGAATCCCACTCGTCTGTGCTTTCCTGTTTGTTTTTTTATTGTTGGTATTCCACTTAGTCCGGTTGCGCAAATGTAATACATATGTAATATCGCTGCCGAAATATTTAGCTAATTGCAACATTTCTAATCGCGATTGTGATTCAATTTCGATTAACCACACAGCCCTAAAGGTGGTATACCTTAAAGTTATCTTCCCATGCCTAATCATGATTTTGGTTTTAGAAAACAAAATCCACAAGAAGCATGTTCGGCAGAAGCAGCCTTTGCTATATTTCATTAATTTGACTTGAAACGAACTTCTCAACAGTTCACAAAAGAGCCCGACCCGCCATCACACCGTACACATATAAGGGTCTGAAATGGGGTATTCGCACACAGACTTTTAATTTCAGTCAGATAGCCCCAGGGCTTCCAGTGAATTGTCATCCCACACAAAATCATCGCACTTTAAAAAAAAAACAGTGATCTTCATTGCCTGATCGAGATACAAAATAAAGTGGGTATCAGACTAAACAAGAAGCACTGCATTAAATTCTATTTTCTATTACTACACTACTTTCAATGGAGTTTAAAAAAAGATAAAAAAAATATTGCTTAGATTTACTCATTTTTTCGAAGTTAAGTGGTTATAAATATTGTTTGGGCTGAATTTAACCAAATTAGGTTGAACATTACTAACTTTAATTTGTTTGTTTAAATTAATTATAGTTATAATTAATTATCATTTTTTTGTAATAATTTTGCAGACAGTATATTTTCACTGTGCGCTAGCCTTCTGCTAATTATGACGCCTGCATTTAAACAGTCTTTTATCTCTTTTTATGCTTTAACAACCAAGTGCATGCTTAAGTCTATTTAACTGAGTATATTTGAATTACATTACAACATCGATGCTGCAAAAGGAACCGTATGAAACTGAAAATAGTCGCATAAACCTTTTACCGGAAGTTCTTCATTGGCTGAAAAACACTAGCTGTGCATATAGCCCAGTCATTAAGAAGAGCTTTGGGTAAAATATTTATCTTCAAATAAAAAAGAGGTAATACATTTCCCATATCAGCCCAATTTTAAATGTGTACGGTTTTATTTTGTCCGGTGAACAAAAACAGTTTTTTTGCTCTATTTTGCAAATGAAGTTTCAAGAAATGTAACACAGCTAATAAAGTAATAAAGTTATTGTGAACTTTCAACTGTTTCTGTGAAACTGCTCTATATTCAGCCTCTGCCAGCATTAATGGCACTAAATGGTACTGTAAAATGATACTGTTTCTAACATTTTTCCCTATGAATGTGCCACATAAATTTTTAGCGCTATCAATCTACATATCGATGGCTTATGGTTACCTTTACTTTTAAAACTTGGAAAAAGTATTTTTAGCTGGCACAGAAATTCAGTTTTCGAACATGTGTTGTGTTTGTAAACATGTTAAAAATGAATTGAAATGATGTGGCTTTGGTTTTATCTAGTGGTGTTTGTGCACACATCTTTGGTTTCTCCCTCAAACTCAAAACAAGTGTTGCCTCACTCCTTAATGTTTGCAAATGATTTTCAGAAAGGTCTCTGCGATATTAAACAGACAGGTGTTTGAAGGCCAGGCTCATTTTCTAAATTACTTCTACTCAGGCCAGACAGGTTGTTTATGCACCAAAGTGACTGTTAGAAGTTGGGATGCTAGGCAACAGTGCTATCTAGATTATATTTCATGGGCCCTCTTATTGTGTCTGTGTAATTGAATATCAGATGAACAGATTGCGCTGGGTTTGAAGTGCCAGGCTCATCTCTCAGTCTATGCTGCATATTCAAAAAAAAGAAGAAAAAAAAAGAGCAGCACTGCAAATTTAATTGATAAGATCTGTTAGGTCTTTCAGTCAAGTTATAAAATATCCTGAGGGTCTCTAAAATGTTTTATCATGACCTTCTTTTTTTGAGTCTATACATAGCTTGTGAAGCTGATCTACTTGTTTATTTATTTAAATAAATAAATATAGATATTTATTCAGTTTTTCTATTAAGTTTAGTAATAATATTGATTAATATGCAAATGTATATGATTTATTTTTGTAAATTATAGTGTTTGTAAAGTAATATTGTTTTATCTGCATTTTAGTAAATGTATTATATAAGTGACTTGCTTTGTTTACCAAACAGTTGTTCTAATTTGATTTGCTTTGTAAATCTTAAGTTAAAAAGTCTTCATCTTCTATACTCTCAAATTCAATCCTCCAATCTTTACAAACATGTTACAGTGCCAAATGCAAATTATGAAATAGTTCATCATTGAAAGGTGCTTTGGAGTTTGGTTGCAAAACTCTAGTTCCTTTTCTAAACATTGGTTGTTGTGTGTTTGAGGAAGTGAGAGTCTGACAAGTTTTTTTGTTTGTCTGAAATGTATGGCAAGTGAACTCAGTGCCTTCAATTGTCTTTAGCTTTGGTCCTGTTGGAGCATGTTTGAGTTTCAGTTGTGCAACAAAGTGAAGTGTGACACCATGTTTGAATCATGTGTTTCAGCTCTGCGTTTGATGCAAAGACAGGATTTAAAGTTGCTGTGAAGAAGCTCTCGAGGCCATTTCAGTCCATCATCCATGCCAAGCGGACCTACAGGGAGCTGAGGCTACTCAAGCACATGAGACATGAGAATGTGAGTTTGCTTCGCAGGCCTTATGGAAACGAGTATTGTTTGGCTGCTGGAATAGATGAAGTATTAGTTTGTCAAAATGATAAACTTCCTCACACTCATGATGTTAATCCCAAAACAGTTTTTCTCTGTTTCATTGAACACAAAATCAAAATGTCACAACTATTTGGCAATCGAGAATATCTGATTTATTTGGATGTTTAGTGTTTTCTGTGATTAGACAAAGTAAATTCACCTTGAAAAGTTTTTTGGTGATCAGAATAATATAGCAGGTTGAAAATAGGATATTTAAAGGGATAGTTCATCCAAAACTTTAAATTCTGTCATCATTTACTCAACTAGGGCCACCACTAACAATTATATTTATATCAATTAATCTACCGACGGTTTTCCCAAACCTGTCCTGAAAAAGTCCCATTGACTTAATATTGGGCCAAACTTGGTGACCTTAAAACTTTTTGCCAGACTGTCATACAGACTTATGTTTTGGCTCATTTAACTCAGACTACCAATCTGTCAACCACTGAATACCTTTCAACTTATTTGCCACACCCTAGCAACCGTTTACGGCACCTTAGCAACTGTCCCATAACTGTCCCTTCCATTATAAACACTGCCATTGACTTTACATTGGACATACTCATAACAAACCAATTCATGCTAACAATATACCAATCCTTACAGGAACATACTAACAACATACTAATAATAATAGCAATATTCCAATCAAACTAGCAACATGCTAATTCATAATAAATGCATGCTAACGACATGCTAGTTTATACTAGAAACATGCTAGCAGCATGCTAATTCATATTAGAACCATGCTAAAAACATGCTAATTTATGCTAGAAACATGTCAGCAACATGCTAATTCATACTAGAATTATGCTAATTTATTTTACTGCCTAGCAACTACTCGGAACACCTGAGCAACCGCTTAGCAACCACTTTAGCAAATGCCTTAGCAACTGCCTAGCAACACCTTAGCAACCGCCTAGCAACACCTTAGCAACCACTTAGAACCCCCTTATCAATAGCCTAACTAGAAACATGCTAACCTATATGTAGTTATAACTGTTTCACACTTAACAATTACTTCAATTATTAAAACTTTAAATGGCTTCACACTTTCAGACAAGGCTTTCTTAACTAATAATAGTTTGTACTATGTAAAAGTACTAATCTAAACAAGCCATTGACAAGATGAATAAAATAATTAAAACAGTAAAAAAAAAAAGAAGAGGGTGTCTGCAGGGTCTTAAAGTTGATAAATCCATCTAGAGACATTTAAAGGCCTTAAAAAATTAAAGTCTTAAATGCTATTTAACAAGGTATTACATTTTGTATCAGTGTGTTAAAGTTTGCCTAAATGTAATCTTTAAATACTGGGATACTGTGTAGTTTTTCTGAAATTCATAAAATCCTGCTAAATTTGACACCACGCTGCTTTGTTGTCAAACAAGGGAAACACTGTTATTACTGCTGTTCTATAGGAGCCACCTGCTGGTTTAGCATTTTTATTCATAATATGAATAGATGAATTACCATGTTTGTGAACAATGGGAGCGCTAGCATTTACAGCGAGGAAATGACATCCGATGCGGAACAGAGTTTGTTGTTGTTTTAGAAATAAGTTATAATGATTATATATTATTTACATAATGCTTTCAGCGTATTATAACAGCTTGTTACCCAGTGATAAGCACAGTGATTCTGCAAAATTAACGTTAAAGTGAGCGGCGTTCGTCTGACAGGTCCATTTGCAATGAGCACCCTCCTAAAGAACATTGGATAGGATGAAATGGCCAACCATCCAGCCCCAAATATACAATCTCATTGAAACTCCTTGTGTTTTAACAAGAGAGAAGTTAAAGGCCAACAAGTGTTTAAATAAAAAAATATGGGATATTTTGAACATTGCTTGAAAACAGTTACCATTGACTCCCATAGTATTTGTTTAATCTATAATGGAAGTCAATGGATTACAGGTTTTCAGCTTTCTTCAAAAAATCTTCTTCAGTGTTCCACAGAATAAAGACACTTATAAAGATTAGGAACCACTTAAGTCAAATTAAATCACTTTTATTGTCACATCATCAGCAGCACATGTGCTATGAAGAGTGAAAAGCTTAGGTGCTGACTCCAAACAGTACAAAATACAGATGCAAATACAACAACATTAAGGGTGAGTAAATAATGCGTAGATTCAAATTTTTGCGCAAACTGTCCCTTTAATATTCTATTGAAGTGGAGAATGAGCTGCAGTTTTAAATTTCTGTTCGTATATTCTCAATTCAATGACCAAAACTTATTTATAGTACTTATTTTGGTTCATTATTGTTTTGTTGAGATATTTGATGGTACAATAATATATTTATGTAGTAGTTATGATACATTTAAGAGTTGTTTACCACATATTAAGCACAGATTATGTAAAAGGTTTACTCTGTTTTTAAAGATGTCTGTTGGTTGAATATTGTTAAATAATTGAATATTGGTTGAATATTGAATTAAGTTGTTTTCTTCAGGGCAATCAAACCTTTTCACATCCTATTCATTATTGTTCACATGGAAAGTGAAGAAAACCTTTACCGTTTTTCCTGTTATTTTCTTTGTTTAGAAATTTTAAGAAACCAAAATCTAAATCTGTTTTGGGAGAGGGGTCAACAGGTCCTATTATGTTTTTTTCTTTTTGGTTTATTCTTTGGTTTAGTCTGAGAGGGAATTTCAGCTGTTGTAATTGTTGGTTTTCCCTGTCAGCTTATGTGACAAACTAATGCAAGTCTGTTCATGCTGTGCTAAGTGATCCTGATTTGTGTTCTTTGCACTTTGTGCTTGCAGGTGATCGGCTTGCTGGATGTTTTTACACCTGCCACAAGTCTGAAGGAGTTTAATGATGTGTGAGTCAGACAGTTACTTCCTCTCTCTGAGATGTTATTCACTAAACTTGATTAAAATCAGTTTTTTTCCCCCTTCTTTTTATGATTGACGCAGTACTTTATGCATGTGTTGATGGTGAACGCATGTATCTGTCTGTATGTTTGTGGTTTTAAGAAATGTATTCAAGCCAAAAGTAATGGCACAAATATTCTTATTTAACATCAATTATGTTCTTTCAGTGAATTTTGTTGTAAATTATAAACATTCTTTCTATTTATTAAGAGTTCTGAATTATTGTTGCATTTGTCATAAAAGGGATAAGAATAGAATAGTGTTAAACAATTAATCACAAATAATTACATACAAAATAAAAATTTGACATTTACGTAGTAATATTGTGCACTGTGCATATTTATTATGTGTATGTAAATGTACACAACCATCTATACAGGTGTAGAAAATGTTCACAATCATTTTTTTTTTTTAGTTTTACCATAAAACTGGATAAATATTAATTTTGTTCAAATATTTATATGGAAGTATAAACGTGTCTCTGTGTGCATTTATATATACTTAATAAATATACACTGTACACTAGGACTGCTCGATATAGATAATCTAACATTGCAATAATTTTTTAATTCGGTGATGTATATTGAGATATGAATACAATTTCATCAGATTAGTTGAATAACTATTTGGGGAAAAAGTGATCATTTTAGATGATTCTGTAGGGGAGTATATATGCTTAAAATATAAGAAACAATCTACAAGCATAGACAAATTTAATAAAGAAAAATATACAAATCATGTAAACAGTGTTTTATTGTTTTACGATGAGTCGATCTGAAATCAGATGTTCAGTAATTGAATAATCAAATGTAAAATAATACTGCATAGTCTTCGTTTTATAAACAATTCACTCGTTATTAATTTGTCAAAGCTACAAACGGTACAATTCCTTAGGTCTGAATGCTTTTAAAAACTTCACACAGTCACAGGCCTAAAAAACAAAACACTTGTGTAATGGGATTTATAATCCAGACTCAACATTGCGTATCCTCTCAGTGTGACTATTGCGAATGATCACATTGCGATATCAATGCTGAAAAGATTTATTGAGCAGCCCTAGTACACACGCATATATTACATAAATATAAACATTTATTTTGCACAGAATTGATTGTTAAACAGGGAGTATATAGAAAATGCTCAACAAAAGAGATCTATCATTTTTACAGACTCTAAATCATATCTCCAAGTTATGGAATCTTCAAAGAATGGTCATTCTTTGATTGATAATATTTTAACTAAGGTTCACCAATTACAAAATCAGTTTAATCACATCATTTTTTGCTGGGCTCCAGGACATGTCGGGCTTTCAGGAAATGAGCGAGCTGATGCAGCTGCTAAAGACGCTTTGAAGCAAGTGGTAAACAAATGCCAAATTTCTTCATCAGAGATGAAACCTTTTATCAACATTTACATTTTAAACAAATGGCAAAAGGAATGGGATGCATTGGAAAATAATAAATTACATGAAACCCAACCTGAAATCTCACACAGAATTTTAAGACATTTTAAGAATAGATTTGATCAAGTAGTTTTTACCAGGTGTCATAGTGAGCATACAAGAATAACACATGGTTTTTTTGCTCCAAGGTGAAAACATTACTCTGCAAAACTCCCCTTACTATAGAACACATTTTACTGGATTGTCCTGCTTTTGATGATTCCAGAAGATATTTTATGAAATGAACTCTAAGGACATTTTTTACAAAGTGAAACCAGAGAAGATTTTAGAATTTTTATCATGCACGAACACTAAAAATCTTATTTAATTTATGTATTCATTTGTTTGTTGATTTTAAATTGTATATTTATTGTTGAAAGGTTCCTGCCGTGAAAATAGCATTTGTTGCGGATGTGGCTTTAATTAAAAAACACATTTGATTGTTAAACAGTATTAGAATAATAATTTTTAAAAATGATAATAGAAATGTTTGAACCGCTAATTAAAAAGATTTTTGAAGGAACACTGACTGGATAAGTGTTAAATATATCTATATATGTATAATTTTACAATATTACTGTTTTTGCTGTGTTTCAATGCAGCTGTGGTAAGCAAAATGAGACTTCTGTTATGCTGAAATGAATTCAAAAACTATTTATTACACCTAGCAAACTGAAGTGGTTACAACAACCAAAAATAGAAGGATGTGCAAGCCAACTGAAGGTGTGACATGATGGCAGACACATCAGAGGCTTCTTTGTAAACAACCGCGTTGCTTAAATGAGACCAATTTATTTTTGATGAATCGTGACACGTCCTTTAGTACTGCTTCATTATCTTCACTTTGTATATTTAATCCTTATGTCTTGCGTATTAAACCAAAATGCATTATTCATCCTGTGCTCTTTAGTAGGTGATTATAATGTTTTTAAGCTTTCAAGGTTTTATGGAGCTTCGGGTTTCTGCAAATGCTGAGTGTTTTGTGCTGCCTGGCTCCAGCCTAGCAGCGGTAGGTTAGTGGGGAATGCTAAGGATACAGCCAGGTTGTAAAACCAGATGCGGCAGTGACTTAACATCGATTTTGCTGCCAAAAATAGACATGACGCACAGTGATGTATGAAGGGCATCTGTCCTTCTTCCGCTGCTGAAGCTAACAGAAGTGTTTTTGTCAGGGAATATAGGTACATTAAGGTGGCACAGTATATGTGTCCTAGTCCACTGATATTGCCACCTTTGGTAATTATAAGCAAAGAAGGCTCATTACTTATGTAAGTCAGGGTAGGTTATTTGTAGGGGAGCCAGGATACAGACTGTTTGTATCATGGTTTTGGGGTCATGGTTTCAGAACGGTTGGGTGTACAACATTGTTAGATAAAGAAAACAATCAATTTACAAGCAAAAAGCACAAATTAATACAATATAGAAAAATAACATTAAAATAAAGTGTGCTTCTCTGGTATTTTTTGGTATATAACAGGAGTTTGAAGTAAAGAAACTGTATAATATAATCCAGTATTATTCGCAGGAGTTACAATCTAAAATATAATATAGTCCAGTATAACACTGTATGGCGTATAGTGGTCCCTTGTTATTTGCAGGAGTTACAATCCAAAAATAATCCGCAATTGGTAAAATCCGCCAAGTAGTCAACTTTATTTTTTACAATTATTATAGATGTTTTAAGGCTGTAAAACCCCTCTCTACACACATAATACACTGTTCTCAGACAGACATTATTATTTTCACACTTTTCTCTCGTTTAAATCCTCTCAAAGTTCAAACCTTCGTAAAAAAATAAGTCCAGTATTATAGAATGAATATAACCAAAGATCAAAACCGTTTGATCTTCATTTGTTTATGTGTAATGCCGTCCTACAGCAGCACAACTTCTACCTTCCTTTAGCATGTCCTAAAGCTCAACTTTTTGTGTGATGGTTAGCATCTTCCTCTAGCTTTTGGGTGCTACTGCAAGTGCCTTTGAAAGTGCTGAGTGTTTCGTTGTGGGTTGAAAATTTGCAAACATACAGTACAGCACTTGAGTCACACTGCTGTTGATCAAAGATTTATGTGAATTTGCCAAGCTGAACGCATTCTGTACTGTACAGCAGACACTGCACAGAGTAGAATGATTGACAGTAGTCTACAGCCAGTCGGGAAGCAGAACACAATGTGCTGTAGAATTACATTTAAATTATTTTACATATACATTTATTTTATTTACAGTCAAATTAAAATGAAGGTTAAAGTTTATTGAAGTTACAACAGCTATTTTGTCAATTTGTTTTCACTTCAAGATTCTACACACTGAGGAAACTTTTTGATGCCTGTGTAGGGATGCTCAAAAAAAAAACGATTAACCGTCAACTGAAAAGGTGCGTTTGTAACCGATTAATGGTATCCGTTAAACAATTAAAAAATATAATTTTACATATTTTTTGTTTGGATGCAGGGGCCGATTGAATGCATTTCTTTTTTTGCGTTAAGAGGGGCATCATTTGAATGGTTTACTAACAGCTGCAAGTGTTTTGCACTCGGCTCATCCCAGAGCTGCAGTTTGTGTTGTCAAGACAACTACAGAGAATAGATGTAGGAGAGACTGCTCGCTGTTTCAAGTTATCCAGAGCTGTATGAATTTACAAATCTTGAATATCACAATATTATTAAATAATACAATTGTAACAACATAGATAGAAACACTCTTGAGCTCAATACCCAGCTGATTCAGTCGTTTCATAGTGACAAAAAAGAGGGCCGCGCTAAAAGGCAGTGAGGTGTGCTTCGCGTTTTTGGAACGGAAAAGCACGTTTGCTGTGATCGGCCCCTTGTTCAACTGCACGACATTTGTAAACTTGCGGGATGATAACGTATGACCACACGTGCCTTCTGACATATTTGCCAAAGAAGCAAAGTGGAAGGAGAATATTGCTGTTTGATAGAGATGAGTTGATGCCAAACCTGCGCTGATGCTGATCGCCTCCTGGATCTGCGTCATAAACACAACAAATAGGCTTTACTTTTTATTTTACAGCTTGTAAAGCATGTATGCAAATTAATGCAATATCATATTTAAACAACAGTCAAAGCAATAAGTCTTGTCCTTGTCTTTCATCACGAAGCGCGCACACTTGAACCGTGAGTGAGAGAGGAAACCATATAGCAAGAAATAATCTTTAAAATAAAGATTTCTATTAAAAATGTAAAAAGGTTTTGTGATATATTAATAACAGCGGGGCATTAAATTAATGCATATTTTTTGTGGAGCGAGCGAATTGAGGAAGTCTGCTATTTTTATTTGACGGAAGAAAAAAACATATGATTGAAAAAAAACAAAACAACCAATGCCGGTTCTTAAAAAGAATCAGTCAGTGTTTTCGTTTTGTAATCTAAATGAATCATTTAAGTGGAAAAAAATTCAGGGCAGGTCTATTTATTTTATTCATTTATTTAGTTTATTCAGTTTTTTTCTATGCTATCGGAAACACTGCAGGTGTTGTTATGTTCTGTTATTAATATGCTAGCATGTTAAAATAAATCAGCATTTTAAAATGTAATATTTAATGTGTCAGACACAATAGACACGTCAATTTGTTTTAAAAATGTTTATAATAATTTAATAGTAATCTGACCAGCTAACCGTTAATAAGCGATTAACGGGCGGTTGTCAGTTAGCAACATTAACCGAAATGAGCACCCCAATGCGTGTGTTCTAAGGCATAACCAACCAAATGGTCATCTTGTCAGGCATGTTCACATAATTATTTTTGCGAGTTATAAGGAGTTTTGCCATTTAGAAACAAAACTAAATTGTTGTAATATTCATTCACCTGTTCAGATAAGGCACTTCTCAAATATTTAGCATGATTACTCTTCGAGCTTTTGTGTTCAGCGTTTAAATAACAGAAGCTTAAATGAATTCAAACATGGATGGTTGCGTATATTGTGTGCTTTTGGTCCCATGTGGACTCACACACTGTCCAACCTGGTTAAAAATAATGCTGCAAATGACTGAACTTAAGGCACTCTGAGTTTACATAAGTGATTTAGTGTAAATGAAGTTATTTAAATTTATTTATTATGTTAATCAGTGTAGTATGATAGCAAATGTATGTACATTTTAGTATGGTAATAATATGTATATGGAAATTGATGTTTGGTCATGGTGGCGTATGTCTGCTATGCTGCTGCTTTGATAATTATGGCAGAGGAAGTAATGAGACTTGCTACTGCCAGTATATTTACTGACATGCAGTATGAGAATGTAATGTGCTGCTGCAAACAAAATACATATGTAACCCCCCGTAGCAGATCTAAACAGGTGGTGAAGGGTCTTTGAAAAAACGCATTGCACATGCTAGTGTAAAACAATACTGAGGCATTTAAAATGCAGAGGAGCAAGCTCATTGGCTGCTGAGTGGACTGCAAGCAATCTCCTGTGCCATGTAGTTCAGCCTTTGCCTGCGTATTTTCATGACGGAAACAAGTATGCATTGGAAAGATGCAAAATGTTTATTTTGTACATTTATTGCAAAACCAAAAATAACAAAACAATTTTCATATGCACTTTGAACCTGGGAGGTTGTGCTGAACGATTACATTTTATAATGATTATTGTGGCATCCCTAGTGATTTAACTCGAAAGCATTTTTTGATATGCTGGATTAAAGTGTCCACATCTCAACAGCACTCATGTATGTTGTCAAATTTATTCATGTATAATATAAATAAGTCTTTATCTGAGAAAGGCAAGGAAAAAAAAATGTTGGTTCAGACATTACAAGGCTGTTCAACCTGTCTGTCAAGATGTGGATTTGCATACCTCCGTGTACCCTGTTCATACAGAAAGGTCACTTCATCAGCGCACTCCCACTATCCAGACTGGCAGAGCGCATGTCCACCAAAGCAGCTGAAAATGCCTGTGTTCTTCCAGAAATGCTTTTGCTTAGCTCTTTTTCTGTTTAACTCTGAGTTAAACACACTCCAAAGGCCAACTCATTTAAAAACTGCTGGGCAGACAGCATTTTACATGAAACGGATGCTCACCACCTTATCATGCTGTTGGACTTCTAATAAGCAGCGTGGTCATTGAAAACAAATATGTTGTTTCTGATGTCCCGAGAAAAAGCGCTTTGGGGGACACTTATTATTACATTACTGCTGTAATATTAATCGTGTTGGACTGTAGTGTTTTCCTTTAAATTTTTTTTAAGGGTTCAGACTTTTTTTTCTTGATATTTGGAGTGATTTAGAATTATAGTTTTGGAGATTTTTTTGACTTTAAGACCCAACTAACTTATGCCATTCTTCAGCTCACTAGACATGGGCCGGTATTGGATTCTGACAGTTTGATAGTCTTAGAAATATCACTGTTTCAAGATACCACAGTATTGCGATAACTGCTCTTAAAAATAGGTTCTTTTTTGAATGTCTATGTAAAAAATAAAACTTTTTTTCCCTTTTTGAACACATATATTATAAATATATGTTATATTATATAAATATTGTAAATATTTTATTTTATGAAGCATTACAAGTATTTTTGCACAGTAAACATGACAGGATAATGACAGAATAATTCAAGTAAATCCTTAGTTTCAAAAACACATTTTCCTTTACAACTTTGGAAAGGCATTTTTGGAGAGATCTTTCTTTTCTTTGGATATAAAGTAAAGCCACTGCACTTAAGCAGTGCATAAGCAATTTGTTTTTTATGGGCTGACCAGTAGATTTTGATGCGGATATTTCTTTTTCTGGTGGAGATACTGTTACCATAAAAACTAAATAAATGCTTTTTTATACTCCCATAAAAAAAATAAAAAAAAACGTTCATATATATTGTACGAATGATATAACTAAAAATGTAAGTGGTTTTGACTTTTCCAAATCACAGAAAACCTTTAAACCGGTTATCGTCCCATGCCTACAGCTGACTTTCTTTCTTTTCTTTTAAAATTTTTTTTTTATTAGCCTTTAAACCATCCTCCTAACTCTGAGTTTGGGCAAGGTGGACACATCCTCTTTCAGAGACTGATTCTTAACATTTACAGTTGACTGGAATTTCCCAATGTTCACCCTAATGGTGGAAATGGCATTTTCAGAGTTTTTTCTTGCAGCTTTGTAAAGCTCAACAACCTTTTGCCACAAATCGCAACTCTGTTCTCTGCGTTCATCTATTGAGATAAAAGACTTAATGAATTTGGCCAGGATATTTCTTTGTCTGTAAAGCCCTGAGAAACAGTTTGTTGTAATAGTTGAACAATTTTCTGTTTCTCGTCACTTAGATGTACTTAATTTAAGCAAACCAATACATTTAACAAAAATATTGATATTTTTGATTGTGTGCAGACATTATTTATTCACCGAGGAATTCAATATTAGTGGTGGCCAGTGTAGAAGCATGTTTGACTTTTGTTGTTGTCTATAATCTGTGTTTTTCTCCTAAATCGTTGGGGGTTGGATGTATTTGTTGATGATCTATAATGCTGAGAGCATGTCTATTGGGTGGAGAGTGTTTCTGGGATTAAGTAGGGCTTATTTTAAGCTCTGCTGTGTGCCGCAGCACAGTGCCTCAGTTTGACCTGAAGCTCCACCCTCTGGCTGAGAGTCAGTTCTGCCGGAGTTTAGACTGCAGTAACATGAGCTGATGGGTCAAGATCAAGATTATGATTGTTGATGTGCTTGAATATACTATGACAATGTGACCAGGTGCAGTGGTCTAAATATGGTCTCACATTAGTAAAATCAAAGGATGAATTCTTAAAATGTAACTTTGTTAACCTGCTTCTGTTACTAGTCGAGCAATTAAGTATGGTGGTACTTTTTAAAGAAAACATTGTATATTTATTTGTTCAAAAAAGGTCCAAGGTGTGTAAGTTTTCAATGCTTTTGAAGAAATTAAATACTGTCAATGTGTATATGTATTTTTAGTTGTGAAATGTACATTTTCCAAAGTCTTTCAACTAAAAATTCTCTTCAGGTTTACATTTTTTTAGTCATCTAAAATTGCATTTAGTTACTATGTAATTTTTAGATTCATCCTCTACAATCTGAGAGATTTTGGTTAAATTGTAATGCATAAATTAAATATGTCTCTAAATTTTCCAAACTAAAATATACTCATGAAGAAAATCTCTTTTAACATAATATTAAAATTGAAAAGAATTAATAATATTAATATGGTTTTCTAATTGCAACACAATAAATCTGTTCATTTAGCGAAATATGCTATTTATTTTTGTTTTAGCTTATTTACTTGGGTGTCACATAATTAAAAAAAAAAATCAGTCTTATGGGGTAGTTTGGTGCTCGGTATTAACAGGGATTTAAAAAATATAATTAAAAATGATTTAAATAATAAAGCTGAAACCTGTTCTTGGACTGGTTCTGTGACCTTGGGGACTATCAATGAATGGGGAAAAGAATGAATAAAAGTAAAGAAAGAAGCATCAGAAGTAGGGCTGAACAATATGTCATTTGAGCATCTGTCTCAATATGTGTATTCACAATAGTCATATCCCTGGATTAGATTATTTACAATATACGATGATGACCAGGTTATTTTAAGTTTGATCATTTTCTTTTTGTATTTTTCTTATTGTTAGACCAGAAAACCACACACACTGTTTATTGAACCTTTGTTTGTCCTCTGTCATATTTATAAATGTTTATTATTTTTTTTAGATGTTATTCAAATGTACGGCAGAGAAAAGACTTGATCACCCTAGTCAATCCGAATGAATGAAATCTTTGCAAATAGAAGTATTCAAGTCATCTGGTAAAGTTATTCTCATATCATAATATATATCACAGCAGAACAAAACATCGCAATTTTGATTTTTCCAAAATCGTGCAGCCCTAATCAGAAGTATTTATTCATTATTGTAAGGGAAATATTGATGTGTTTTCAATACCCCTAGTGTTTATCTCCCTTTTGTTTTTTTTCTGTCACAATCCTAAAAATAGTCTTCAAAAAAAGTGCAAGCAGCTACTCATAAAAACGGATCCGGTGGCACATCCTGATCGTGACAGTTAGTAGTTACACTTTAGTTTTTTTTAGAAGCATAGTCAGCAAAGTAACACACATCTGTTTAATGAAAACAGAACTTGATGTTCTCTTTATTTGAGGTGGTGCCGTCACTCCCAGCAGCAGCTTAACAATTGGCAGGAGAGTAACATTCTTCTTGTGCTCTTATTGGCAGGTACCTGGTGACTCACCTTATGGGCGCTGACCTGAATAACATCGTAAAGTGTCAGAAACTGACCGACGATCACGTCCAGTTCCTCATTTACCAGATACTGAGAGGACTAAAGGTGAAACTGCACTTTTCAATCCTCTGACTAACTCAAACAAGAATGTCAACTCCTAGGAAAAGAAGGAAAAATAGCAATGGAGTGAGAAGTGTTGTGTTCACAACAATGACGAAATGATATTATCTAGACAAATACGTGACCTGTTTTAAGTGTGTAGTTTAATGCTGACCTTGCATTTTTTTTTGTTTTAATTTCTGTTTTTCTTGTTTTTTTACCAGTACATCCATTCAGCTGACATAATTCACAGGGTAAGTGTTGCAACTCGGACACATGAGGAATGGCCTGCAGGCTTTTTTCCCCTCAGAAATTCAGTCTGTGCTGCCCCATGGAGTCAGTTCTTCCTGGCATCAAAATATTACAAGCCCAGGCCTGTTTTTGTGTAAGACTAAAACTAAAGATTGCTAGAAATTAATTCGATTTGGGAGATTTTTAAGTTATTTTCAGCCTGATATCCTCTGACGTTTATGACATTGATGGTTGTCATGGAAAATAACAAACTAATTCTACAATTTGTGATGTATAAAAAACTGATATGGAATTTTTTTACAATATCTGATAAACGATGTAGAGGCCAAATAAATATAAAAATAATTTATTTATTTTTTATTTGTGGGCAGTTTGAAATTCTGTTGTTTTTGTAGTGGAATAGTGAAAAACTTTGTCAAGCGCATGATTTGTGTGACATGTATGACACTAGTCAAAATCCTCATCTCGTAAAATATATTGGTAATATTTCTATATTTATATCTAAAAAAAAGATATAATTAGTATTAATAAGCATTTACTAGCCAATAGCAATGAGTTCATCACTACAATAAATACATCTAGACCAGGTTCAAACTAAGTGATTTTAGTATTTTTCTGATAACAACAGCTTGTTCACACAATTTCAGTTGCCATTATTGATTTTTCACTCTTGTTTCTGGAAGTTAGATGCTAGTTAAAAATAACAAAAGCTCAAATTTATTTAGAAAAGGAGCACAAATTAAAAAGATTGAGATGCTTACAGCTCAAAAAAAAACAACTTTTTTTTTGTTTTCAGAAGTGCTAATGTCTGTGAATTCATATTTAAATGCATGCATTTGTTTTTATAAACTGAGAAACATGTTGTTTTTTGTCTGTAGTAATTTTAAATTACTGCAGATATTCCTTTAAAACATTTAGTCTTGACTTCTCAACGAATCATAAAATGAGAAAGTGTAGTTATATTTACAAATTGTTTTCCAGGATTTGAAACCCAGTAATCTGGCAGTAAATGAAGACTGTGAACTCAAGGTGAGTTAGTCAGATATTTCATGTTTTTTTATACATTTGTTAGTAGTGTGGGTACTCGCAATTTAATTGTTATTAACAGTGTCTCAACTCTCTTTCTTGCAATCTCAGATTCTTGACTTTGGCTTGGCTCGACACACAGATGATGAGATGACTGGGTATGTGGCCACAAGGTGGTATCGTGCCCCTGAGATCATGCTCAACTGGATGCACTACAACGTGACGGGTAACACAACTACATCTGATACATCACAAATCTTCACATTTTGATCAGCCATCAGGGGAGGAAAGGCTTTTTAGAGAACCCTTTTGTAATGTTTTTGAAAGCAGTTTAATGCTCCCATTAATTTGATCAGAAATGATTCAAATAAATAGTAAATTACTAGGTAAAATACTAATTCAAGTTAACTTGTTTTAATAGATGTAATATATTTTTAAGATACTATTCTAATGGTCAATAAATGTTTCCGGTCACTATCTATTATTGTTGTGGAGCTTTTTTTCAGGATTATTTAGTGAATAAAATGTGTTTTAATTGATTTATTGACCTTTTAGAACTGTAAATGTTTTAACTGAAGTATTAAAGTTGTACAAATTATTTAGTCTAAAATGCATTTAGGTTTCTCATATTTTAGTTAGGGGTATATGGTGTGATGGCATCTAATGTAGTCAGTTCAATTGGTATTCATCAATAAAAGTCTCTACATTTTCCAAACTTAAGTACTCCTGAAGAAAACTTTTATTAGCCTGTTAACATATATTTATTTTTTAAATCATCTCCAATTAGATTGCTTTTCAAATTGTGGGTGACGAGATAGTTTGGTCAGGACACAATAAAGTGCATGTGTGTTTGCTGCCTCTCCACTAATGCTGTTTCTTGATTTGTTTTCAGTGGACATTTGGTCAGTGGGCTGCATCATGGCTGAGCTGCTGACGGGCAGGACTCTGTTCCCTGGCACCGATCGTATCCTTTTCCTCTAATTTCCCCTTCGCTGACCTGCTAAACACGCTCCGTAAACCACACCACTGCTATGAGCCACAAATGGCCACAATTAAGTGTTTTTAGAAATATTAGATGAATGTTTTTAACTTTTCATTTCATTCTGTTTGTCTGCATTGGCAACACTGTCTATCTTGTCTTACTCTGAACTTTTGTCCTTCTTGCTTAAGCTCCGCCTTCGAGCTGTGCCTCAAGACGCAACAGTGATTTTGAAGGAATTTTGATTCATCATTATGAGTATGGAATAAATGTCCTTGCAGGAAATTACATGCTTCTTTCTCTCTTTTTCCGCTTTTTTCCCCAATGACAAATCTTATCATATTTCAGCTCTTGCAGTGTATTTTCCTCCCTCGGCTTTGCATATTTGCCACTCTTGTATCCAGCTCCACACCCTAAGGAACAGATATACTTGCCAAATATTTTCCCCTTCTCGCAGGCAGTGCACACCTGTGCGGCTGCTTCTTCTGACTTGCTTTTTCTGGGCAGGCTGAAAATGTTTAACGTGTGCTATTTTTACCAGCTTGCACGTCTTTTCACAGATATGACTGAAGCTTCTTTGCTTTCCTGTTTTTAAGTACGCATGAATGTGAAAACCTCTAAGTTCCCTTTAAATTATTCTTCAAAAATAAGCATTCTCCTATGTTCATGTTCAGTTATTTCACTTTAAAGGCAACAAAAAGTGAAAATAAAAGTGAAATTGCTGAATCTACATACGGTGACCATAGAAAAATGCTTATTTCAGATGGCACTAAGAGGTTTTTGCATCTGAACTCTTCACATAAAACCCAAATAAGGTTTAAAATTTTGTGGCGTGTTCATTGTTAAGCCACACTAGTTTTCCTTTATCTTATTTTACTAGACATCGATCAGTTGAAGCTCATTATGCTTTTGGTTGGGACTCCAGGACCCGGGCTGCTAATGAAAATATCATCAGAGTCTGTGAGTTTGATATATTTAGGGAGTGTGTACTTGCTAAAGATGCCTGTGTGTCAATTTTCAAAAATGGAAAATCCATTTTAAGCCAGCAGCTGTGCTTTGAAATGGCTTTTCATCTAGTCCAGGAATGTTTACTCCAGTCTTTTATAGTATAGTCTTATTGTCACATTTGATCATCCTAATACGTCATTGCCAAATGAATGTAGTGATTCCTTTCCAAAAAAAGATAGTAAACTGGTAGACCATCTTGGACCTGCTGCAAAACTACTTATGGAATGGTCATTCTGTGTTAAAGAAATTAAATTGGTTTCTTAAACATTGCATTTGGTTAAGCAGCTAACAGCTTTTGTTCTATTTTCACTGATGTGTGGTGATCGTGTTTGTGATTGAGGTCACTCATTTAAAAGTTTTTTCCACTGTTTTCCAACTAAACATTGACTTCACTTTTAGATTGGTGATTGATCGATCTGGGCATCTGTTTGGAATTGAATCTTGGCGTCTTAACCGAAATTAACCTGCCTGATTTTTGTCTTCCAGCAATGCTGATTTCTGCTGCATTTCTGATTGTAACACTATCTTTTGCTATTCAAAGCATGACATTCTTCTGTGCTGTTTGTGAAAACAGTTTGCATGCCACTTCTCTCCTGTCTCTTTGTATTTTCATTCCTGTCTTTCTGCTTAGAGCAATGGAGAATCACACAATCATGTCCAGATCATTTTTGACAGATATGCATTTAGTATATAGATTTGTGATACACTAAATTTGTTGATCGTGAGCTCCTTGACACGGCCTTCAAAGATATAAACCAGCTTCAGCAGATAATGCGACTTACAGGAACTCCTCCTTCCTCTCTAATAAGCAGGATGCCTAGCCATGAGGTGAGCTCGCTGTGGCCCCTGTGGCTCGCTGTGTATTCTGTTTGCAGAATACCCATCATGCCCATTTATTATCACATACAGTCAGGTCCATAAACATTGGGACATTGACACAAGTCAAACATTTTTGGCTCTATACACCAACACAATGGGTTTGAAATGAAATGACTGCAGACTGTCAGCTTTAATTTGAGGGTATTTACATCCAAATCAGGTGAACACTGTAGGAATTACAACAGTTTGCATATGTGCCTCTCACTTATTAAGGGACCAAAAGTAGTTGGACAAAATTCTAATCATAAAGAAAACTTTCACTTTTTAATAATTGGTTACAAATCCTTCGCAGTCAACCACAGCCTGAAGTCTGGAACACATAGACATCACCAGTCGCTGGGTTTAATCCGTGGTGGTGCTCTGCCAAGCCTCTACAGAATCTGTCTTCAGTTCCTGCTTGTTCTTGGGGCATTTTCCCTTCCGTTTTGTCTTCAGAAAGTGAAATGCATGCCTGATCGGATTCAGGTTAGGGGATTGACTTGGCCAGTGCATAACATCTGCTCTGTGAAGCGCCGTCCAATGAGTTCTGAAGCATATGGCTGAATATGAGCAGATAATATTGGCGGAAACACTTCAAAATGAATTTTGCTGCTTATGTCATCAATTAAAACAAGAGAACCAGTTCCATAGGCAACCATACATGCCCACTCTTTGACACTACCACTACCATGCTTTACTGATGAGAATCGTGAACAGTTCCTTTCCTTCTCCTTACTCTTATTTTCCCATCACTCTGGTAAAGGTTAATCTTGATCTCATCTGTCTATAGGGTGATGTACCAGCACTATGAAGGCTTTTTTAGAACTCTAATCTGGCCTTCCTGTTTTTGAGGCTCAACAAACTAAAAAAAAGTGGGAGTCACTTATGCAAACTGCATTCACCTGATTTGCATGTAAATACCCTCAAATTAAAGCTGACTGTCTGCAATTAAAGCACATTTTGTTTGTTTAATTTCAAATCCATCGTGTTGGTGTATAGAGTCAAAAACGTTAGTACGGTGTCGATGTCCTATTTGCATACTAAGTAGATGCTTATTCAAATAAACTGCTATAAAATGTTCTGTGTAATATGAATGCATTCGAGAAATAAGCTGCGCCTGAATTCAGAAGTTCTTTCGAAATCCAGCTAAATGTTAGTTGCGTCATATGACACACTTTACAGTACACCATGCACATGTACTACTTTTGCTATATGGTAATTCAAGCCATTTCCTGGCAATGTTAAATTAGTGAAATAAATGACCAAACTACTCAATAGTATCAGTATAACTGCATTCATCACCAGGCGGCAGCATAAATACTTATATTGGAGAATTTAGCTTTTAAAATCCAAAATAAATAAAGTAACCCAACCTCTGCGCCCTGTAGCTCCTCCCCTTTCACCATATGAGCAAATCTGTGAGCACTTAGTGCATTTGGGTATCAACTTTCCACTTTTTTTTCTCTCTCTTTTTGTTTTAATCAGTTGAATCAGTGCATCGACTGGGTATTTACACTGCACTTATCCTTTTTTGAATTTTCTGTGTAAATGCATTATTTGCAAAATTTATGCTACAAAACGGCATAGGACAAGTATGCTATTTAGGACGCATCGTTAGGAAATTAGATGGTTAAGCATATTGATGACTGATTTTGTTACCTAGCAACCATTGTAACTGTCAATAATTAGTGGCAGTAACGTTTGTACTGACTTTATGCAGGGTATCTGAGAGATTTTAAAGTCTTAAAATGTCTTCAATCTCAAGAACTAAAATAGGAACTAGACTAACGAGCCCTTAAAGTCTTAAATCCACTGAAATATTGTGTTGTATGTCTTAAATCTTTTTTAACAAGTTGTTCATGTATAGCTATCCAATCTGGCCAACACCCATACAATCACCAACAATCCATCTTAATAAAACTTTTAACTTTTTTTTTAAAAAGTAAATTTTTAACTTTATTTGCTGTAATGCTTTAATTATTTTCCAGACCTATATTTTTATTAATAAGTTTATTATTATTATTGTATAATTAAATGTATTCAATTATAATTAATATTATGTATAATTTTTTTTGTAGGGCAAGTGAAAATCTCTTCTAATATAAAAAAAATCCTTAGTGTTTAGCCCTGTACGAGTCTAAAATTTAATTCATAATGGTCTTAAAATGTCTTAAAGTCTTAAATTTAACTTGGTGAAACCTGCCGAAACACTGTTTAGAGCTTATATAGGTATTTAATCCATACATTAAAAAAAATGCAGAATTTCCTTTTAAAAACATCCTTTTTTTATCATTCTGTTGTTATCAAGATTAATGAATGAAGATGTTCAAGGTCATATCTTTCATTACCAGAAAAACAAAGGACACATTTAAAGCTACATTTGAAGGATCCTTCAAATTGAGACAGTCTTCGTCACACTGCGATAAGGCAGACGCCCTTTGAATTTGTCACATTTTTTTCTTCAGTTTCGAAATTGAGAGACAGCTACTGTCAAAGTAAAGTATAAACTAGGCCAGTGGTAGGAAACCAATGGCTTGTGAGCCACATGTGGCTCTTTGGCCTAAAAATAAGTTGCTCTCCGTCTTTATTTAAAAAAAGTTTCCTGTTGAAAATACAATTAAAATCCCCTTTTTATTGTATTTTTATAACAAGATGAATGACAAAAGGATGTTTAGACCAATGCATGTGTGCGGAACTGTGGATAAACTTGAATTGCGACACCAATGAAGGACAAACAACTTGCGTGTCTATGGTAACCTCAGTAGTATATATACATTATGTAGTAGAATATATCCCCATGGCTCTTTGAAAATACATTTGTCAAAAAAATCAGAAATGGCTTTTTGCTGAAATGAACAAAGTCATGCAAGTGCCTACTTTTGGTTTTTATTACTTTATTTTATGAACACTGAATTCAGACTGGCCAGTTTAAGTGTATTTTAGTTACTATAGTAGGTAAGCATGTGATTTCAGATGCAGTCAAAAATCTCTCTTTGGAAATATTGGCTCCATTTAGAGCATTGCCTCATTAAAGCCCCAATTAACCGAAAGCTGTGACCTGTATTTTCTTTCATATTGTGACGTAGTTCCTAGAGAAATGTCATGTTAGGCATGTCATTCAGAAAGATCGGGAAAAGGGATTGAAGAGAGTTTTTACAACAGACTCCTGGGGTCCGATCTTTGTATTTAGATTACTCAGTTAGCTGGATTTGGATATTGACGATTTGACATGATCCAGGATCATTTCGTTCTTCAAAGCTGATCCGAGAGTTGTTGTCATAGCAACAGTTCTGCTTGCGCAAACCTGATCTGGAGCAGGTTCAATTCGTATAAACAGGATTAGATCGGCTCAGTTCAAGCAAAGACAATACAGAAAGTATGTACCAAATTCTAATATTTTCTTACAGTAGTAGTTATATACTCTTGGGAAATTAGTAAATGTTTTTAAACTATACATATAAAGTTATAGTTATAAAGAAAATAAATAAAGTTTTATATTTATATTAATAAAACTTATGCAATCTGCACCAACAAAATGAAAGTACAAAGATTGCCACCTGGTGGTGCAAAGAGAAAACCTATTGCTATGAACTTTTTAGATCGCTTGAGTACAAATTGTGTGTGAAAATAGACATTTTTTTAAAGCAATAACACATTTATGCAGTCATGAACATGTTTTGACAGTTAATTGACGGTGATTTGATGCTTCATAAAAGTTGCAGATGCCTTTACCAATATCAAAATGCTTTTGTAAACATCCAATTAAAAAAACAGCTACAATAATACTACTTTGGCTACAATAATAAGAAAAATCCGCTCTAACTGTAAAACTAAATAAACTGCTTTTGACGCATGAAAGGGTCAAGCATGCAGCCCACAACAAGGTGTAAAGTTGTTGCGTGTCATATTTAACAAACCGTTTACTGCGAATTTGATGTAATTTTGCTCACATGGCTAATTGAATATGAATCAGATGATGTCATTACGCTGCTGTGCCGTCAGCCAATCGCTGCGTTGCTGATCACGATTTCGAGGATCGATAGATCTGTTCTTAAAATCAGTTCATCCTGACATTCTAATCTGATTCACAAACTTGTTTGAAGAACCAAATTAGCCAGAGATCGGTAATCAAGATGAACAGATCCAGGATCTGCCAAATCATCTAAGATCATATAAGCAAGGTACGAAGACCGGACCCCTGCTTATCATTTTTGTTTGTTGTCAACTGACAGTTTGAGGGGTGTGTCTAAATGTTAGCCACACCCATTACCTAAAAATCACGCAATCTGAGAATTTAACTGAAAACAAACAGGAAGTGCATTTTTAGATTCCAATTACAGATTACACGGGCACACTATTTTTTGTTGATGACATGCACGGATGAATTGTTTTACACAAAACTGTGAGCTAACAAAGTCATATGGTCAGTTTTGATTTCTTGGGGACTTTAAAAAAAAAAAAAAAAAAGACTACAATTGCAATATCGCAAGGATTGTAGTTGAATTTTCCTAGTAAACATTTATTTGTTGTGCAATCACTCCGCTTAATGTTCCTCTTTTTGATTTTTCTCTGTTGAGAGAAACCCTGGTCTGAGTGTTCATGAAGCAAATATAAATAATGGTCTTCTAATTAAACTACAATTACAAAGTTCCTGAATGTTGGAAACTGAGACCAGAAGCGTGATTAAAACAGGAAAACATTCCGGGGCTGATGAACCAAGACCCTCATTACAGAGAAATGCATTTCGATGTAGGCACAAAATAGTTTTTTATTGTATAGGCATTTCATCCAGGTGGATCCAGCGTTTTGCAGATTTTTTTTTTTTTGTTTTTTTTTTTTGTTTTTTTTTTTACCTGGTGCAAAAGTGGATTATTCTAAAGATGTTGGCCTTTATATTTTGCAAATCTGTATATTTTGAAATTTTCATCGGGCTATGTCTCAACTGTCATTGTCGTCGTTTTTTTGTTGTATCTCTATGCCAGAATTAAAGCACCACATACTGGTTTGGCATGTATACTACACCACTTTTAGTCAGTTTCAGTAGTTTCATGAGTATGCAATTTTTTTTTTTAGACAACAGACGATTTTTTTAGGCAAGTTTACACAACTTTAATCAAACAGGATTGAAAAAAAGGATGGAAAGGGAAAGCTCTGGCTTTGTGTAGATGTAAAAAAAATCTATAAGCATCTAATCAAATTCAGGACCGATAACAAACTGTTGTCGTATTCATTAGTACATTTTCAATACTTCTCCACTTTCTCTTGCGGTGTCCACTTGCTGCCTAGCCTCATGCAGTTTTCACTCATCTCTGCGAGCTGAAATCACTGTCTGTCATCTCCAGCACGGATCCCTCTGCAAATGTTTGCTGCATTATTCAAAAGGCACTGCATACTAACCTAACACAATGTTATTATTCACAGGGTTAGCAATGTATGTGCAAAACACAAGCAGTTGTCATGGTGATCTTATCAAAAATTACTAGCAAGCTCAAATTTTAATTAGCTTAAATAAAAACGTCTGATATTTTGGCATTTTCATTTATTCTAACTGCTCATGGATCACCTGTTGCTTTTTACAGGCTCGTACTTACATCAGCTCACTTCCTCAGATGCCCAAGAGGAATTTTGCAGATGTGTTTATCGGGGCAAATCCACAAGGTAAAAGACATGCTACAATTTAAATGTCTAGGGCTATTTTGTTATTGGAATACAAATAGCAAAATTTATTTTAAAATATAATCTGTAAAATTGCAACGCAAGATGTAAAATGGCAGTGTATTTCTTTATTTAAATGTGCGTTTAAGATCTGTGCAATGTTTGGTTCAAAATAAAAAATAAAATAGTATTTACATTTGTGATTTCCAACCACAGTATTAAGATGTCAATTATATACAGATTTTAATAATTTATAAGTTTTATAACTGAAAATGCATTACTCAAATTGATATGTAAAATATTAGGTCTGTAGCCAGCCTATTGAAAGAGGTGGTTATTTTTTCTGAAAATGTGGACATTTTTTGCAGTTATTCGCCTTATTTACTATTCAGTGCTACATTTTAGTGACAATTTAAGCACTAATCTGGATCAGCTTGTCGGATGGTGATCATAACCACACTTTTTTGATGCACCAAAAGTATTTCCTACAATTTTGTCAAAGAGCTTACCATACTTTTTACTATGAAGAAATTATTTACAAATTTGGATTTAAACTGTAAGTTAATCCAGTTTTATAAATATTGTTATGAGATTAGCATTAAAAAACGAAAAAATAAATATGAAAAAATACTTGATTTTAAATACAAATGTCAAATCTATCAATTAAGAAAAAATTTCAATCCAGTAAAACTTGTTTTAAAAAAAAAACTGTATCCTATGAGCAAATAAAAAACTGGCCAACTCATTCAACTTTCCTCAGTCAGAATTTGGCCCCTTGATAGGGCTGGGTGATTTGGCTTAAAATCAAAATTTCGATTAATTGAACATTTTAACTTGATTACAATTAATAAACGATTATTTAATTTAATTTTTTCTCTCATAGTTTACAAACAAATTTTGTACAGTAAATATGTTCACTTTGAATGAAGGGTGCATTATTTGAATTTAAAATAACTGAAGGAAACATGCACTATCTACCATTTATGATTATTTAATGTACATCAATGTTGAACAACTGAATTTAGACACATTTTTTTAGACACAACTTGCACTTTTGGAAACAAATAAAATATTTTTCATGTTTTTCTTATTAAAAGTAGAAAATAAGCAGTATCCTTTTTAAATAAAATAACTATTGGATATCTTGTTAATAATATTTTATTTTACAACATTATGATATACAGTGCACTCAGTGTAAACTATTATTTTAATGTACACTAGAGTTGTAATGTTATGGAAAATATGCTGTCGCAAAGCTTCTCTGGCAAGTTTTGCAGTTAGGACAAATACCATTTAAATTGTAATTTTGCCATAATTTTTACTTGTATGTTACACACATCAATTCAATTTGGGTTATGCTTTTTTAATTCAGTTTAGCAACTTCTAAATCATTTAAATATGTAATTTACGTATTGCAGCTATTATTGGATATGGCAAATGTGATTTGTATAATTTTTCATTTTGCAGGAAACTTACAGAATGCTAATTGAAATGATTAAATACATGACATTTTACATATTGCATTACAGTTTTGCATATTGCTAAAATATTTACTATAAATAACTATATTAATATAATTACCATACATATACCTAAATATTACTTTTTTTTGCTACTGATATGCTTCCATCATTTTAATCTTATGATGTACAGTGAGGATCATTTATATAATACAAGCAGAAAATTCATTAATATTGAGAAATATTACATTTTAAAATAACTTATTTTAAATTTAATATGTAATTTATTCTAACGACATGGGTGAATAATCATCAAGAAATAGTCCAGTTATGTACTGTAATTATCAATGATGAAAATACGTAATAAAATACAAGATCAATATATTTTTTATCACTTTTAATCAATGTAAGGGATTCCTGCTGAATAAACATTTAATATCTGTCCATTTAAAATAAATTGATCAATCAATAACTACAAACATTTAGCTTTCCATTGATTACAAAATAAACTGGACAATAAAATCATTCCTATTTTTGTAGGGTTTTTTTTCCGTAAGTTTGCTTGATAATATAGAGCCGATCGTTCATTTACTTTCATATTTCGTGTATGCAGCTGTGGACCTCTTGGAGAAAATGCTGGTTTTGGACACTGATAAGCGGATTACAGCAGCAGAGGCTCTGGCACATCCATACTTTGCCCAATATCATGACCCGGATGATGAACCCGAAGCAGAGCCTTTTGACCAGAGCTTTGAGAGCCGAGAGCTGGATATTGAGGAGTGGAAACGTGAGTCGAAGTTTAATTAAGTTGCTGAGTACAATGAACAACAATAACCACCATATTGAGAAAGCGGCAGCAACAACAACAGCAACCTCTCCATAACTTCATCCTCTAATGCTAGAGATGTTCAAGGCTGGTTCAGTATGAGACTGCTGCTGTCAGTTAACACTAAAATTTTATTTATTTGTCAACATAATAATTTAATGTATTATTTAGTTATCATTTATTTAGCACTATTTTGTTTTGCTCTATGGTTTTACCAAAGCTACATAGTTATCCAACATTACTAGCCACTCATTATTTTCACTAGCCACAATTTCACAAACAATTTATTCAACAAAAATGTTCTTAAAAAAACAAGTTTGTCTAGGCTAAAGGTCCCAGATCACCAGATAACTATACATAAATGGAAAGTTAATATCATGTTAAAGCAATGTTATTGTAAAACATGATAAATTAAAAGTGTTAACAAATTTAACTATAGGCAAAAGAAAGCAAGTGAAAAACATTCTGTGTGCAGTAATGAAAGGATGTCTGCGTGCACATGGTTAATGTTAGGCTCATTAATGATCTGTAAAAGAATGGTGAAAGCGAAAGCGGCAACCACTGCTGTTTACGAAAAAATCTCTTTAAAGCAGCATCGTTTTATTTCCAGTCTATTTCAAAGTGAAGCAATCACACCAGTTGCGATACTAAAGCCCTCATCGGTGAGTTAGGATTGTCTGTATCCCACTGTGCGCCTGATCATCCTCTCATTCTGTATTAATCTGCTTTTTTTTGCTTGTGCAAACAGTTATTTTTGTCAGTTGTGCTGCTTCTTGATGCTAAGATCACATTTGCACACATATTAGCAAACGATCAGAAACTAAAATTCTATTTTTTAGTGACAAGCCAGCACTGGAAATTTGAAATAATTTTCAACCTACCCAAGTGGTTAGTGGGAGTGTCTGTCTAACCCACCAAAGCTAAAATCTACCCACATTTGGCAGGTGTTAATTTCAAGCCCTCTAAATAGGGCAAAATATTGGCTTTTACTTTTACAGATTTAAAGGAGAAACATTATAAATGGAACTTGCGTAAATCAGTACCTTAAAAGTCTGTCAGGAAAACATGCAGTTTTTTATGACTTTGCTGTCTGTTACATTGTTTTCATAAACTGTACAAAAACATATGCAAACTGTTGATTTGGTAACAAAACAACATTAGTTTTTTTTTTTTGTTTGGGGGATTTGTTAGACTAGACAACACTAGTTGGTTACAAAATTTACTTTAAAATGTTAATATTATTTTTTATTTTAATTATAAGGGCTCTTACATATTAAATTAAAAAGGTCTATAAAATTTTTTGGAAACATTTAATTTGCGTTATTAATTATTTCTACTCCTCATACTATTTTTTTTTTTTTTTTTACAGCTGAGTAATAGTACAAAATAAAGATGTAATACTAACTTTAATGTAATTTTAATTTTTTTTTGTACAATTTTCTGTTGTTTTTCTTTTTAAACGTCACCTTTTTCATCCAGTGTTTGTATAAACATTGTTAATTGTTTTAATACATTTAAAATAGCTCTCTCCAAAACATGTAAATAGTGTCTGATCAGTTCATTTTAGTAGGAGATGTAGTTTTAAAGTCTGTTGCAGTCACACCCTTAATTGTCTTTTTTGTTTGTTTTGTTTCTGCTCAGGTCAGACATACGAGGAGATGATCAGTTTTGAGCCTCCAGTCTTTGATGTGGATGAAATGGAGTCTTGACCTTTTATTCTGGATGGCAGTCAAACCAACTGTACTACTTGTACAGAAAAGCTGTAATTTGCAGTATTGTAATCAGCAAGCCAGTCAGCTGTTTGACTTATTCTTTTCATTTACAGTATATATATATTTTTCCAAATATCGTCTTCTGGGCCAAACAGAAGGAAAAGATGTCTTAGAAAATAATTATTTTACTCTGTGAACCTCCAAAAAATGAAATTATTTTTTAACAGTTTGCTTGGTCAGTTTCACAATGTTCGTTTATGACATTCATGCAAGGCCACATGTAATTGTAATGTCTCCCTGAATATTCATACTACTTGGTTGTTCACTCTTTGTACAATGTATCACACTTGCAGTATATTATATTTTATTTTTAAATGTTCAAAAAACATTGTTCATTTACTTTCTGTTAAATATAGATATATTTTTTCCAATCAAATGAGCAATGTATTTAACAATTTTACAGCTTCTCAATCATTCTGATGGATGAAGAATGTAAATTGCTGCATTGGTGATATGTTCAGGCTGTTTGTAAATATATATGCTCCATTAGGCTGATGGAATCTTTACGCATTTTATTTTTGATCTTTTTCCCCACATATATTTTGTGTATGTTTCTTAGGGAATGAACATTTGATGTTGATTGTGTGCGTGCGTGCGTGCGTGCGTGCGTGCGTGCGTGCGTGCGTGCGTGTGTGTGTGTGTGTGTGTGTGTGTGTACCTGAGGTTGCTACTGTGAACTGTATGCGATCTGAATGAATGATTCTGCCTCCAGTAGCTGTTTTTAAAATACTATTAATTGAATGTTCAAATATGAAAGTAGAGTAAGATATTTATATACAGTTGAGGTGGTATTTATGAACCTGAAAGGCTGCATCTGTCCGCTTTAGCATCTGATATAGAAAACATGGACTCAAACACACCATTGTTTACTGAAAATAAAGGCCAATATTTTTCAGAAACGTCTGCTTTTTCATTTTGCTTGTTGGTTTGGTGTTGGACAACAGCGACTGAAGTTCATTCATTCATTTTCCTTTAGCTTAGTCCCTTTGTTTGTTAGGGGTTGGCACACCGGAATGAACTGCCAACTTATCTAGCATAAGTTTTTCGCAGGCCCTTCCAGCTACAACCCAGCACTGGAAAACACCCATACACTCTCACATACACACACTTTGGACAGTTTAGTTTATTTAACTCGCCTATAGCGCAGGTATTTGGACTGTGGAAAAAAAACCCACGCCAACATGAGGAGAACATGGAAACTCCACAGAGATTCGCCAAATGACCCAGCAGGGGCGTGAACCAGCAACCTTTTAGCCGTAATGTCGCCCATGACTGAAGTTATTGACTTCTTAATTCATGCATGCCTCTTGAGTATCATTTAATTATTACTAATTTAATTAAGCATGTTATCATTGAAATTACCTAAATAACATTATTGTTACCTCAAAAAAGTGAACCCAACGATAAATTAACCACTGTTGCTATGGTTACCCGATACTTTTTTAATTTAAGGGCCTTTGCCTATACTTTCTGTGTTCATCGTTTTTGGATTTAAATTTCATATCTTCGTCTACTTAAGTCACATATTTCTATAAATATTTTTACGACTTTTTAAAACATCCATTTTAAGTAAAAAAGTTGATCACAGTACGGTCTGTGAACGCGCTGAGGTCAAGACGCGCGTGTCCGGACGCGCGCGCATGCGCAAGTGCTACCCAAGCCGCCAACCAAGGGGCCAACATGGAGAGAAAAGGTAATCCCTTCCTTGACTTTCTCTGTATATTATTTACCGCCTTTGGAGCTAAAACGATTATACATGAGGCAAGGCGACTAACTTACATTCTGATTCCAATGAGTAGCGTAATTTTAATCCCCAAATGCGCATTTTTCTTGTTTTTGAGACGCATGGGCTGGTGTCTTTAGCGTTAGCATTTAGCCATTCAGTCTGCAGCTGAAGTGAGCTAAATATATTTTCCTCACGCCCCAGAGGCATGTTTTAATATCGGGTTGTATTTACTTCACTTCAGCGACTTCGTTTGTCTTTTGTTTTAGATAGACGTTAAACATACTAGCAGGCGCGTGCACGTATCAGCTGGATGAGAATTGAAAGCTTGTTTTTCCTCTTTGCTGTCGTGGAAACTTTAGGAATTTCCTTCAGACTCGCTTTTTTTTTGCATCCTTTCCGTCGTTATTAAAAACCTTCGTGTATTTGAAGCTCCACGTCTGCACTCATTTAAAGCGCTCGGTTCCTGTCACACTGTAAACACACAGCTGTGTATTGTTTATGTGCATTATATAAGATTACATAAGATCAGCGACGCCGGTCTGCGTAGCTCTTGTGTTATTGTCAGGTTATGTTTTGCTGTCATTGAGTTTGACGGATTATTATTTTTGTCATCATATCTGCATCTCATTTGTCACCAGTTCTGGCACTGCAGGCGAGGAAGAAAAGGGCCAAAGCCAAGAAGTCGACCAAGAAGTAAGTTTTGTTCTGTTAGTAATGTTACACTAGACCTAAGAGATGGGTCTTTAATATGGAAAGTATTTTGATTATAGGATGTAGTTGTACTGTTGTGCTATTAAAACAACACACCGCTGTTTTTATACATTTCCATATAGTGCTGTAGAACAGAATGAGTCATTGTAAGTTTGATCTGATTAATCAGTTTTTGTTGTTGAATCGTGTTCATCTGATAATATTGGTGAACATTTTGGCAGAACGAAGTCTGCATGCATTTTTAGCATGCATGGTAGAGCTGAACAATATATCGTATGAGCATCTATATCGCTGTGTGTGTATCTGCAATCGTCACATTGCAGAATTAAATTATTTATTAAAGATTAAAAGATAAAGATATTAGTACATTTTAGTTCTAATTAGTCTTACAATAATGTTCATGCTGTTTTTACAGGTTATTGTTCAATTTTTGAACTAAAATGCTGTTTCACTAACCAGAAAACCATGAAGGACTGTTTATTTATTATTTATTTTGCTTCTTATTTATGCAATTAAATGATAAAATAGAGTCATTTAAGTCATCTAGTGAAATGATATTGATATCGCAATATACAATGCTTAGCATAATTGCGTACACACCATTTTGAAATGAATATCTGTATCCATTTCTCAGTGAATATAGGCAATGTGTTTTGGTGCATTAAAACAAAACGGAATATTTTAGTCACCAAACTTATTTAGAAATTGAAAGATAATGCAGTTAAATTCAATCAACTAAATTTTAAACTAAATTTGTATTTAATATTTTTCTGTAACATAAATTTGGGTGTAATAGTTTTTGGAACGATATCATAAGTCATTTGGTCAGATAAGCTGAAGATTTGGCTTTAGTTCTGACTAGTCTAATGTATAGCTTCCTATTAAAAATATGAATTTAAAAGATAGATTTGTGAGGGGTTTACAAATATATGCTGAGCTCTGTATATCACAGTAAAAGAATATTTTTTCTAAATATCGTGTAGCCCTAATGCATGGTATAAAGTTGGGCCTTTTCACTTGAGTTTTAGTAATGATGTACGACACGGGTGTTTTTTTTGCAATGGGTGTTTAACCATGCATCGATACCTTTGCAGTCAGTGAAACGCATCCTAACGCTAACAGTGTTGCTAAATTTGATCAACATTTTATTTCAATAAAACAATTGATGTTGTTGAAAAGAAAACACAAGGCTTGCATTGACATCTTGGCTGAGTTTGACATTTTTAAAGTATTGCCATGCAAGTCAAGTTTATTTCTATTTGGTTTTTACAATATAGACTGTCAAAGCATTCAATTTGTAGTAGTAAACTAAAAAAGGTGTTAGCTTTGTACAAATTGTTTGATCAGGATTTAATTGAACTATAATTACAAAATCTGTTTTAGTTTAAAAATGAGGTTATATAATTGAATTATTCAGATCACTTTGTTTCAGTGTTGTTCTTAATTCACTAAAATAGTTGTTTTTCAGCCTTAGAGTCTTTATTAAACTTTCTGTAATTTAAGGCTTTAAAATGTCAGTAGATAAGTAGAAATGAGGAGATAGACAGAAGTCTATGACCATTGCATTAAATGTTTCTTGTCATGTATAAGTTATCTTCTCTATTGTTTTAAACTTTTTAATGTCAATGTACTGGAAAACAGATAATGTGTTTCTTTCCAGTTTCTCAGTAAATCTTTAGTCTTAATGTCTTAAATGTAAAATTTTTATTTGTAATTAAACTTTTTCTGTGTGTAACATATAAGCATGGGTTAGTATAAGTTTCTGATGGTATGGTAATATTGGATTAATATATCTAGGTTTTGTAATTGCTGCTCTAAAATAAGTTCCTTTTTAAATGTCTGGGTAAAAAAAAAAAAAAAAAAAACTTTTTCCCTATTGAACAAAATGCATTTTACTTTAATGAAACCTTTATAATATTTGGGAACAGGCTAAATAAATTAAATAAATCATTGACTTCTGCTCTTGTCATTAATTTCAAAAATAGATTTCTTTACCACACTATTAAAATAAACACAAAAAACTTACATATATTTTATTTTAGGTAAATATTACAAATTTGAACCTTTCCTAAATCACAGCAAACCTGGAAACCAGTTGTCATCCCATGTAAGGCTGTGTGGTTAATCAAAATCATATCGCAATCACGATTTGAAATGTTGTGATTAGCTAATCGCAAGAGGCTGCAGTATGAAATATGTATTATATAATTTTCTCCACCCAAAACAAATGAGTGCCTGCTGTCAGTGTGTGATAGACTTACTAGTCAATTGAGTGAGCACACTTTTGTTCTGCCCTATCAAAATTGCAACCGTTCTATGTGGAAAGCCAACAATAAAACTAACAGGAAAGCACGGACAAGTCTGCCGCTTCAGAAGCATGAATTGATGAATTCATATCAATGAAAAACATCATTCTAAAGGTTTCAAAGTCACAGACACTGAACAAAAAAGCTGTCACAGAATTGTTGCCAAAGCATGAGGAAATGCAGCTAAAAGTATTGCCAGTGACGCTCAATTTAGTAGCTAGCAACAGCAAAGTACAATTTCAGTGTTGTTTGCAGCTGTAACACCATATGAAAAAACATCAGAAAGGCCCCAGGAGATAACTAATGCCATAACTCACTACTGTTTGCTCTAGACAAAAATTTACAAGTATTTATAAACAAATTTGAATAAAAGTTGGAGTTAGTTAAAATCTTTTAAGCTCCTTTTTTTAACTAACATGCACTGCATTTTCGAAGTAAGAAGCTACGATACAGATTGTTGAGCAGAAGATTAACTACAGAATTAAATTGCAAGTTAAATCGAAATTGCCATATCTGTTAAAAAGAAAAAAGAAAAATCACAATTAGATATTTTCCCCAAATCGCACAGCCCTGGTCCTATGCCTAGTAACATATATGGTGAAATGGTTGTCAAAACATTTACAATCAAACAAAACATTATTAATTCATCTGAAACAATTCTTGACATTTTATTATTACTAGATTCAGAAAACTTTATTTCATTTTCATAACTGAGGATGGCAAAATAAACTAATAGGAACTAAAGAAGCTTTAGCTGTGACTGGGAAAATATTGAAGGTCAGGTTTGTGTGAACTTGGTTGACAGCAGCTTAAGAGACTACTGGCTGTCATTGAGGATAAGAGTCACCCAATAATGTTTTGATAGTTGTGTAAATATAGTCTTAACTAACAGAACCCATAACAGTCATCTGAATTCTTTTTGTATGATGAAAAACCGAGTTTGTCTCATATTTTCTAAACTATTAAAACATAAACTGATAATGTGAGAAAAGTTGAAGGTGTCTGATTAATATTTGGTTTGACTGTATATCGTGTCCTATAAGCTTCAAAGATTCTAATGTAAAAGGTCCAGGCTATAAGAGTTTACACTGTAAGAGGAGTGTCCCATATATACTGTGCTTTAATGCGTGTCCATTGACCTAAATGAAATGCACCATGATCCTCCCTCAGGCCAGCACACCCTCCACGCGGGGCATCACAACAGCAGCCTCCCCCTACAGAGACCCAGATACAAGAACCAGATGAGGAAATCCTCGGCTCTGATGATGAAGAACAAGAAGATCCCAATGACTATTGCAAAGGTGCAAAACACGGATCTATCTATCTCTTTTAATTGCTGAAGTTACTGTTCGATTATTAAAAATAGCTGAAATGACATCTCAGAAAGGCAAGAAGGCTAGAAGCAGGTCATGGTGTTGTTTTTTTGTTTTTTAAAGTATCTGCCAGTAATTTTTGTTTTTCTCCTAAATGTTCAACATGTAACCATTTAAAAAAAACTGATACTAATAGCATACATATAGAAATGTCTTATTTTATTTGTGTTTACAGCCTTATAGATGCATGCATTTTATATCTGTTAATTTTGTAATGTTTAATATAAAAGTAAGTCATATTCACATAATTGTTGACTTAATGAAGTTGAAGACACAACTATTAGAGGTTCTATGAAATTAATTAATGTGATATTTAACAGAGCAAGATAATTTCTTTCAAAAGTTACACCTTGAGATTATTTATACAGTAAAAACCCTATCTATATATTTTAGGTGTCAATGTCTGGTCAAGCTCTAGTTCTGTGTATTTTGCTCTAAGCGAGCTTTAATTTGATTACTCAAAATCAATTCCTTACAAAATGTGAATGAACCCAGCTGTAAAGGACAATCGATCAGCTTTAGAATGCATACCAGCTGAAAGATTTCTCTTGTTCTTTGGTTAGGAGGCTATCATCACGTGAAAATAGGGGACCTACTTAATAGTAAATACCATGTGATCCGTAAGCTGGGATGGGGGCATTTCTCCACTGTGTGGCTGGCCTGGGACATCCAGTAAGAGCTTTGTCTTCTTAATTGACATAAGACACATTTGATGTTCTCGCATATGTATAAGATCCTTTTTCTTCTTCTTTTTCCTTTTTTACAGAGGAAAGCGGTTTGTTGCAATGAAGGTGGTAAAAAGTGCAGAGCATTACACTGAAACGGCTCTGGATGAAATAAAACTACTCAGATCTGTGAGTATCCACATGAACCACTGCAACATTAAGGCTTTAAATAATTCAACCCTCATAATGCACGTAAAATCTGAAGATTAGATTTACTTGCGATTAATGGAAGTTTTACAAAACAGCCATAACCTTATTTAATGCGAAAAAAGTGTGAAATGTCATATATTATATTATATTATATTATATTATATTATATTATATTATATTATATTATATTATATTATATTATATTATATTATATTATATTATATTATATTATATTTTATGTATGAATGTATGTGCAATTTTCTTTATTTTGTTTTCAGGTCAGAAATACAGACCCTGATGATCCAAACAGAGAGATGGTTGTGCAGCTACTGGATGATTTCAAGATCTCAGGGGTCAATGGCACTCGTATCCTTGAAAATGCACAATGTTGTTGTGAGTGTGAAAGAGAAAATGGGTCAGGAAGTCTTCTAAGCAGTCGTCTCGTGCTATTTTAGCATACCCTAAATTCTTTTACAGAAACGCTGACTTTAAAACGGTTGTTTTCGAGATCCTGTTTTGCAGATAGATTTTTGAACATGTAATTTTGCCAACAGCAGATTCCTTTACTTGAAGTTTTAGATGTCTGCATGGTGTTTGAAGTTCTAGGGCACCACTTGCTTAAATGGATTATCAAGTCCAACTATCAAGGCTTACCTCTGCCCTGTGTGAAGAGCATCATTCGACAGGTAATTCAACACACCACCACACAACCAGATCAGTCTTCACCTAATTACCATGTAGCTAATTAGCCTCTGTCCTGGATCCGGTGGATCTGTTACAGATTAATTATTGTTTGCACTTGTTTTGTGTTTATGCTTTTATGAATAAAAATTGCTAATGAAAACACTGAGGTGGAGGAAAAAACATGATAACAGGGCATGATGTACATTATTTAACATTTTTTAGTAAGTATTATTTTTTTTAAATAATATTTTTATTTGTGTGTATTAAAGTGAGTATTAAATTTATACAGAGACAACATTTTGAAACATTAATAATATTAAAAAGTTTAATTAATCTTAACTTTGTCATCAAAGTAATCAGTTTTCACAAGACATTAAACAGCATAACTGTAAACAGCAAACCAGTTTAAAACAATGATATTAATAATGAAAATCTTTTTAAAGTTGCAAATCTATATTACAGTAATTTCTGACACATTATGTGACTGTAATGGTTGCTGAAAATTCAGCTTTACCTCAATTTCAGGAATAAGTTGCATTTTTAAATAAATAGATTTTAAATTGCAGTATAGTTTTAATTAATGTAACTTAATGTAATAAAAAAATCATACACATTTAAAAAAAAAAAATTGTATCTAGCCAGAATTTAAATATCAACATATTTATGTTATCTGTTATATATTGCTTTATCTTCTCCCTTCTTTGTCTCTGATACTTTTTTGCGCTTTATTTAGACACTTTGCGTATGCATTTTGTTTGTTAATATTTTATAGCATATTTTAATGTTGTTTTAAAGTTATGCTTATTCCTAGAATTGTTATAAAAACCAAAAAACTTTTAGTAACACATTTTTATTGTTCTGAAAGGCCATTAATGACCAACACAATCAATAAATAATGTTATTTAGCACTGAATAATAATTATTTTAAATTATGAGCCTTAATGTTATGTTCTCTTATGTTTAGAAAGATGCTAATGTTTGATATGTCTTTTACCTAATCTCTAAGGTTCTTCAGGGTCTGGATTACCTGCACACCAAGTGTCAAATCATCCACACAGACATTAAGCCAGAGAACATTCTGATGAGCGTGGAGGAGCTGTATGTCAGGCGACTGGCCGCAGAAGCCACTGAATGGCAGAAAGCAGGAGCTCCTCCTCCATCTGGATCAGCAGGTATAGCAGTTCTGCTTTCTCACATATGACTGTGTGTCAACTTCTTCTTACTATATTTTTGGTTGATCACACACTCATGTTAACACAACTTGTTGGTTAAGTTTTCTTACCCTCAAGCATGCTGCTTATAAAGGGACAATTGATTTGTTTTTGTTAGCAGTCTCTGTGTCTCAGTTTCTTTTTTTTTATCTTCCAGTGAGCACTGCGCCTGCACCAAAACAGGTATGCTTTCCTCCTTTAACAAATACTTTTACACTATGTATTTTAGAAAATGAAATATACCCGAAGAAAACTTATTCAGAGAGTCAAGCTGATTCTTTAGTGCACTGAAGCTGGTTTGCAAAAGCTGATCTTTGTTGGAATAAAATATTATCTTAGGCTGTTGTTCTCAATGCCAGAAATGTTCTGGGTTTTGATGTTCTAAAAGGTTTTTGTTTTCACATTAATGTTGTACTTGAAAATGTTCTGTTCATCTAACCCTTTAAAAATGAGTTTTAAAACCCTTAAAAAACTCTTAACAAAACTTAACAAAAACTCTTTAAACTACAAAACAGTTTTCAAATAACAAAACAATTCAATAATAATAATATTAAATGTTGCTTTGAATTCCAGTTGAAAATATTTAATAAAAATGTAAATTAGTTATTTTAATGAATGAAATATTTATTATATTATGGCATTAAAACTGTGTTGTTGGCCATATTATTTTAAGTTTGTTAAATATATATTTAAAAAAACAAAATGCATCAATTACAAACTTTTAAACAATAATGTAATTTTACCTAATTTAAAAAAAACAGGATTATTTTTGGAAAGTTTTGCTTTAAAACATTAACACTATTAAATACCTTGCTCTTCCTTAGGCACCAAAAATGTCAAAAAACAAGAAAAAGAAGCTAAAGAAGAAGCAGAAGCGTCAAGCGGAGCTCCTGGAGAAGTGCATCATGGACTTGGAAGAGATGGAGATTGGGCCTGAGGGCAGAGAGGAAGAAGAGGACGACCCAGAATCCCCCAAATCTCCCTCCTGCGCCCCACTTAGACAGGCGTCACTGCAGGAAATTGCTACTGAGGACATAATAAGTTAGTTTCTATTTGTACCTTGTATAAATTATGGTTATTTAGAAGGTGATTTGTTACTCAAGTGTACAGTTAGTGGCAATGATGTAATATAAATGGAGCCATTATAACTTCGCTATTTTTTTGCATCCCTTGTAATAGTGGACACCAGAGAGAGACTAACATCAGATGCTTCAGTCGAGCTTAACTGTAACGGCTGCCTGCACTCCAGTAAAACACAGCCTGAGGAGGACGAGCAAGGAGACCTGCAGTATGGCCAGTTACTACAAGAGGACCACCATAACGCAAACGCAGGCCCAGAGGACACGGCTCAAAGCATGTATGAGTACTGTAATGGGGCAGAATCCCCTGAACTTGATCAGGCCTGTTATAGTAACGGCACCTCAGGCCAAGAGCAGCTGGAGGATGGAGAACTGGCAACCGAAGAGCAACATCAGCAAAAGACTAGAACCAGAGCCAGGGAACAGAACAAAGATAAGATAAAGGACGGTCAGTTCGAATTATATTCGTAATCATTTCCAGAAAACGTATGACATCTCTTTTAGATGTCCCTCCTGGCTTACTGCCAACTGTTTGTTTTAAATGGGTTGTTTTTATTTACTATCCCTTATAGTTTTAGATTCATGTAAACACAGTGAGAATTCTTGATGAGTCCGACTGCAGTAGTAGTTTGTAGTGAGGATGCATGGCTGTTTTTAATTGGCTCTTTTTCTGCTTGTAGACAAGTTGTCAGCTGGAAGCCTATTGGTCAACCCACTGGATCCGCTCAATGCTGACAAGATCAAGGTTAAGATTGCAGACCTTGGAAATGCCTGCTGGGTGGTAAGAGTCAGTCGAAATCCAAATTGTTGTAATTTCTTGAAGAAGTGCAGCTATACATAATGTAGTGTATTTTTTCTTAGCTATGATAATATTGATTTAAATTATGGAAAGAACACTATAATTTGGGGTAATTAAATTTTTAAAATTATTTTAAATTAATCAAAATGCCTGTAAAGACACTTTTTTTAATGAAAGGTTCAAGTGACACTAGTATTGCTGAAAATCCAGCTTTGCCCATCACAAGAATACATAGAATTTACATTATATACATTTTACATAATATATATTTCACAATAAATTATTTTTATCGTATGTTTAATCAAATTATTGGTTTTACAAAATGTAATAAAGATGTTACTAGTACCACATTTTTAAATGGAAGTTTATTTGGCTCCAAACACTTTAACTTAGATTTGAATTATTATTATTATTATTATTATTATGATACCTGGAAATCAATGAGCTTTCGAAGATGTCATTTAGCAGCAGTTTCAAAAATCACAGAGGATTATCTTATCAGAGATGTAGCTAACACCTACATCTTGTTCGTGTTTTTGTGTGTGGAAATTTAGCAAAATGACTTCTAAAGTGACATGGAGATATATTTTGCTGAGTCTACTTTTTTAGATGATTCACAGACTTTTATTAAGAATTATAATATAGATAAAAGTTTATTTAATTTAGTTTTTTCATTTTAACACAATTCGCTTGTTAAGTCGTGAGATATGGAATACTGTTTCAGGACCATGCCGCTGCTCAATTGAATTGAGAAAATGTTTGTTTATGAGCACTTCATAATCATATCACACATCAAAGTGAACTTTATATAAAATAAGGGTGTTCAAAACAGTCTCTCGACTTGCTGCATCATTAACCCAAATATTTTAACAATTTATAAAAAATGAATCACTTTCTGGCCATTGGATATTAGGCATGGATGTATATATTGCGATCCTGATTTTCAAAATATTACAGTTCTTTTTAAATCCTTATTATTACCATTTGTTGACTCTCGTCATACAGTTTAATAGAGCAATTGGACCCGGAAGTCGCTTCACGTGACGTCACACTTAACAAGCGGATATTATTTTGCTGAGAGCTGCTTATAGGTATTTTTCTGTCCTTCAGCACAAGCACTTTACTGAAGACATTCAGACCCGACAGTACCGCTCTTTGGAGGTGCTGCTGGGATCAGGATACAACACACCCGCTGACATATGGAGCACGGCCTGCATGGTGAGGAACTAACCGCCAACACTTTCATCAGTTTGATTTGTTAATCAGCTGTATTTTTACATAAATCCTCATATATGAACAGTTCAAGCTTTAATGTTGGGTTGCTCTTTCGTTCCAGGCGTTTGAATTGGCCACTGGTGATTATTTGTTTGAGCCCCACTCTGGTGAAGATTATTCCAGAGATGAAGGTAAAGCACAGTTTTTACATTCAAAATCTTCTCTTTAACATAAGATCAAATATTATGAATGTTTTTATTTTACTAAAATTAAAATTGTGTCCATGCCTGAAGTAAGAGACCTGCTTAGTTTTAATGAGACTGACAAATAATTGAAGGGATAGTTCACCCCAAAATTGAAAATGTACTTCCCCTCCTGGGGTTTTTGAGTGTTTTTATTCTGTTGAACATGAAAGAAGATATTTAGAAGAATGCTGAAACCTGTTACCGTTGACTTCCATAGTAGGAAAAACAAATGGCAGTCAATGTCTTCAGGTTACCAGATTTTTTCTTTTGTGATTAACAGAAAAAAAAAACAAACGGGTTTGAAACGAGTTGAAGGGTGAGTAAAGGATGACAGAACTTTCAGTTTTGGGTGAACTATGCCTTACAAGTAATTAAAAGGCATAATGTACTGCAATATATTAATATAACAATGCTTTGAGGGTTGTAATCCTGTGTTTATTTCCCTGCTAACAATCGGAGCCTGCTATTAAATGCATGGAAATTTGGTCTCTTTCAACTTCCTCTTCATATTTACTTCCTCCATCTTTCACCCTCTGCTTCTGTCTGCTTTTGACTCATATTTTTGCTCCTCTTGATCTCGTCTTCCTTGTTAAACTAAGACATAATTATGTATGTTTTGCATGCCTTACTGAGTGTGGGAAGAATTTGTGCGCTCACAACTTAATTTATTA